>NC_044906.1:42173270-42485422 GCF_001633185.2 Quercus lobata | reverse complement strand
TCCAAAATTTCAATCTGTAAAACCTACCTTAAAGGGTTATTTTCAAAAAGAAATTATTTTTCAAAAGAGCTTTTCAAGAACATCTTTTATTTTGAGTTGTGAATATCCAAGTGCTATTGAATCCTTTAATCCCTTTGAATCTCATTCGATTTATTTATTTATTTATTTTGTGTAGGCAGTGAAGGGTCGGTTATATGCTTTGAACTTGTGATCCTCAAGCAAGACAAGTCTCTCTTAATGAATATTATCTTGCTTGAATGAATATGAGCATGCTTTGTTTATGTTTTGTTTTTCTTATGTAACTTTGGATTCTATTCATGTTTAAGATTACTATTTGATTTCTCCCTTTTTTAATTCGATGTGTTGTATTTTATTATAAGTTGAGAGTTGAATGACCATAATTAGATATATGAATTGATTAGCATGCTTTATTTTGTGTTTTGTGGCTCTTGAGTAAATTTTAGATATATATAACTCATGTTTAGGAGTAGATTTTGATTTCTTACTTTTGATTTTCATGTTTTATTTTGTTCTCAATAAATGGCTGACTTTATATATTAAAATATGTGCTAATTTGAATGTGGAATATGATTTTGTAATTGTGTTTCTATATCAAGATGCACACGCATAGTTAAAAAGGTATGTACACAAGCTTGCAAACCTGCATACGTAGCCTCTTCCATGCGTACGCATCTTGACCCATAAAATGTTGAATATGTGTTTTAATTGTTGCTTTAATTGTTTAATTTGATTCTTTGATATATTTTATGTTTAGTTATTTTGTTTGACTTCAATAGGTTAGAAGATATTTCTTAATTGCTAACCATGATTTGTTCTAATTGACTTCTCCATAATATATTTGGCATGTTTAGAATAGGATGTCTTGCTTTTAATGCATGAATTGATTTGTTTGATTTTATTGCTGATTAATTAGGCTGTTAAGAATTGATTTGACTTGATTTAAGTTAATCGCTTTTATTTGAATTTGTTTCCTTTTATGTCATGATGTGATGAGATATTTGCACTATGTGTTTTCTTTAGTGTAATTAATGCATGATTAGAACGTTGGGAAAATTATTAAGTACTCCTAGAGTACCATAAATGCGTAGTCCCTCCTCTCACATGAATAGTAGGTTCCACCATGAATTTAATTAGTGGGATTCACTATTTATGTGAGAGGAGAGAGTATGTATTTATGGTACTCCGTGAGTACACAATAATTTCCAAGAATGTTAGGCATAGTTGATAATTTTCTTACTTAAATGTGACATAGACATTAGTAGAGGCTGGCTCATAGGCCAGGTGGGATTAGGTACCTATCATCTTCTCTTTCCTGTACCTTAACTCCAGACCTAGTTTTTGATACGTAGACCTCCATTTTGGTTCTTGGACCTAAACTACGTTATAGCTCCTAAAGAAAAGAGAAAGCGGACCATGCAACCTGCAATTGCAAGGCGGTGCCAGTGCGCTAACAAAATGTAAGTGAACAAAACTAAGAGGGACCAATAAGTATTTTTATCTCAAAATAATATAATATAAAAGGTAAATTATAGTAAACCCACTTGTAGTTAGACTCGTGTGTTCACATTTGTTAGTCTTCCATAACCCACCTCTCACTTCCACCGTTAAAAACATAACAAAAACATAAAAATAAAAATCTAAAAGTGGTATTTGTTAAATTTTGGAAGTTCCTTGTATTGGTTCAAGAACACTAGAACAATTAGTGCTAAGAGGGTTTTTTTTTTATTTTTTTTATGTCAAAATTTTCCATTTATCCCAATTTGAAGTTTACACGTTTGTTCAATGATGTTATATATTTGTGAACTTTATGTAAATACAAAATTTTAAGTTTGGAAATCAAACAATTAAAAATAGTTTCATAAATGTATTTTTATATTGCTGAATGAATGGTTACAATTCTCTGTAACTAGACTATATTGCAATATAATAATCATTTGATTTGATCTCCATGAAAAGGTATATGTTTCAAGTATTGTGCCAGTGCAATCTTGATTCGAACACAAAATATTCTACTTTGGTTGAAAAGTTTATTGAACGATCTTTAGAACGAGATTGCAATGAATCTCTAGATGTGCAATTGCTAATTAGACTATTTCCATTCTTCACAGACTTTATGTATTCTTAGAATGCTCATAGTCTTTGAAGATTTGGAATGAAAGTTCTTTGAGGCTTGAATTTGTAGAGTTTCACTAATTCGGAGTCTTTTGTAGTTTTTTGAGGGCTTTGAGCTTGATTCAATTAGAACTCTAAGACTTTAAAGGATGAATTCAAAAAAATTTCTTCAAATGTTCTTTGTATTTGAAGATCTAGATGTAGAAGTTCTTTAGGGTTTTGGAGCTTAATTTGATAGTGTTTCAAAAGTTGAAATTCTTAGAGGCTCAGAGGCTTTGGAGCTTGTTTCCAGAAGAACTCCAGGGCTTTGAGGGATGAATGTTCTTCGAATATTCTATAGAGTTTCAAGACTTTCGAATGTGCTCCTATGAGACTCATGAGTGCTTCTATTTATAGGAGTCTTGAGAATGTTTAATGGCACAGAAACGACTCTGATGGTGACATGTGTTATAATTTAAGTGGAGGGATTTAAGTCTTGTTATTCAAGGGACACATGGTGTCATTTGAATAGCCAAAATGTCTCAATTTAAAATAACACATGGCAACATTTATTTAGATTACTTATGTGACTTTAAATTAAAATATCAACATGTGTTGACATATGATTTGCTGTTTTTTTTTTTTAATAATTTCTATTCAATGACACTTGGAATATTTCCATTGACCTATGAATATTGATTGTAGGACACACTAATTAGCAAGTAACATCTTGTATGTAATTGACCGCTTTGAGCGTATTACATGGACTTGATGGTATGATGTGGCAATTTGTGTGGGTCACAAAGTTTTCTTTTCTACACTCTAATATAGTGAGGAGAAGATGAGGCTAGCACCAAAATATGAATACTAAAGCTATTATTTTGTATATTTGCAAATATGGATATTTTTTTGGTCCTAGCCTTATCATTCTCTCTCTCTCTCTCTCAAATTTTTCCATTATTTGCATTTCAAAAATAAAAAATAAAAAACCCCAAAGTTCCTTTTGACACACATTAAGTTTTTTTTTTTTTTTTTGGCTTTTAATAAGTCACATTGCACGTAGCATGCACACTAAATTCCATCACTTATTTATTTATTTATTTTAAAAACCTACTTATTTATTTATTTTAAAAACCTACTTATTTATTTATTTTAAAAACCTACGTTGGATGCACCTTTTATGTGATCAAAGCATATAAAATACTACATTATAGCATAAACGATATCATCTAGGGTACCTCAACTATTGAATTATATATATTGGGACTTTGAAGCTAATGTCTTCACTCCATTCATGTCCTGGGCATAAATTAGACTTAATTATCATTAGCAGAGGGATGATAAAGATGAATATCATATTCAGGAGATGAAAATTGAGGGGATAAGGGAAACTCTCAGCATTGATCTGTTATCAATTGACAACTTTCAGGATTTTTACTGTGCTTTGCAGTTATTGTGGGCATCATACACAGGGACATAACCCAAAGGTTACTTCTCTTCTTCAATGCCATAGGAAGCCCATCAAGTCTACCTTTTACAGGGGGCATAAGAGAATTGTTACTTATCTTGGGATTGGGAAGTAGAAGTGCATGGATGGACGAAGCTGACACAAGTACTGAATGATCATCCACCATGCTCAGCCATAGTCTTTGAAGACTCCAATCAATGGGATGTCGACTACTATGAATTTATGATGAGTGGGAAGCTGTTCAAAATAATCTCTAGATAATTGTGGTGGTAAAATTCAATTAGTAAACAAATGCTATCTTTATTTTTTTATTTTTTAATATTGACTTTAGGTTGGTACACCACTTCATGTTCCGATATATTGTATGCCAGGACTTTTGTAAGGCTACGTTTTCTACCCAGATGGTAGGTTTCGTTGTGCTTTGCTTTGATAGTGGTAAACAACTCATTTCTAAAATGATGGGACAGAATTTTGTTTTCTCCACGTTTCAAATGATGGGACTTTGCTTTGGGAATGAGGGAATGAATATTGGGTTTGATTGGATGTGGAATTTCATTCGTGTGGTGTTAACGCAGAGAAGATTGAAGGCAGTATAGAGGCAGTGAGGGATGCCATACAAAAAGGCATCTAGTTAAGAGAGAGAGAGAGAGAGTAACGATAAGCTAGATTAATGAAGGAAGATGGAAAAGGAGGAGGATGTGCAGGAGAAGGTGAAAAGTTGCAGAAGCTGTGCATCAAATCGATGACGGAGCTAGAGTTTTGAGTTAAAGGGGGCGACTTTATTGTTAGCCATGTACAGCGGTTTCAACCTTTGACTCAGTTACTATTTAGCTACTAAGATTTTTTTTTGTTTTTTTTTTTTGGTAAGAAAAAAATTATTTTTGTTTAGAAATTTTTAAATGGCAGTGTTGTTTATTTTAAATAAAATTGGTTAATTGAACTTAATTATTTTTAAGTTTTACTATTGGTAATTTTTGTTGTTAAGCTATTTTTTTAGGGCTTGTATATTTTGTTTTAGATTTTAGATCTATAAATTTTTTTATAGTCACTAAAATGAGGAAAATACTAGTACTACAAACTTTTTTTTTTTTATTTTAATTATTGATGTAATAAGTGGTTATTAGTAAAAAATGATGTGAGTTGTGGGTTTATTTGCGAACTAATATGAATTTGCTAACAAAACAATTTGTAAAAATGTTGTAAAAAAAGTATATGAGTATAGCACCACTCTTAAAAAAATCAATGATATTGTTTAAGGGAAAAAAAAGTAATTTTATAGAATAAAATTGCTAAAATTAGTACACATACTCATATATATATATATATATGTATATAATTTTTCTTTTTTAAATATTGAGGGGGGCCATTGCCCCCCAAGTCCAAAGCTAGCTACGTCCCTGCATCAAATGATGTTGTTTGGAACATAGAAAGGAGACCAGTGCAACAAAAGGTGTTAGAACAAAATTAATAGTGCACAATTAAGAGCATTTTTTTTTCATTTATTATTAACACGTCGGATAGATTAACAGTAAAAATAATTGTCAGCCATGCATATTGTATAATTTGTCCATGTTATATCAAATAGATCAAGAAAATTGCCATGAGTCAAGTTGTGAATTCTTCAAAATTAACAAATGATAGAGCCTTGGTTGGAGGTATATTATACATTAGATGCATGGTATATTTTTCCTTGGTAGAGGGTTTTGTAATTATATATTATATTAGATAGATTAGGTTAGATAGTTAAATTAGTCCTTACGTACCCTAGTCATTTTTAGCACTAGCACACGCCCATATTTTCACTTCTTTGAGTTAAGATATTTTTATGCACAAAAGATGCACAAGGAACATTGCAAGAGAATTGAGATATTAAAAATAGGTTGTAATGGCAACTTTGTATTTGTTGGAGTCCTAGAGCCATCATTTGACTATAATCAACTGGCTTAACGATTGGTGGAGTCAATAACCAAAGGATAATACTTTTTGCACATAAACTATTACACAATTTTACATATATCTTATTTTTGAATTGAAATTATGACTTAAAGTTATGATTTCCAAGTTTAAACTCATGAATTCAAATCACAATTTCAATTAAAAAATAAGATGTGTATAAATCTGTGTGTAACAATTTATATGTAATAACTACAACATGAGTAATCAGAAATAAACAAAATGCTAAGTGGAGAGAGAAAAGAAGTCTGCTCTTGCTATCTTTATTGTATTTTGTCTTGTATGCATGTATTGCCAGTATTGGCTTTTAACACATCTTATTTTTTTTTTATTTGCATCGCGCACAAATGAAAAAACCCATGAAAATTTTGAATAAGGATTTATATACTTATAATATATATTTTTTACATTGGTTTTTTTACATCTAATTTCATGTGTTGAAACGTGGACATTCCCACATTAGAATTGATATCGATGTAAAATAGTGGAGGTAAAGAAGTGTCAACACATATTTTTCCTTTTGAATAATGCATAGGCCGTATGGAATGAACAATGAATTTAAAGGGACAGCATCATTAATACCAATCAAATTTTTACAAAAAATCATAAACTTTGTTAAAATATATGTTTACAAAAAATCATGAGCTTTATTACAAAATGTTAAAAGAAAAAAAACAATACCCTTAAAAAATCAAGCATTTCTATGACAAGCATTCCCCTCTTTAGGATTGCTTTAATATTCTAAAAAAAAATAAAAACAAAATAGGTTGGCCCTAATTATGAAATGTGACTTGAACCGGAAAAGAAGCTACACCATCTCCAACTATAATGGTGTGCCCACCGAAAGGCAAAATATTATTACCAGCGTTGTCTACAATGCCCAAGCTCTTGCAACCATTGAACACAAACTTAACTTCTTGGCTCGCACCAGCCGCTATGTAAACCCTCTGGAAACCAATCAACTGCTTAAGAAAAGTACCGGTAATACCATCTGGGGGCTTGGAGTAAACCAAGACAACTTCACTCCCAACTTTTCCACCCACATTCTGGACTACAAGAGTTAACTCAATATACTCGCCGCATTGCAAGTCGCTTACTAAAATTGCTGGGCAAGTAGGCTTGGTCTTGTTAGCCATATAATTTAGATCATGGCAGTGTGTAAATCTCTGCAATTTTGCGGACAGTGAAGGCACTGTGGCATTTAAGGTGTAATTGAATTTTGTGTAGCTGAGACCAAAACCAAAAGGGAAGACTGTGGGGCCATTGAAGAATTTGTATGTTCGTCCCGGGTAGCCTTGGCTATCATCTGGCCTAAATTGCATGGATGTTAGGGGTAGCTTGTTAATATAATCGGCTTGATACCACGTGATGGGCAATCTTCCAGCTGCAACATAATTTATATTTATATGTGTGAGTGTTGTTAATGATTGCATGTATAATGTGAAATAATACGTGAATAACAATATAAAATCATAGAGCTATCATATATAGACATAATTATGCTTAATTGATTAGTCATAACAAATTAAATTTGAAAGGATTAAAAAAGAAAGAACGACTTGACATGATTAATCTAATGGGATGGTGTAAAAATTAATTGAAGAAGATTAGTTATGCATGCATTGGCTTATTATTAATTAGTTAGAGATAATATATTTGTGTATATTGCAAACCTATGTATACCTAACCCTACCTCCTGATCCTTATTTAAACACTGCTTAGGGTTCATTTTAACTGATGATTTGAGATTATAGTGAAGATGTAATTGTGAAGGTCTTCTCCTGTGTACGTAATCCTTTAGGTTAAACCACGCAATCCTTGTATTCTCTCTTCTCTCTATACTCTTTTTTTGTTCTATATTTTTCAAAAACCTTACATAATTATTGTAGAATGTTTGCTTACCTGGATTGTATTGCCCAAAAACAACGTCTGCAATGGCACGACCTCCTTCCGCTCCAGGATATCCAACCCAAAGAATGGCTTTAATTTTGGGGTTAGTCTTAGCGAAAGAGATATCGACACCTCCTGCAGTCATGAGTACAAGAATAACCGGGCCCTTTGCAGCAGCGGCAACCTGGTTGATAAGGTCAGTTTGTTTTCCTGGAAGGAGGAGATCCAACCTGTCTAAGCCCTCTGCCTCAATTGATAAATCTAGCCCTGTCACAATAATAGTGGCATCAGCTGTCTTTGCAGCTTCCACAGCTGGGGGTATTAAGCTAGCATCCTTGCATTTAACATCGCCACATCCGGCTGCGTAGTTCACTTTTCCATATGTTGAAAAGCCATCGATAGGAGAGGTGTATCGGCATGGACTACCAGGATTTCTTGGGTCAAATGCATAATTTCCAATCATAGCAACGGTAGAATTGGCATGTGGTCCAACAACTGCTAGAGTTTTGAACGTGGCAGTGTTTAAAGGCAAAGTTGGTCCATCATTTTTCAGAAGAGTAATTCCTTCTCTTGCTACTTGAGTGGCTAACTCAATGCTTCTGTTGGTGCATATGTCGTTTTTACCAAGAGCTTTGTATGCAGGCAGTCCATCAAAGTACCCTGCTCTCAAAAGCACAATATAAAGGTTTTGTAGTGCCTCGTCTATATTTGACTCTCTAACCTTCCCTTGGTTCACTGCATTTCCGAGGTACTTGGGGTAATAGGCTCCGCAGTCCAAATCCAATCCTACATCGAACATAATTTACATGTTGGTATAATTCATAATCAAAATCAAAATTTATATGACTAACAATTAACCTGCTTTTAGTGTTTGTGCAACAGCGTCCTCATTTGAGTCGTTAAGAAATTTGTGACCCGTTACCATTACTTCAACGGAATCACAATCAGCAACTATATAGCTGGATTAAAGAACATAATATTTGCGATCAGTCTTTTACAAAAAATAATCAAGGTCTAATAATGGGGTTTTAAATATTATTGTACCCATGAAGATTCCATTCTTGTCTAAGGGTCTCTCTCAAAAGCTTTGGATCAGCACAAGATGGTATTCCATTAACACGGTTATAAGAACACATAACACTGCTAGCATCACCATCTTTAACACACATTTCAAATGGCCGTAGGAATGACTCTTCCAAATCTTGCTCTGTCACCTGCAAGGACATTAATATATTTATATGTTAAATCCCATATCATTTTTAATTTGTAGTACTTTAGAGAATGAGTAATTCTAGACACAACTTTTGTGTCACATGTGACAACTTCTAAGTGATGAATTTAAGTTACCCCACCCTAGCATCAAAATGGTAGCGATCAACTCCATGCCAATTGTCAACGTCATATGCAGCAAAGTGCTTGCAACATGCGGCAACCTTGAGTGGTCTAGTATTCAAATCTTTATAGTGCTCTGTCCCTGCAACATCTTGTAAACCTCTCACGTAATTAGAGGCATATGTGCCAACAATGAAAGGATCTTCACCAGGTGTCTCAGTGATTCTTCCCCATCTAGGATCTCTTGCAACGTTGATGGTTGGGCTCCAAAATGTTAATCCAGATCGCCCAAGATTGTACATTGCTCGTGCTTCTGTTGAAACAACCTACAAATTGGTGGCAAATTTGTTTCAATATGTGTACACAATCAAACTTATGCACCAATAAAAAAGTGTTATACCCCTCATGCTAAAATATTTTTCAAACTTATTTCACTCACGGTAACTAGTGTCATTATCCTATTTAATTGTTACCATTGCCCATGTTGGGAAAAGTGGTACCTCCGCTTGCCATGAGGGGCCTGGGCGCAGTATCCATGGGCTCATTAGTTCAAGCCTCGAGGCGGGGTTTAGGTATTAAGATTTCTAAACTAGATTATAAAAAACAAAGAAGCTAGAATTGATATTATGGATTCATTTGGAAACAATTTATTTAATTGAAACTGAAAATTTTTTGCTGAAAATACTGTAAATAAAGTTAAAAGTTAGCTGAAATAAGACAGTGGGACCCATTAATAGTACCAAAAAGTGAAAAGGGACCCATGAATAATAAAAAAATAACCTAAATAATAAAAGAAGCTACCTAATATAAGTTTTTCCTAAACAAAACCTATGTATAAAAAAGCAAAAGAACTCTTTTCATGTTTTCCTTTTCACTTCGAATTATGAAGTGTCTCTGTCTCACTTTTGTATTTTACTTTATCCTCCACCAATCACAACTTGTCATGTATTCATTTGATTTTTCTATAAAATAACCAAGGATTAAAATGATAAAAAAAAAAAAAAAAAGTTCAAACACAAGGCATACTTCGATTGGTGAAGCATTAAATAGGACAAATAGTAAGACATATGATTTGTATCGTGTCTTTTGTTCTCCAATAAACCAGAAATGCAAAACTGTCGGAGAAAATGATACAAATTATAGCTTAATTAATTAATTTCTAGTCTTTATGATCTTCACAAGGAGATTGTTAGCCTTGTTATCCACATTCTCTTTCCGATTGTGGTATTATGTGTAACCATGATATATAACACACTCTTCACATAAAGTAAACATATTCATATGGAATGAGTGTTATATATCATGATGTTTTTTTATTTTATTTTTAAATAGCATTATGTACACTATATTTACGATAAGAGACATTCACCTGACCAATTTCTCTCCAGCGTTTCTCGTTGAATGAAGCTGCTGTGAGTATGACAGTGGGAAAGCTGGTTGCATGAGGAACTAGATTATCAAAGACGGTTCCTGGACCAACATTGGACAGACCATGCAGCGCCTCAGACCACCACTCGTACTTTGGCAGCCCTAATCTAGCCACTCCATCAGCATTATTTCCTAGCTGTGCTATCTTTTCAGCTAGTGTCATTTGATCCACCAAATCTTTGGCCCTAACATTGTAGGGAAGCTTCGAGTCACAAAAGGCGAAACTTTTCATGTCCAGTTTGAGTTTGGCATATCTGGCAGGATCACATATATAAGTGAAGTCACTGCCAGTTGGGGTGGCTGCATCAGTACTAATTTTTAAGACTTTTTCTTTCTCATCTATACAAATGACAAAGGAAGTTATAGTGAAAGAGAGACAAAGAAGAAAACTAAGAATTTTAGGCATGGCTTTTTCTGGGAAAGAAATCATTTTCATTTGACATATACAAGCATATGGAAGCTTTTATAGGGATTCAGGATGTCTTACCCGTAGAAATCTCCAGAGTTCTCTTGGTGAAGCACAATGCTCGCCCATCCTCGTCCTAGGAACCCATCTTGTGGGAATGAGAGTTTTGCTGTCAAGTTTCCCTACGAGGGCTACTCACAGCCAAAAGAAATAAAAAATGTTAAAATTACTGCTGACCTACAAAAATATTTTTCTATTTGTTTTTTTTTTTTTTTGTGTCTAAATAGAAAAATGCTATGTCCAAAATATTTTTATAACACTTTCACAACAAATCATAAGTGGCAGGTTGTTACGGCTTATTATTAGTGGGCAAAAAAGTAATTTCAGTATTTGATTTAAATTATAATCAATAACAACTTACTGTTTCAAAAATAAATAAATAAATAACCACTTACTATCTATGAATATTTGTTGTGAAAGTGTTATGAAAATGTTATGTACATGGCACTTCTCATTGAATATATGAAATTGGATATAATTATGGTAGTTTATTAATATAGATATATATTGGATTGCGTTTTTGTATGTAGCTATCTATTTTACCATTTAAAGAAAATATAACATGTCAAAAATTCTAATAGAAAGTTTAAATATAGAAAAGAAATTTAAACTCAATTAAATAAAATGAGAAATTCTATGTTCTTAACATTTTCATAACAAATTATAAGTAGTAAGTTGTTACCAATTCTAATTTGAACCCACTACTAAAATTTGTTTTTTGTTTTAATTTGTTCATCAATAACAACTAGTAAAATCCTGTTACTTAGGATTTGTTGTGAAAAGCGTTGAAAAGTATACATAAAACTTCCTTAGTTTTAAATACATTAAGTTCCTTAATTAAATTAAAAAACATAGATGCATTGAATTTAATTGTCTTTGGAAAAAATAACATTATAAAATAATATAATATGTTCACATTTAATTAGGGAATCTAATGTATTTCTGTTAGGGTTATATTTTTATGTAATTGGCATATCTTAAGACAAAACATACTTTACTTGTATTTAGGAATAGAATAGCTCATTTAAAGGCCCATTAAGCTCCTATTTAAATAAAGTGGTGGATATGGAAAACCATAGCCTTAATGCTTCATAGGGTTTTCTTATTGAAACCCTAGCCTCCACCTTTTGAACTTGTGATTTCAAAAAAAAGAAGAAAAAAATCTTGTTGCGACTCTTGTGTGCCTTTGGGTTTTGTACCAAGTAAATTCTTTGGCACCAAAAATTATTAAAAATCTTATTGGTGTTTTTGTGTGAAGTTGTTGCAAATCAACTACAACAATCAAAAAAATTGTTGTGGAGCTAGTCACGTAGTGGGATTTGTGCAAAAAAGTTAAACATTGATTGGAGATTTGTGTACAAGAGATGACTTCTACAAGATCAAGTCCAATTAGGGATTGGAGCAAAGGTTCTACCATAGTACCTACCTACTGTAGAACCATTGCTCGAATCCCCAATTGGACTTAATCTTGTAAAAGCCTTCTCATTGTAGATATCCACACACATCACACATGTCTATGTTCAACGAATGCCATATTCATTTGTGTGATTGTACTTGATTAAATGTGTTTTCACATGCTCAATTTTTGTTGATCAAACACAAAAAGATTTTTGACTATTTTAGTTGTTTTTTTTTTTTTTTTTTTTTTTTTTTTTTTTTTTACAAAAAGTGTCAATTTTTCAAAAACAGTGTTGCCCTGTTCTAGCGACTTGGTCGCAGGTCAATCCAATCACATGTCCTAGTCATGAGCTCATATAATAGGTTTTCGCAACTCACTGGTGGGTCATTATCTCAGTTGCAAAAAATACTTAGAAATTTTTTCAAAAAACTGGGTTTTTAGGTTTCTCGCGACTCAAACTGGTGACTTATTCGCAGGTGAAAGCTCCAATCGCGAGGGTTACACAGAAATGTTCGCGGCTCCCTTCGCGACTTCCTCGCGGGTGGAACTTTCAGTCGCGAAAAACACTTAGACAAATTTTTCAAAAATTTCGTCTCAGGTGTCTCGCAGCTTGTCCTGCGACTTGCATGCAACTTAACTCAGTCGCGAATATCACGTGTTTTGCTCAAATTGGTCAGTTTTTAAAACGTTTGGGTTTTCCCTCAAACTTTTTGTGACTGTTCATTATCTTTCCATTTGAACCTCTCTCAAACCCACCATGTTACTCACAAAAATCCCCATTGTTGCTTATCATTTCTACTTCAATCTTCAAGAAAAATGTATGGGTTTTCTTTTTTTTCCTAAGTATTTCATATTCTTTTCCTTGGACTTCTTAATTTGTGAGTTGTTATTGAGATTTGAGATTTATTGATGGTTGAATATGGGTATTTAATGGGTTGCTAAGATTGTTGTATGGGTAGTGTTGGATATGCGCTATTTCACTCTGCCTTTGGCTACACAATGTGTTATTTGTAGCACACACACATTCTATGACATGATTGTGATTCTAATCTAATGATTTTAGGGTTTTTCCACAATATTCTTTTTTTTTTTGGGACTAACTCTGTGCTAATAGAGTTTGTTGTCTTGTGTGGTCTCTGTTGCTCCCTAATGTAACATGATGCAGCTTAAAAATGTGGTCTCTGTGCTAATAGAGTTTGTTGTCCTGTGTGGTCTCTGTTGCTCCCACAAATTCAGATCCTATGCTGCACTTCAGACCCATGAAAATTATTTCAAAGAAGCCACACCACTAGTGTAAAGGGCTGTTAACCAATCATCTCTTTGTGAAACCAATATTCCCATATGGTTTGCCACCAAGGATTGGAACTTTCTTCTCTCTGACCTTGATGTTGCGTACGTGAACATGGTGAAAGAATTTTATGCTAATGCCATTATTGAAGGAGATGAGCTTAAATGATGGGTTAGAGGAAAGAGTTTCTCCGTGTCTCCTGTTTATCTGGTAGATATCCTACACATCACCGATATATGATGATTTGAATCCAGACGAGGATTTACTTTGGGAAACCCTTGGAAGAAACTTGGAATTCTCCCAAACTAAGAATTCAATCAGTGTTTCTTCCCTATCTCCTGAATTGAGGGTGCTTACCATAATCATGTTCCACAATCTATATCCTCTATCCAGCACCAGATATATGAATCTAGGGAGAGCCTTGTTCTTTCATGATCTGATTTCGGATGAAGAGATCGACGTTTGTGCTCATAACTTTCATCTTTTGCGCAAAACGGTTCTTCGAACTGATTCAAGGGCATGCATTCCTTTTTGCTGCCTCATTTCAAGGATTTTGAAGCTTAAAGGCGTTCATCCATCTGACAATGAGTCTCCTTACCCGAAGCCAAGTCCAATCAACATCTGTACAATTAATGCTAGCATTGGTCATAGTCGGAAGGGAATCAAGATAGAAACTTCAGTACCTCCTACTGCTTCACACTCTGCCTCATCCTCCTATGATAAGAAATTGGATAACATTATGGCATCTATCCATGACATAAGCACCAAGATGTCCAGACTTGCTATTCTCCTGCACCATCACCACATCCGTTGTGATACGAAGTTCACTTCTCTCCAAACCCAATTGGACCAAATCCAAAGGAAGCTAGAAGAAAATGAGGACTAGCTATTCCATGACCAAAAGGGGGAGATGATGATGATAGGGGAAGTATAATGATAGGGGGAGTACTGATGTTGAGCAGGAGCTACCTATGTTTAATGCTTTATTTATTTGCTATCATATGACTATGTTTAATGCTTTGTTTATTTGTTATCATATGTCTTAGTTTATATTCAGTTTATATGTACTTTGGGTTTTGTACCTTTGTTTTGTAGCATAGTACTTGTTGATTAATGTTTTGCATTTTTTTTAAGTACATCACTCTTGTGCCCATTGTTGGATTTTTATCCTCAATGCATTTACCTAGTGTTTATGTATCGGTTGAGTGTTGGATACGCAAATAATACTTTGCATTGAGCTTATTAGCTTACATGTTCGGATGTTCATTCCATGTGTGAATGAGCATTGTGGTCACTATTTATAGTGATTGTTCATTTTTGGTCAAGTCATGGTTTATTCCTTAATTCCATTTTTGGTCAAGTCATGGTCAAGTTTTTTGCATACAATGATCATATTGTGTTGTTGTGTTTTCAGGAGATACTTGTTCTTATGGTTTAGGAGCTTCACAGATTCTAGAGTTAGGTGTGAGTGAGTTTTGTTCAACTGTTCCCAACTCACATGTTAAGTCTAGAGTTTGTTTTAGGGTTTTGTCACGAAATGGCCAAAGGGGGAGATTGTAAGGTTGAATTTAATCAACCATTTTGTTGGCTTTATTCCATGCCAATTTGCTTGTAATTCAGCACTTAGAAACCCTATATTTAGGTGGGAATCATGTAAGGGTAGTGTGTGAAAGAGTGTGAAGAAATGATCAAGAATGTGAACTAAAGCAGGGACTCGCGACTGGATCTCGCAGCTGGCTCACGACTGGCAAGCCGCCAGATGATGCACACGAGTGAAGCATGCAGAGAAGCTGAACCATCATGCCAGCTGTAGCACTATAGGACAAAAAGTCTAGACTGGCCATTCAGTTAGCTTGTGGCTTGGACTCGCAACTTAGTCAAGTCGCGAGGCCAAGTCACTAGTCCACTTTGTTATGGAAAAAAAACTGACTCTTCACATTCCTTTCTTACTCTAGTATAAATACCCCTTATACCCACAAAATGTAGAGAGGTTCCAAAGAGAATTTTGAGAGAAAAACCCTAGAGAAAAACAAAATTGACTCATCCACAATCTTTACATAGCGACTCTTCAAATTCCTTAACTCTCACCCTCTCCATTGTTACATCATTGAGAGGTACATTAGCCAAAACCTTTTCTCACCATACTCATATCTGTGAGAAGGCTATTTGGTGCTTGGAAAGCAGTTAGGAAGTGACCAATTGATATTGGTTGATGCTATGGGTTATAATGGAATCTGGTAAGCTAAAGAAGACAAAGGTTCGGCGTAACCTCGTTGGAGCAAGAAGCTTGGAGGGTTTAGGTACACTGGGTCGATTAGGCTTGGAGGGTCTTCTATTGTTCATGTATCCCAACTTGATTCTTTAGTGGATTATTGACTGCTTGGTTTTATGCTCAGGGCTTCGATTTCCTCTTCAATAACACATTGATGTGTTGTCCTTGTGTTTGCATCTCTCTTCCCTTAATCTTTGCCATTTAATTTCTGTTGTGGATGTGATTTTATTTGGTTTAGATTGTTTATCAATTCAGTGTTAAGCTTATGTTCATATTCTACACATTAATTATTTGATATTAAGCTTGAATTGAAATTTTGTAAATTGGGGTCTAAACGTTCAAGGGTGTTTTACACACATTTTGAACATTCAAATAAAAATAAGAATAATGCTATATTCACAAAATTCTTACAATAATTCCACAACAAATCTTATGTGATAAGTAGAGAGTGGTAACTAATTCTAATTTGGGTTCAATATTGACATCACTTTTTACCCCACTAATAAAAAATTGTTGCATAAGATTTGTTTTAAGAATGTTGTAGATGTAGCATTACTTTAAAAATAATTCTGGCCCTTCAAAAAAAATATTGTAGTTGTGAATTCTGTTTGGCAGTGCTGATAGTTATTTTTGGCTTTGCAATGGCAATAACTTTGCTTTCCTTAGCAACTTAGCTCACAGTTATAGCAAACATCATCCGTTTTTTCTTTTTCTTCTCTATTATCTTTTCAATTCGCTTACTTTATTACTTTTATCTCAACATTCTTAATTTCTACTTTATCTCATATTAATCTTTTTTTTTTAGGGGTAATTACACCAAACCCACCTGTGGTTTGGCCTGAAATCACTTTGCCTACTCGTGGTTTAAAAAGTGTCACTTTACCCACCTGAGGTATGTTTCGTTTGTTTTTCATAACCCACTTCTGTTAAAATTAGGGGTAAATAGGTATTTCTGCTCAAATTTTATGTCTCTCTCCTCCCAAAACAAAAAATAGCACAAAAATGCAAGAGAAACAAGATCAAAAAGTAATATTGGTCTCTCTCTCAATTCACATAAATCTTGAACATGAAGAACATACCCAAAAAATAAAAACCAGATTAACCTACACAAATAACCGAACAATACAATATTTCCCTTCAATCAACCGAACAATACACTATGACCTGTCTCAATCAAATATATTATATATATACACGATTTTCTCATCTCATTTGTCGGTTTAGTGCAGCTTACATCGCTGAAGGAGATCATGTATTGAAAATGATGTTGATGAAATTCATAAATCAAATGGAAAGCTGTTTAGAGCTCTATTGAACGAAGAAGTGCAATATGTCGCAGTTTTGAATACAATGATGATGATGGAGGTTGAGAAAAAAGTAATCGAAAGCAATAGTGGTGATATTCTATTCACTCATCCCTTTTCCCTGAGTCTCTCTCTTCCTCTTTTGGCTTTCTTTGATTCGGATTAGAAGAAGATTAAAAAAAAAATGAAGAACATGACTTTGCTCAGTGGAAAAAAAAAATTTGAATGAAACCCAACGATAAACAATCACCGACGACTGACCATCAGTAAAATCCACAAACCCAGAACCACCGTCCATAGACCACTGACCACGGACCATCAACAAAAGCCACAAACCCATCAATAAAACAACGACATCGACGTCAGCATCGGCATCAGTACATAAACCCAGAACTTTGTAACCATCCACCACTAATAAACCCAGAATCAAT
This sequence comes from Quercus lobata, assembly GCF_001633185.2. Taxonomy (NCBI): domain Eukaryota; kingdom Viridiplantae; phylum Streptophyta; class Magnoliopsida; order Fagales; family Fagaceae; genus Quercus; species Quercus lobata. The sequence continues at coordinate 42,468,079 of NC_044906.1, read as the reverse complement.
GATTCAAACCAAAACCCCTAGTGATTCAAACCAATACCCAAAATCAATGATTCAAAACAAAACCTAAAACCAGTGATTCAAGCCAAAACCAAACCCAGAACTAGTGATTCAAAACAAAACCCACAGAACCAAAACCCATAAACCTCCAAAGCTGACCCACAACAAAATTGAAATCCTCTAACATCGATTCGAAATAAACCCCACAAACCACTGCAAACCCACCACTGCAAAGGTGAAGAGAGGAAAAATCTAAAAAGTGAACCCACCAAATCAAATTCTTTTTTTTCTTGCATTTTTGTGCTATTTTTTTTTTTTGGGAGAAGAAAGACATAAAATTTGAGCAAAAATACCTATTTACCCCTAATTTTAACAGAGGGGGGTTATGGAAAACAAACAGAACATACCTCAGGTAGGTAAAGTGACACTTTTTAAACCACGGGTAGACAAAGTGATTTTGGGCCAAACTACAAGTGGGTTTAGTGTAATTATCCTTTTTTTTTTTAATCTCTTTGTTAGTAAAAAAAAAAATGTTAACACTTCATGTATTTTCATTTTTTTTTTTTGTGACATTGATATATTTAAATTATCTCTTTATTGAATTTTGTATAATTTAAGTTTTTTAGTGACCACAATAAAAAATATTCCTAATGCCACAATTGCTTCTTCCATTAGTATCTGAAAATTGCTTGCAATGTCCTCAAGTTGGATCAGTTTTCCCTATAGTAACACTTTTTGGGAAAAAAAAAATTTAGGGTAAAACTTTGTGTACGCAACAAAAATTGAAGCCCCTTTCACTTTATAATTTTAATCCATTATTGGTAAATGTAATATTTAGTTATAGTTCCTTAAATTCAATTATATGGTTACATTGATCCTCTAAAAAGAAACTATATAATTAAATTTAATTGTCAATAAAAAAATAACATTGTCTTTTGTAGCATTGGTCAATACAACAATGTGTATGAATTCGATTAGAAAACCTAATGCACACACTTGTAGAATTATACTTAAACTTCTTCCTTATAGACAACATACAATAATTAAGGAAAAATTACTAAAACTTATTATGAGTTTATATCACATATTATATTTTTTTTCAAATTTGTGATTTTATTAATCAAAGTTTCTAATTTATGAAAAACACGAGATAAGAAAAGGGCACTTAAACTAAACTTATATGTGGGATTGTAAAAAAAAAAAAAGAAATTAACTTATATGTGAGTTTTTTATTTGGAATAATTTGATCATTATAATAACGACGAAGACTTCTTGTTGAAAACTGTGAGATGCCAATTCAGTTGTTATCCTTTGTCACATACTCACATGTCTTTGGAGGGTTTTCTAACCTAGAATTTTTATTTATTTTATATTATTAATTTTTTAAACCCTAAGTGGTTTGAAAAAGAGTCCCTAGACTTGACACTTTCTTATTTTAAGTAGGGGGTTTAAGATATTTTTTGAAAAATATTTTTTTTTCAAATATTTGTTTGCTTGCAAAATTTAGAAAATATTTTTCGGCTAACTACAAATTTGTGTTTTAAAAGTTAAAGCTTATAGGGTAAATTACACTAACCTACCCTAAGGTTTGGGATAATACCAAGCACATCAAAAGGTTTTAAAAAACGACTAATTTGGTTCTTAAACATTAATGCCGTTTGTGCACCATTTATTAAATACTTTTATTTAGTTTTTTAGTTTACCTTTTCTTTGCTTTTCCTTTCAATCTTCACACTAGAAAATTTCTCTCTTCATGCCAGAGTCAGAAAATTTCTCTCTTCACGCGCAGAAAATTTCTCTCTCTCTCTCTCTCTCTCTCTCTCTCTCTCTCTCTCTCTCTCTCTCTCTCTCTCTCTCTCTCTCTCAAGCCCAAGCCACAAGGGTTTCATACTCAAGTAAATGAATTGTTTCAAAGCTAGTTCACCCACAAAACTCACGCCATACGAGGATGGTGGATGGTGATTGGGTCGGGATCTACGAGGATGGTGGCGACGGTTGTTGGGTTGAGACAAGTGGTGGGCGACAGTGGCAAGGTCACAATCTAGAGCTTGTCGTCATGGGTATGGGTTTTTACTTTTAAGATTTAATTTGGGTTTGAACTATAAATCATGTGATGTTGGATGGTTGAAATTGTTTGGGTTTGAGGAGGATGGATGGGTAGTAATAGGCAGTGTCGTGGTGGACAACGGTTGTGGGTCTCATGATGCTTGCCATCATGGGTATGTGTTTTTATTTTTTTTTTATTTTGGGTCTATTTGAGGAGTGATGTTGGATGGTTGATTGGTTGAATTGATCTATATTCCCTTCTGAAAAAAAAAAAAGTAAAGTCAGCCATTTTTTATCTCAATTCTAGCGAAATAGATACAAATGGTGCCATTTGTTTTCAATTATTGGGTCTTTCTAGGGAAAAGAAGTTTGCGACTTATTGGGATTGAAGGATGGTTTTCATTATGAGAAGAGGGCTTTGTTGGAAAAATGATAGAGAGAGAGAGTGAAAGAAATTTATTGGAACAAAATAGTAGATTTTTTGTTTTTATTTTTGAATGCTCTATAAATTTTTTCCCTAAAGGAGACTAGGTTTGGTTTTGGAAAATGAATACAGATTTAATTTCATTTTTCTGTATGTTTCTTAAATACATGGTCATGTGTTTGTGAGAGAGGATTCTGGCATTTTACCGCTAATTTTGAAAAAAATTAGCAACATGCCCCTGTTTGCAAACTATATAGGAGCGTGCCCCTGTTTCGATACTCGATTATCCTAAAATCGAGTTCAATTAAATACTCGATTTGTAGAAAATCGAGTTATGCCCGATCAAACTTAAAAAATAAATAAATAAATAAAAATTTCCATGGAACTCGAGTTTCAGGAAATCGAGTTCCATGCAAAAAAATTTTTATAAGTGTGATTGCTCTATATTCAGGGAGCCCTATAGTGGCGTTTTTAAGCCCTATAGTGACGTTTTAAAGCCCTATAGCGGCGTTTTCTTGCAAATATTTTTAGAAGTGTGATTGGCCCATATTCACGGTACCCTATAGTGGCATTTTTAAGCCCTATAGTGACGTTTTAAGTCCCTATAGCGGCGTTTTTTTGCAAAATTTTTTATAAGTGTAATCGTTTTGTTCTGGGTGCCCTATAGTGATTTTTTTAGGCCCTATAGTGACGTTTTTAAGCCCTATAGTGACGTTTTAGAGCCCTATAGCGACGTTTTAGAGCCCTATAGCGGCGTTTTCCTGCAAAAACTTTTTATAAGTCCCCATACCAAGTTCAAGGGGCCCTATAGTGGCGTTTTTAAGCCCTATAGTGACGTTTTAAAGCCCTATGGCGGCGTTTTGGAACTCGACTTCCCTAAAATCGAGTTCTATGCTTTTTTTTTTTTTTTAGTTTTATTTGAAATAACTCGATTTTCTACGAATCGAGTATTTTAATGAAACTCGATTTTAAAGTAATCGAGTATCGAAATAGGGGCATATCCCTATATAGTTTCGAAAAAGGGGCATATTGCTAATTTTTTTCAAAATTAAGGGCAAAAGGCTAGAATCTCCGTTTGTGAGAATACAAACTATCTTGAAAAGAACTACTTGCAAGACAAGACTTCGCACCAAATTGATGGGCTCTGCCATTGCTTAAACTAATAGGACTTCAAAAGTACAAAATATTCAACTAAGAAAAAAAAGGGAACAAGCAATGTAATCACAATATGTAGTTATCTTAATTTAGAATTTAAGTTCATACAAATAAGAACGACTCAAATCACACAAACTCCTAAGTTAAATTACAAAAAAGAAGAAGAAGAAGCTATACTTAGACAATTCATGTGAGGCAAACGCACTTACGAACATGAAGTTATCCTTCTGTTCATCGGGTATGTGAATTTAGTTTGTCCAATTTTGTTGTCCCTTATGATAATACCTTTAATCTTTATTCATAGTAGACAAAATAGTTACTGCACTCCTCCTTTTATTTTGGTAACTTCTATTGCACTTCTAACTTAGTAGATAACTGACTCAGATGCTCACACGTGTGAAAACTTTACAAAAACCTTTAGTTACATGACCATGACCTCCAAAGTGAGTTTACTATGATATTCTCTATTATAATAGGCCTTGCAAGTTTTGTTTATTTGGGCCATGGTTTACATTGATCAAGATCCAGCCCCTTAAGTCACCATTTAGTGGAAAATTGACTCACATGCTCACACATGTGAACAATGTTTATTTTTTTTATTTTTAGCCTAACACATGCCCCCTGTGTGTGATGGGCCTAAATTTAGGCCAATTGCGCATAAGTTAATTACAAGAAAAACGAAAGGGTGAAAGGAAAATAAAATTGGGGCTTTAAGTCAGATCAATTTGCAAACCCTTGATCTAAAAAATCCTTCAAAACTCAGATGGATGCCGGTGAAGGTTGTCCATGATACTGAAATTATTCATCTCGATCGAAGCATGAACAATGTCGTGACTGTAATTCCGCATGATGTTGGGAGCTTATGCATACAAAATGAAGACATCTTCAAGTTTATCGTTGATCCTAAGAGGACTAATTGACTGCAGGAGTTGAGAAATGAAGCTAGGAAACTCCATCCTTGTTCTTGTTCAGCTGGTATTAACTGTTGAAAAGCAGCAGCTAAATCTTTTAAATCATGCACACCAAGATCACTGCCATGCTCCAGAGCACTTACATTGTTTGGGAACAACTTCGAACCAGGTACACCGGTCCAAACACCAACATCACTGCTAGCATTACTCATACTGTGGTTGCTCTTTGGCTTTGCTACAACTGTTTGAGAGTCACCGCTGAAAGGTACTCTCCCAACAAATTAGTAGTATTTGGAAATTCATTCCCAATGTATTAGATCAATTTCAAGTCTAAAATTATATCTATATACAACCCTTCCTTATTTTGAATTTTCTTCTACATACATTCATTGCATTGTGATCTATTATTTTAATCACTAATGCCCATTTTAACCATTCATTTGGCCCTTGGAAACATGCATACATGCATATCTCAAAATTTTTTATGTGAGCAAGCCAATTCATTCATACTTGGCTTATATAATTTTAGAAACTTGCTGTTAATGGATCTCGCATGCTCATTGCCACTAATATCCATTAACTTATAAGCATTTCCATCAAAGACCTCACTAACTAGGAAAGGTCCATCCCAATTAGGAGACCATTTACCCAGATATGGATCTTTAACTCCTATAGGCAAGATAACTTTCCAAACTAGATCCCCAATGGCAAATGACTTTGCCTTAATTCTCTTGTTATACATCTCATATATTTTTTGTTTTTGTACAACAATAGAATCTAAAGCTGCCATACAGGCCTCATCTATTTCATCAAGTTCTGGAAACATCGCATCTTGATAATCCAAATGAGTCAATTCATTTTGCCTTGTAATCCTCATTGATCTCACGGTAATCTCCATGGGTAAAACTGCATCATGGCCAAAAACTAAAGAATATGGGGTAGTGTTTATGCTCATTCTTTTTGAAGTTCTATATGCCCACAGTACTTCAGACAACAAATCATCCCAACTTGTAGAATATCTAGCCACTATTTTCCTCAAATTATTCTTGATAATCTTATTAGTGGCTTCTACCTGACCATTTTCCTGTGCATAATATGGTGTGGAATTCAAAATTCGAATACCATATTCTTGTGTGAAGGCTTTTACCCTAGTTCCATTAAAGATGGTTCCATTGTCCACTGTTATAGATTGAGGAATTCCTAACCTATGGACTATCATTTCTTTTATAAATTGAATAACATCAAACTCACTCACTTCCTTATAAGGTTTTGCTTCAACCCACTTTGTAAAGTAGTCTGTTGCAACGATTATGAAGCAATTTTTCTTTCTTGAGATCGGTTTGATTTTTCCAATTAAATCCATTGCCCATCCTCTAAAGGGCCATGGTTTTATTATCGCATGAAAATCTGAAGCAATAATCCTAGGAATTGGACCATGTTTTTGGCATTCTACACAGCCTTGTGCATATTTAATGCAATCTTTCAATACACTCGACCAATAATAACCATATCTGTGTATCAACCATTTCATTTTTATGTCTGATTGGTGTGAACCACATATGCCTTCATGGACTTCTGCTAAGATTTGCTTTGATTCATCATCACTAATGCATTTCAATAGGATGCCATCAACTCCTCTTTTGAATAAAGTTTCATCTTGGTCTCCCATTAAAACAAATTTTCTAGCTTTAAGTTTTAAAGCATTATTTGTACAACCACTTGGGTTTTTTAAGTAATCAATGATTGGGTTTCTCCAATCATTAACTTGGGTATCAAGATGAAAAACTTGGGTCCCTAATTCCCTATCAATAACTAATGGGAGTATCCTCTTAGGCTCTTACTTAAAAATGGGGGACTTAGTGCAACTTGATTGGTCTCTTTATGTCCAGAAGCATTCTGTGCCATGCGATTGACTTCCTCGTTCTTACTTCTAGGGACATGGTTTAACTTAGCATTGCTAAACTGTTCTAGCAGCTGTCTTGCAGCCACAAAGTAAGGTGCAATGGACTAGCTGTAACATTTATAATCACCAGTGAGTTGCCTAATTACTAATTGCGAATCTCCATAAACCTCTACACTTTTTATTCCCATTTCCAATAATATCTCTAACCCAATGATCAGAGACTCATACTCAATTTGATTGTTAGAATAATTTCCTTCTAACTTAAAGGCCATTTGGGTTTTAATCCCGATTGGAGATTCTAAATCACACCAACACCTGCCCCATATATGGTACGTGAACCATCAAAATTTAATTTCCAAGGGGCTAAAGCAACAAACATAGTTTCATTTATATCTGTAACTTCATCGCATGGATGATCTGCCAAAAAATCAGCTAAGGCTTGACCTTTTATTGCTTTCTGTGGTACATAAACTAAATGAAATTCCACTAAAGCTAAACTCCATTTACCCATTCTACCACGCAAAATAGGTCTAGATAGCATTTTGTCTGTGCGATAATATAATTTACATGAGAAAGCATATAATGTCTTAGCTTAGTAGCAGTAAAATACAAAACCAAACATAGTTTTTCTATCATTGAATAATTTAATTATGCTTATTTTAATAATCTACTTAAATAAATAAATAAATAAAAACAGCTTGTTCAAGGCCCTTATCATTGTCCTAAGCCAGCAAACTTCCAATAGAATCTTGGGTTGTGGATATATATAACTTTAAAGGTTTCCCACTTCTTGGAGGAATCAACACTGGTGATGTGGACAAATATCTTTTAATTTTGTCAAAGGCCAACTAGTGCTCTTCATTCCAAGTAAAATCTTCACGGTCTTTCAACCTTAATAAAGGGGAAAACACTTTGGTTTTACCTGCAACATTAGAAATAAACCTTCTTAAAAAATTAAGTTGGCCCAAGAACCTTTGTAATTCTTTTTTATTGGAACGAGGTTTAGCTTGCATGATTGCCTTGGCCTTGTTTTGGTCTGTCTCAATTCCTCTATTATGCACTAGAAAACCCATAAAATTTCTTGCTTGCACCCCAAAGGCACATTTAAGAGGACTCATTTTTAATTTATGTTTCCTCATCCTCAAAAAGGCTTTCTCTAAGTTTTTTAGATGGCTATTAAAGTCTTGAGATTTAACCACCACATCATCTATATAAACTTCCATAAACTTTCCAATTATATCATTGAAAATTAAATTCATGGCTCGCTGATAAGTCGCACCAGCATTTTTTAAGCCAAATGGCATTACTACCCATTCAAATGTTCCAATAGAACCTGGACATCTGAAGGCAGTTTTGTGGACATCCTCTTCTACAATGAAGATTTGGTTATAACCTGAATGCCCATCCATAAAAGACAATAGTTTGTGTCCTGCCACTCCATCTACCAATACATCTACAATTGGCATATGATACTCATCTTTGGGTGTTGTTGTATTTAAGTTCCTAAAATCTATGCATACACGTAATTTGCCATTTTTCTTAAGAACTGGAACTATATTAGAAAGCCATTCTACATACCTGGTTGGCCTTATGAATCTTGCTTGCAATAGTCTTTCGATTTTTTCTTTCACTTTCAAAATAACCTCATTTGCTATCCTACGAGGAGGTTGCTGGTGTGGAATGTGCTCTTTCTTGATTGGAAGTCTATGCTCTACTAGTGTTTTGTCCAAACCTGGCAATTCAGTGCAACCCTATGCAAAGCAATCCTTAAACCTCTTCACCACAGCCAACACTTCATTGAATTGTTCTTGTGTAAGGTGACTGCTAATATATGTTACTTTCTTTTCTTCTTCAGTTCCAAGAGTCACTTCTATCAAAGGGTCTTGAACTTCTACTTTCAAGTCATCCATTTGGATAGGAGCTTTACTTAGAAAATTTAAACCAATTTTAACTTGGTTTCCAATATCTCTTTCTTCTTCCAATACATGTTCTGCCAAGAACATACTTTGTGGTTTGTTCTATTTTATTCTCAATAGTGTAACTTATTATTTTGTCTTCAGCTAGTTTAATGGCCCTTAATTTCCTTGGAGTAAGTGGACTACTCATCACTAACAGGTTCCTCAACTATATTTGGCATTTATGGCTCTACGATGTTGTTGTCAAACCATTCCTTGCCAATTTCTTGGTCAGTAATATCTTCTCCAACAGAACAAGGTTGTTCTCTAGCCATTTCCACTCTTGTTGGCTTGCCTTTGCAATCAAATCCTGTCAGTTTCAAAATTCCAACATTTTTGTTATATAATTGAGCATCAATTGTATTATTGCATGCTTCAAATGGCCTATTATCAGCCTTCACTATCTCAACATAATTATCATCATTCCAAAACATTAGAGATTGATGTAGGAAGGAAGGTATCACCCAATTTGAATGTATCCATTCCCTTCCTAGCAAAGCATTATAAACTGCCTTAGTATGAACAACAAAGAAGGCAACATTTGTAATTTTATTCCCTACCTTTAATTTTATAGGTATAATACCTCTAGTCTTAGTAGATTCGCCAACAAAACCACTAACTAAAACATCTTATTGAATTAAATCTGCCTCTATTTTATTGTTTTTTTTTCAACATTCCCCAAGGCAAAATATTAATTGTAGCACCATTATCTACTAAAACTCTATTAATAGGTATTCCATCCATGTGAACTTTAATGAATAAAGGCTTTAAATGCTGTGACATTCTTTTAGATGATTTCTCAAAGATAATTTTACATAATTTTACTTGGTGGGAATTCCAGCTTTGCCTCTGCTTTAGGTTCTAAATTCTCCATCTCTTCATTTGTTAATAGGATATGACATGCCCCTTGAGCATTTGAGCTTTTAGAATTATGCTCTCCATCTTTGGTAATGTTCTGTTTTGCCATAAACTCTATTGGCAATGTGATCACATTACATTCCATATTATTGGATTTTTTTTTGTTCCAATTCGAGTTCCTCTCCAAACTCATTGAATGCTTCCAAATCATCCTAGCCTTCAATATCCTTGAGGCCTTCCATCATATCTGCATCTCCAAGTTCCTCCAAAAACTCATTTCCTTTAATCTCCTAGAATGGAATGATTGAATTGATTATACCTTCGCTTTTTTCTTCAGTTTCTGATTCAGCCAATCTGTCCTCTTGCATCACTTTTTCTTTCGATATTTCTTTTCCTTTTATTTCGTTTTGTGGCCTGCTTGCAATGTATACAGTGACTGTGTTATCATCCATTCGATTAGACTGCAAATCACTTGTGCATCTCTCTAATTTCTTGTGATCTTGTTGCACTAGTTCTTGGTTCTCTTTTTTAGGTATATCCTGAACCATTTCACTTTGTACAAGTTGCTTTGATTCAAACATTCTTTGTTGCATATTATTGTCACTTTTGGTTCTTTGCATACTCTTTTCATTTCCTATCAACCGAATAGCACTTGGTGATGTCTTCACATATTTAGGAGTTAATATGCCTCCTTTTTGCTGTATTTCAACTTTAATTTCCTTTGCCTTGTTAAGTGGTGCATCATTAGAAATTTCAGGAGTTTGTATTGGCTCTTGAGACTTATACATTTGCTATCTAAGCCAGCGTTTCCTTTGTGTTCTTGTCATTTGTGGGAAATATGGGTCATATCCATATTTAAAATGACGCTTTTATGGTGGTTTAACACTAACAAATTCCATGGAGTACCATTTATTTGGCTCCCCTATTGGAGGTTTGAAGGTGCGAAGTTGTTTTGGCTTTTCTACTCTTGAAAACACTGATTCAACTTTTTTAGGTTCAACAATTGGCCCAAAATCAGTATCGCTTAGAGGAGATTTTATCCCAACAGCCACTTTTCCAAAAACTTGCACCATTATGCGACTACACCGCTCACACAAGCAATCACCTTCATCAGAATCAAAAACTTGATCATCTGAAAAAGAATTATGCTTTTGTAATGCTTCTTTATAAGTTGTAGGCCTTGGTTGTCCTGAAAGAAGTTTTCTTTACCATGTGAGCCATATTTATTTACTCTTATGGAAAGATCCTTCATTGATTTTCAGTCTCTTCATCCCTGGAGTGAGGTGCAATGATTGTTTACCTTGCACATTAACACATTGATATACATTACATTTTGAGTTCTCATCATTTTTGAAACTACTAATCAAAGATTCAAAATCAGCTGAAATCATATTTAAATCATGCAAAGGCGAAAAGGGATCAATATCTGCTTTCATTTGCTCTTTAGGCTTTTCAGGGAATTTCAAGATTCCTCTTTCAATTTTATCTTGAATAACATTCCAAAAGGTTACACAATCTTTTGTTTGATGTGTAAATGCATTATGCCATATACAGTAATCCCTACCACATGTTTCTGCCTTGGCTGGTATTTTGTGTCTGCCTACCAAATTTATCAACTTGGCTTCTAACTACCAATCAAAGATTTCATTAGACTTCTCTATGTCAAATGAGTAATCTCTTATAGGTGCTGAAAGTTTATACGCTAACTTAGCCTAATGTTTTTCTTATCTAGTACATCACATACTTGGGGATTATGACCTATAAATTCTGCAATGTCTACTTCATAGTTAGGGTCATGAAAATAAGTCCCATATGTAGAATTATTCTTGTTTCTTTCTTCTTTAATGAGACTATCGTACCTAGAAGCCCTATCAGACAATTCATATAGATCAAAGAATGTCACCCCTTCGAATTTTTTTCTAAATTCGAAATCTAAACCATCTACAGCGAACTTGACATATTCTCTCTCTGGGAGAACAATTTGACAACGCATGCGGGCTCTTTAAAACTGCATAATGAACTGCTCTACAGTTTCATTTGGCCTTTGTCTTAATCTTGCCAAATTAGCAATTGACACTCTCAAATTTGTGCGAGAGAAATGTGTTTGGAATTTGTCCTCTAATTCAGCCCATGGATTTAGAGAATTAGGAGGTAAAGATGAATACCAAGCAAATGCTTGTCCAGTCAAAGAGCTTGGGAATAACTTCATTTTACAATTTTCATTGTTTGAGACCTCTCCGCACTGTATTGTGAATCTGGACACATGTTCCAGTATAGTCTTGTCATCTTCTCCAGAAAAATGTAGAAAATTCTGGGATTCTAAACCCTCTTGGATATGGTTCTCTATCAATCCACTCTGGATATGGCTTCCTATAAATTGGCCTATGTCTTTGAAATACTGGACCATGTGTGTGTTCCAAGATTTCTAAGATTTGGTCCATTCTATTGTGGACTTCATCATTATGACCATTATAATTATGCGCCTCTACTTGATTTCGTTCTAAATTATTTTGTTTGATTTCAAATCGATCATTATGCTGATTATTTCTTTCCAAGGCCATTCTATTGTTTTTAGCCCTCTACCTTCGCTGTGCAAATCTAGGATTTGCTCTGTTTCTATTAGCATTATCCCTTCTTGGATATTGCTGAAATTGAGCCATTTCATGCCCAAGTTCATTCTCTTGACCATTGTCAAACCCATTATCTATAAATAATTATGGGTTTCCCTCATTCCTAGGGAAATCAATGTCACCTTAAGGGATTTCTACTCCTGGGTTATTAGTATTCCTTTGAGGAACTCCATTGCGATGATTGTTTCTCGTGCGATGGTTATTTCCACGAAGAGCATTTTCTGTTTTTATTGGAACATTCATAGTCACATGATCATTATTCTCATTTCTGTGAGAATTTTCAATATGAAGAACATTTTCTATTCTTGGTGGGTTAATCAAATGAAGGACATAGTTTTCAGAACCGGACCGGACCGGGAGGTCGGATCGTAAAAACCGGGAATCAGGATGAAAATTGATTTTTTAAGCATAAAGAACCAGATTTTTTGTTAATTCCGTGAACCGCTAAAACTGGGGTTGGACCGTACGAACCGGTGAGAACCGTGCGGTCCAACCCCTTAGCAATTTTTTTTTTTTTTTTACAATTTTATTCTACTTAATTAAATTATCCATCTCTTATAAGGAATAAAAAAAATTATAATTAAAATCCTTCAAAGATATTCAACTTTACTTCCAAAATTAATCATAAATTTTAATGTTTTCATGGTTATTATTTTATTTTATTAACTTTCTTATTTAATTATTAAATATATGCTTGAAAATCATTAAATTTCCCTCACATATATAGATATATTATCAATTTTGCTAGTTTTATAAATTCAATATCTATATTTAGGCTTTAATTAATTATGACATCATCACGGTTCGACCCCGGTTCGACTTCAAAAACCTTGAACCTCTCCTTTTAACCGTTCAATGAATGGTCCGGATCTGAAAACCTTGATGAAGGATACTCTCCATTCTTGGGGAATTCTCAGTAAAAGGGGTGTTTCCTAATCCTAAAGGAATTTCCATATTTTGGAAATTCTCCAATAAAGGATTATTATTCATTCCTGAACCCAGTCCAACAACAAAGTCATTATTTGCTCCCACGTTTGGCTCATTTAAGGGTTTATCTTTGCCAATTGCAACAATGATTCGATGAACCAAATGTTGGTTTTCTTTAAATAGTTTCATCTCATCACTCATGTAGTCAAAACGTGCAACTACATCATCTTTCATTTGATTAAATTGTCATAGGATTACCTCTAAAAAATTTGGATTTAAATCTGAATGTAATCCATTATGTCCAGATTCACCATGCTCTGTAATAGGTCGTGAAACTAGACTTGGTTCTACAAAATTAGAAGAACCAGAATTATTCTCATTGCTATTATTCCTCATTTTTCTTATAAGGAGTGGCATGTACTCCCACTGCGGTCGCCAATTTGTTTGTGAGAATACAAACTATCTTGAAAAGAACTACTTGCAAGACAAGACTTCGCACCAAATTGATGGGCTCTGCCATTGCCTAAATTAATAGGACTTCAAAAGTACAAAATATTCAACTAAGAAAAATAAGGGAACAAGCAATGTAATCACAATATGTAGTTATCTTAATTCAGAATTCAAGTTCATACAAATAAGAAAGACTCAAATCACACAAACTCCTAGGTCTTATATGAACATATTACTAATATAACTTTTTTACTTTTTAAACTTCTTATTAATTCTTATTTGGGCTCACTAATAATATCACTTTTTTATTTACCAATAATCACTCACTACATTTATAAATAAAAAAAATCACTTACTACGTCAACAAATTATAAAATTTTTTATAAAAAAGTTTATATATGCAATATATATATTTTTTTTAAATTATAAAAAATTACAATATTTTTTCAATTTTGTTTTTTTGTTTTTTTTTTGTTTGACCATTAAAAGTTAAAACACCAGTAAAACATTTTCCATGTCTCTCTTACAGTCTAAACCCTCCTTGGTCCTTTTCCTCACACAAAGCCCCTCATCTCTCTGTCTCTTCCTTCAACAAGGAAGCCACGGGCAACAGCTCTGAAGTGACTCACCCACACTACAGCACTGGTGTTGGCCGCCACGTTCTTGTCGCTGCTCTGCCGTGTGGTTACATACAAGTCCGAACAAGTAAAATTCTATCTCTCTCTGTTTATTTTTAATTTGGTCTCTTTTCGACATATCTAATGTTGTTTGCCGATTGCTTGATCATGAGAAACTTATTTCTCTCTTCCGCTGTATGGCGGTGATACTTTATAAAGAAGAAGAACACTTTGCTTTCTAAAAGGAACAACTCTCTTTGCATAATTGATGTCTAAATGTTGTCCTTGCTAAGTCTACAGATAATGAGAGAAGAAGATTTTTGGTTGGATGAGATGAGGCGTATTATCAGCGTCCTTGTTCTAGCTTCATTTGATGTCGCTAAACTTTGTTAGCTATCTTTGTGATTTTTGTGGATTAATATAGTTTTTAAGAATTTTTCTTAAATTTTATCATTTGTAAAAGTAAGTGGTCACTCCAAGATAAGTCCCTCAGTGAAGGGAATGTATCCATAGTTAAATATTCACCATGAGATTCACTTTTGGGGATCCAAATACTCTGGGTCCTCTTGGGTCACAGTTTTCACACCAGTCTATCTTCCAGTCACTGATTATGCATCGTAGAGTGTTGTGACTTGTGACAAAGTTCACCAGTTGTTCTAATGGAAAATATATATATCACTAACTTCTAATTTAATATCCCTATCCATATCAACCAATCTTCTTCTTGAGACCAGAGTAATGGTGGATGATAAGGCTGATTCTTTTCATAAAGCCAGCATCTTAATGTGTGAACCCAACATTGGATTTTGTTTGCTGTGGGGGCACCTGGCTAGTGCTTGGTCCATAGGAATTTAAGGAAGAAAAAGACATTGAGCTTGAGGGAAACATATGGGCAGAACCTGAACATTATTTTAATGATTTAGGGTCTTGATCAATGGTGGTTTCAACAGAAATTTTATCGAGAACAATGGCTGACAGCCTATCCAAACTTTGTTTCATAGTGGATAATTCTTTGAGTATTTTATTGAATTCACCTTCTTGTTCAACTTATTCAAAGACTTCTTTGTAGCTTAATAGTCTTAGCAAAAGGCTTAATTCTGGAATCCAATTCTTTGAGTTACTATTATCTTGGATGAGAAATTTGTTGAGTAGTTGGTGGGAAAAAAATTTCAGCAGAGAACTTGTAGTATGATTTTGGATCTAGTATCAAATTGATGTAGAACAAATTGGGGAGTTGTCTGTATGTGCTTGTGGTGGGTTAAGGTTTTTGGGGGGGGGGTGGTTGTGTGTCCAGGTTTTACATTAGAGAGAGAGAGGTTACATGCGTCAATACTAAAAAACACTCAAATTTTATTGATTCACTCCTTGCTTGACTGTAATAACACACTTATGTAGATGGTAACTCTTAACTTCTAATAAAATTAGGACTACTACCTTAATTGAATCATGCCAAAGGCCACACATAAAGTCTCATAAACTAAATAAGACTTTTGAATACAATAAAATCCAAGGCCCACAACTATGGCCCATACCCAACACATTTACAGAATTACAAAAATACTTGTCTCTAGAATAACCAAATAAAACATAAGATGAAATAGAAAAGCCTAATTTACTACTACAGATACCTGTTCTTGGGCTTTGCCTTAACCTTAGGCTTCCAAAGAAGATATTCTTTTGTTTTAAAAAATAAGCTGTGTAAAAGTACTAGGGCACCTATAAACCACCCCCCCCCCACCCCTTCCCAAAAAAAAAAAATAAATAAATAAATAAAGTAACACAAACAGACCTTTTTTTTCAATGAAATTATAGTATTTCAAAATTAGTATGTTGTAAAAACCTATATTGATTTCAGTATCAGAAGGTATATTTATAAAGTTAGCCTTGATGTTGAAATGTAATTAATTGATTTGAATTTTGTTGATTTCCTATTTATTTCAAGCAGGTGAATTGAAGTTGCAAATCTTTTAATTGGAATTCTATCTATGTGAATTCATTTTAATTCTATCATTATATGGCTGTAAGCAGGGTCCAAGAGAAAGTGCATCATCACAGTTGTGTTCCACATTAATCTTTCTGCACCACCAAAACAATGAGAAATGGTCAAACATCCTGTTACTCCCTTTCTCAACCAGTTTTTGAATTTCTCAACCATCAGTCAATGGAACTCCAGCATCAGAGAAGCTGTGAACCATGGTTATGCTCACAAAGCCCTCACTCTCTTCCGTTAAATGAAGCAAAATGGCATGGAACCAAACAATTGGACATTCCCCTTTCTAGCAAAAGCGTGTACCAAGGTCTCCAATTTCAAATGTTCCCAAATCATTCACAGCCATGTCATGAAATCTCCATTTTGGTCCGATGTCTTTGTGCAGACAGCAATGGTTGACATGTATGTCAAATGCAATCAGTTAGATGATGCGTACAATTTGTTTGTGAGGATGTCCATGAGGGATGTGGCTTCTTGGAATGCAATACTTCATGGGTTTGCTCAATCGGGTTTTCTTGATAGAGTGTCACATCTTTTGCATGATATGAAGTTTTCAGGGATTCAGCCTGACTCGGTTACAGTCATGGGGTTAACTCGGGCAGTTTTGCATACAAAGAGTTTGAAATTGGTGAAATCACTTCATTCGTTTGCAATTCAAATTGGCATAGATGTTGATGTTCTGCTTGCTAACACTTGGATTGCTGCGTATGCCAAATGCGGTGACTTGGGGTTGGCAGAGGTGGTATTTAATGAAATTGACATAGTTACAAGGACTGTTGTCTCCTGGAACTCCATGATTGCAGGGTGTGCAAATTTTGCGAATTTCGTTGGCGCTGTTAATTATTACAAATGCATGCTGCATGAAGGATTTAGACCTGATTTAAGCACCATTGTTAGTCTACTTTCATCATGTGTGCAACCGGAGGCACTATTTCAAGGTATGCTGATTCATTCTCATGGAATCAAATTGGGTTGTGATCTCTATATATGTGTGGTCAATACTCTTGTCTCTATGTACTCCAAGTGTGGAGATGTCGATTCTGCAAGATTTTTGTTTGACAGCATGTCTGATAGAACTTGTGTTTCATGGACTGTTATGATTAGTATTTATGCTGAAAAAGGGGATATGAATGAGGCATTGACCTTGTTTAATGCCATGGAAGCCGCTGGTGATATACCAGATTTAGTTACCATGCTTTCTTTGATCTCAGGTTGTGGACAAATAGGGGCACTTGAGCTTGGAAAATGGATTGATAACTATTCTATTTCAAATGGATTAAAAGATAATCTAATCATTTGCAATGCATTCATTGACATGTATGCAAAGTGTGGTTGTATAAATGATGCTCGAGATCTCTTCTATGCCATTCCTGTGAGAAGTCTTGTCTCTTGGACAACTATGATTGCAGGTTGTGCTTTAAATGGAGATTTTACAGAAGCTTTGAACCTTTTCTCTCAAATGGTGGAGTTGGGATTGAAACCAAATCACATTACATTTCTTGCTGCTCTTCAAGCTTGTAGTCATGGAGGTTTGCTTGAGAAAGGGTGGGAGTACTTTGGTATGATGACTAGAAAATATAATATAAATCCTGGAGTAGACCATTATTCCTGTATGGTAGATCTTCTTGGACGAAGAGGAAACCTAAAGGAAGCACTGGAGTTCATTCACCTCATGCCTATCAAGCCTGATGCGGGCATATGGGGTGCATTGCTTGGTGCTTGCAAGGTTCACCGTAATGTAGAGATTGGTGAATATGTGTCACATCGTCTCTTTGAATTGGAGCCCCAGGTGGCGGTTCCATATGCGGAGATGGCTAACATATATGCATCAAAAGGAAGGTGGGATGGGGTTGCGGCAATAAGAACAATGATGAAATCTAACAAAGTGAGAAAATCTCCTGGACAAAGCCTCGTTCAAGTAAAAGGGAAGACTCATATATTTACAGTTGAACATAGAGATCATCCTGAAGGCAGGCTTATATATATGATGTTGGATTCTTTAAATTTGCATTTGAAGAAAGCAAGATTGCAACTTTCATCTGAAGCTGATATGATTGCAGTGAAGCCACATTCTTTTCAAGTTGACTAGAAGAATAATATAGCCTTCTCTCTCCTGAAAATTTCCTTTCCAATAATATTTATACACAATTTTATTGAAGCTTTTCTGGCAACTAAAGAAAATATTTCAATATATAATCAAAATTGAATAAGAAAATTGATGGTAAATGTAAATGAATAAAAAAAAATTTTAAGGTACATGTCAGAATTTACATCGTGTAAGACCAACTTTTTTATATTAAAAAGTAAAGATTATAATAGATCATAAAATAGTTTAAAACAAATGGTGAAACTTGCCTTCTATTGTATTTATCAAAACTTTTGATGTGGTGCACATTACTTTAATGTCACATTACGGTGTTTGGTTAATTTAATTTTTTTAATATTACCGTAATTTAAAATTACAAAATATATTATGTCACCTTCATTACATCACTGTGGGGGTCAGTTAATCACGAAGTACTGTTCAGGCAGTACTAACTGGGCCTATGGCCCGATTTGAGGACGTTAGACCATTCGACGAGGCCAGATAAGATTATAAGGAGACCGGAGTGAAGAGTGGAGTAGAGATAATATGAGATAAGTCCAACAAGCGTCCGAGGATAAAAACCATCTCGGCAACATGTGTCTGAGGTCAATTCGAGTGTCATATTATCATGGACTTACTTTAGAGTTACATCATCACTAAGAGTTAGATGTCGGACAATGGATAAGAAAGGAGAAGGGCAACAAATATCTTCAAAAAATTGCTATCTCCACATTAAATGACTTTTAACCAACTCTCTGACTGCATTAATGTGGAAGTGACGTCTGAACAGTGATCAAGTAGCTTTACAGCTACTAGTTGATGGTTCTGGGAAGTGTTAGATGGAACAGAAAGGAGTTCCCCGAATCTAACCTACAAATGTATGGTAGGGGCGATACCAAGACTGAAATATATAACATGGAAAGATGTACTAAAGAGGGAGAGGATGAGAAAAAGTAAAAGGATGATCTAAGAACAGGACTGTGACTCTTGTATAACTTTATTGTTCAACAAGACAATATAATACAAACTCTTTGAGCTATTCTGAGGATAGATTTTCGAATCTTACTTGTGTCTAACAGTCTTAAATTACCAAATTTAATCGTTTTTCTTCTAGAATAGATCTAGTTCTTCCATCCACGCTCTACAAATTTATTGTTTAGGCCGCTTGGGTTTGAGCCCAATCCTGTTTTGGGACCAATCCAATTTCAGTACTTACAATTGGCGCCGTCTGTGAGAAGAGCTTAATCTAGTTTAAAGGAGATTCGGTTACAACATTCACGATGGAGGAGGCAGATCCACACCAAGCAACAGTAGAACCACATCAGATAGATGTTAATCTACATTAAGCAGAATCAAGGGGTTCCCAGCATGGCAATCCACGCAGGAGCCACGAACAGAGAGAGGGCCGTGAGGGAAGTGTGCACACAACTCATACCAGTAAAAGTCAATCTCGAGGGAAGAGTCATGTTTCACATTCAAAGAATGACAGGGACATGCAACATGAAATCGACGAGTTGAAGAGAGAGTTACGTCATGATCGGTGAAGACGTTCACCGTCCAGTTCCGAATCGTCCTCTGAAGAGATAGATATTGCTTGTTACCGACGGAGATCCAGAATTCCGCCTAGCGAGACCTTTACCTATGAAGAAGAGCACCATCGTAGACGAAGGTACAAAAGCCCGCCTTGCAAAGGCTTGGGGAACGATGCCATGGACAAGGTGCTTAGTCAAGTTTCTAAATCACCCTTCACACGGAACATAGAGTACGCGATACTTCTTTGACGATTTCACCAACCCACATTCACCATTTATAATGTTCGGACAAACCGGTAGAACACGTCAGCCATTTCAGTCAAAGGATGACTATTTACTCCAAAGATGAGGCCTTGATGTGTAAGGTCTTCCCATCTAGCTTGGGCCCTGTGGCGATGAGGTGGTTCAACGATTTGAGGGCGAACTTTATTGACTCCTTCAAGAAACTCACCCGGGCTTTTGGTGCTTGTTTTATTACTTGCAACAGGGTTCCTCGGCCTCTAGGATTTTTATTATCTATGTCCATACGGGAGGGTGAGACTCTGAAGGCATATTCGAATAGATACTGGGAGATGTTTAATGAAATAGAAGGAGAGTACGATGATGTGGCCATTAGCACTTTCAAGGCTGGTCTTCCAGCCGAGCATGATTTGAGGAAATCTCTGACTGGTAAACCTGTTACTAATGTACATCAATTGATGGATCGGATTGACAAGTACAGAAGAATAGAAGAAAACCAACTGCAGAGGATGAGAAAAAGTAAAAAGATTATTTAAGAACAGGATTGTGACTCTTGTATAACTTTATTGTTCAACAAGACAATATAATACAAACTCCTTGAGCTATTCCAAGGACAGATTTTCTAATTTTACTTGTGTCTAACAGTCTTAAACTACTAAATTTAATCGTTTTTCTTCTAGAATAGATCTAATTCTTCCATCCAAGCTCTATAAATTTATTGTTTGGGCCGCTTGGGTTTGAGCCCAATCCTGTCTTGGGACCAATCCAATTTTAGTCCTTACAATCACTTTTATAAATGGAGGTGATCTTACGTTACTTATGGCAAACACTTTAACGTGAGTACATGACATTAAGGTAATGTGCATCATATTAATGGTATATCATAAGCACATCACGGTGAACCAAATGATCTCCAAAGTATAATGCTTATGATCCAATATCTAATATGAAGGCAAAAATAAATATTAATCCTGTTTAGATTTTTACTTAAAGTCTAGAGATTCAAAAAATTTGACACTTATTGTTGTGGCAGATTGTTTGTGGTAGTTAAAAGTGATGGTAGACTTAGGTGAGAATCAGTAAAAACTTGCCAACTCATCTGGTGTAAAAATGATTGTCAAATTGTTTTTATCCGTAGAATTACTCTTGCTTTTATTTGTCAATTTGGTCTGTATATTTTAGGTGGGTGGACAGTAGGTGTAGATGAAAGTTGTGAGTAAGATGCCAAACAGCCTGAATAAGGCAAGGCTTGACAGTGTTATGTTTTTAATGTGACCTTAATGTGATGCACATTATCGTAATGTAATAGTATGATGTTTGGTTTATGAAGCACGCGCATACATACACGCCAAAAAACACAATTTCAGAACAACAACAAAACAACAATTTAACCAACCCGAGCATACTTCTAATACAAAACTAAACAACCTAAGTTAACAACAAAGATATCAAAGATAAACAAAATAAAATCTATTACTAAACATTCATTGGATCTAACAAAAAACAAGAGCAAAACTTAACACATCAAAACATGCTTATCAATATATCCAATCATTCAACTCTCCAATTAAAATATGGTAAAACACAACAAATCAAAACCAAACAAATCAAATCATATTTCTAAACATGTATAACATATAAATCAATTAAGAACAACAAGAATACAAGTTATAAAAATCCAAATTAAGGAAGAGCCATGAAGAGAGACTCACCTTGCTTATGGAACACAACTTGGTTGATATTTAATCGGCCCCTTAGTGCCTACACAACAAGATTCAATGATAATCAAGGGAATCAAAGGATTCAATAGTTTATAGGTAATCACAACTCAAAATAAAGCTTTAGAAAGAATGTTTAAAAAACGTGTCTTAGAATAAGATCAATAGTTTCTGCCCTAATGAGTAATAAAGAGAGGTTTTGAAGAACCAAAAATGTGCTTGGTGTCTGTGAGTGCAGAAGATTCAAAGATGAGTGTGTTCTTGGATGATTTTTAGTGAAAAAGAGTCTCTCTCTAGCTAGCGTTTGAGTTTGGATGCATAAAGTTGTATTTATATATTAAAACTAGAGTTTTTAAACTCATTTAGAGGGTTTTAGATGTTCCCAAGGGTCTAGGGGCCGGGCCCATCAAAGAGAGAGGCTTTGGGCCCTAAAAATTGATGTTATGAGGTTTTGGAAATAAGTTTGTGTACACATGCTCTTTAAAAACCCTAATTTTGTTTGCTTAGTTGGCCCAAATTCAAACAGTCATAACTTACTCAATATAAATCCAAATTAGGTAAAATTTATGTTCAAATTGAATTCCATGGTGTTTACTTTCCAATGAAACAAACATCACTAAAAATTTCGTTGTGGATCAAAAGTTATGGTCAAAATAGTGAGTAAAGGTCATTTTTTAGCATTGTTTTCAAAGTAATTTGAGCACTTTTGTTTTGTGATTACTTCTAAACTATCAAAATAACTTCAATTACCTTTTGTAGACATGAAAAGCTCATCATTTGGACTGATGACTAAACTTTATTAAATGGGTACAAAAAGATGTGTCTATAGGTGGTTTAATTGAACAGTGAAGGGAGGAATAAAGTTTTGGCATTACTTGATTTGGGGGAGGCAGTAAAATTTGAGTGTCTATTCACTATTGTTGTTGTTGTTTTTTTTTTTTTTTTTTTTTTTTTGGTTTTTAATATAAACGGGTTAAGAATATAACAAAAATATATGAAGGAGATGAATGGGTGAATGTAAATTGAAAGTTTTAAATTGTGTAGACACCTCATTTTATACTGTTAATTACCTTTAGTCCCTAGCCCCAATTATGAGCTTAACATATGTCAACCAAGGGTAATTGAAGTTATTTTGATAATTTGGAAGTAATCACAACTCAAAACCACTTAAAATCGCCTTTGAAAATGATGTTGAAAAATGACATTTGCTCACTATTTTGACCATAAATTTTGAACTATAAAATAAAATTTTAATTTGTGACATTGCATTGAAAATTAGACATCTTGGGATTCAATTTGAACACAAATTTTGCATAATTTGGATTTAAAATGAGTGAGTTATGACCGTTTGAATTTGGGGCATCAGTGCTATCAAGAAAGTAAGGTTCTAAGTGAACTTGCATACACAAGCTTCAACCTGCGTACTTAGCTTGATTTCCAAGTCACAAAATTCCATATTTAGCTATCCAATCACTCCAATCTTTGGAGGACGCCTCTAGAACCCTTGAAAAGACTCTGAAAACCCTAGTTTCAACCTATAAATACACCTTTATGCTTCCAATCCAAGTGATGCTAGAGAGAGAGAGTATTTTTTACCACCACTCTTCTAAAAACCTTCTTCTCTTCACTATGCATGTTTTTTAGTTCTTTAAAACCTCTCTCTAGTGGTCTTAGTGCAGAAACTAGTTTTCATTCCTTAAACTAATTAATTTTTCAAAACCTTTATGAAATACTATTAGAGAGAGATTATTTTCTTATGTTCTCCATCATAATCTTGTATTCTTAAGAAAAATCTTCACATCCAAATTTTCAATCTGTAAAACCTACCTCAAAGATTTATTTTCATAAAAAAATTATTTTTCAAAAGAGCTTTTCAAGAACATCTTTTATTTTGAGTTGTGAATATCCAAGTGCTATTGAATCCTTTAATCCCTTTGAATCTCATTCGATTTTTTTTTTTGGTAGGTAGTGAGGGGCTGGTTATATGCTTCGAACTTGTGATCTGCTTTGTTTATGTTTTATTTTTCTTATGTAACCTTGGATTCTATTCATGTTTAAGATTACTATTTGATTTCTCCCTTTTTTTAATTTGATGTGTTGTATTTTATTATAAGCTGAGAGGTGAATGAACATAATTAGATATATGAATTGATTAACATGCTTTATTTTGTGTTTTGTGGCTCTTGAGTAAATTTTAGATATATATAACTCATGGTTAGGAGTAAATTTTGATTTCTTACTTTTGATTTTCATGTTTTATCTTATTCTCAATAAGTGGATGACTTTATATATTAAATATGTGCTAATTCGAATGTGGAATATAATTTTGTAATTGTGTTTTTGTACCAAGATGCACATGCATAGTTAAAAAGGTATGTACACAAGCTTGCAAACCTGCATACGTAGCCTCTTCCATGCGTACGCATCTTGACCCATAAAATGTTGAATATGTGTTTTAATTGTTGCTTTAATTGTTTAATTTGATTCTTTGATATATTTTATGTTTAGTTATTTTGTTTGACTTCAATAGGTTAGAAGATATTTCTTAATTGCTAATCATGATTTGCTCTAATTGACTTCTCCATAATATATTTGGCATGTTTGGAATAGGATGTCTTGCTTTTAAAGCATGAATTGATTTGTCTGATTTTATTGCTAATTAATTAGGCTGTTAAGAATTGATTTGACTTGATTTAAGTTAATCACTTTTATTTGAATTTGTTTCCTTTTATGTCATGATGTGATGAGATATTTGCACTGTGTGTTTTCTTTAGTGTAATTATTGCATTATTAGAATGTTGGGCATAGTTGATAATTTTCTTACTTAAATGTGGCATAGACATTAGTAAAGGCCGGCCCATAGGTCAGGTGGGTTTAGGTACCTTAACTCCAGACCTAATTTTTGATACATAGACCTCCATTTTGGTTCTTGGACCTAAACTACGTGATAGCTCCTAAAGAAAAGAGAAAGCGGACCATGCAACCTACAATTGCAAGGCGGTGCGCTTATAAAATGTAAGGGAACAAAACTAAGAGGGACCAATAAGTATTTTTATCTTAAAATAATATAATATAAAAGGCAAATTTTAGTAAACCCACTTGTGGTTAGACCCGTGAGTTCACATTTGTTAGTCTTCTGTAACCCACCTCCCACTTTCATCGTTAAAAACATAGAAAACATAACAAAAACATAAAAATTAAAATCTAAAAGTGGTATTTGTTAAATTTTTGGAAGTTCCTTGTATTGGTTCAAGAAAACTAGAACAATTAGTGCTAAGAGGGTTTTTTTTTTTTTTTATGTCAAAATTTTCCATTTATCCCAATTTGAAGTTACACGTTTGTTTAATGATGTTATATATTTGTGAACTTTATGTAAATACAAAATTTTAAGTTTGGAAATCAAACAATTAAAAATAGTTTCACAAATGTATTTTTGTATTGCTGAATGAGTGGTTACAATTCTCTGTAACTAGATTATATTGCAACATAATAATCATTTGATTTGATCTTCATGAAAAAGTATATGTTTCAAGTATTGTGCCAGTGCAATCTTGATTCGAACACAAAATATTCTACTTTGGTTGAAAAGTTGATTGAATGAACTTTAGAATGAGATTGCAATGAATCTCTAGATGTGCAATTACTAATTAGAGAATTTCCGTTCTTCATAGTCTTTGTGTGTTCTTAGAATGCTCATAGTCTTTGAAGATTTGGAATGAAAGTTCTTTGAGGCTTGAATTCGTAGAGTTTCACTAATTTGGAGTCTTTTGTAGTTTTTTGAGGGCTTGGAGCTTGATTCAATTAGAACTCTAAGACTTTAAAGGATGACTTCAAAAAAATTTCTTCAAATGTTCTTTGTATTTGAAGATCTAGATGTAGAAGTTCTTTAGGGTTTTGGAGCTTAATTTGATAGTGTTTCAAAAGTTGAAATTCTTAGAGGCTCAGACCTTTGGAGCTTGTTTCCAAAAGAACTTCAAGGCTTTGAGGGATGAATGTTCTTCGAATATTCTACAAAGTTTCAAGACTTTCGAATGTGCTCCTATGAGACTCATGAGAGCTTCTATTTATAGGAGTCTTGAGAATGTTTAATGGTACATGAACGACTCCAATGGTGACATGTGTCATAATTTAAATGGAGGGATTTAAGTCTTGATCTCCAAGGGACACACAGTGTCATTTGAATAGCCAAAATGTCTTAATTTAAAATAACACATGGCAACATTAATTTAGATTACTTATGTGACTTTAAATTAAAATATCAACATGTGTTGACATGTGATTTGCTGTTATTTTATTTTATTTTTAATAGTTTCTATTCAATGACACTCCGAATATTTCCATTGACCTATGAATATTGATAGTGGGACACACTAATTAGCATGTAACATCTTGTATGTAATTGACCGCTTTAAGCGTATTACATGGACTTGATGGTATGACATGGCAATTTGTGTGGGTCATAAATTTTCCTTTTCTACACTCTAATATAGTGAGGAGAAGATGAGGCTAGCACAAAAATATGAATACTAAAACTATTATTTTGTATATTTGCAAATATGTATATTTTTTGGGTCCTAGCCTTATCACTCTCTCTCTCTCTCTCTCCCTCATATTTTACCATTATTTGCATTTCAAAAATAAAAAATAAAAAACCCCAAAGTTCCTTTTGACACACATAAGTATTTTTTTTTTTTGGCTTTTAATAAGTCACATTGCACTTAGCATGCACACTGAATTCCATCACTTATTTATTTATTTATTTTAAAAACCTACGTTGGATGCACCTTTTATGTGATCAAAGCATATAAAATACTACATTATAGCATAAACAATATCATCTAGGGTTCAAATCTCTCCACCTCAACTACTGAATTATATATATTGGGACTTTGAAGCTAATCTCTTCATTCCATTCATGTCTTGGGCATAAATTAGACTAAATTATCATTAGCAGAGGGATGATAAAGATGAATATCATATTCAGGAGATGAAAATTGAGGGGATAAGGGAAACTCTCAGCATTGATCTGTTATCAATTGACAACTTTCAAGATTTTTACCGTGCTTTGTAGTTATTGTGGGCATCATACACAGGGACATAACCCAAAGGTTACTTCTCTTCTTCAATGCCATATGAAGCCCATCAAGTATACCTTTTACAAGGGGCATACGAGAATTGTTACTTATCTCGGGATTGGGAAGTAGAAGTGCATGGATGGACGAAGCTGACACTAGTACCGAATGAATGGCAGGGAATACAAAAAGACTATGGCTGAGCATGGTGGATGATCATGCACCATGCTCAGCCGTAGTCTTTGAAGACTCCAATCGATGGGATGTTGACTATTATGAATTTATGATGTGTGGGAAGCTGTTCAAAATAATCTCTATGGCTGCATTTTTAAAACACGGCTATATGTCAAAAAAAACGTGGCTATAGCCTATAGCTGCGTTTTTTTAGGCCGCGCTTTCTAATGTGGCCTAAAACCTATGACTATAGGACTAACGGTCCTATGGCCGCACTTTTTAAACGCGGCCTAAGACCAGACCCTTAGGCCGCGTTTAAGACCAGACCCTTAGGCCACGTTTAAAAAGTACGGCCATAGCTCCTTTGGTGACGGCCTCTGAGACATCTTTTAGCCGTGTTTTAAACATGGCTTAAGGTTAAATCTGTAGCAGCGTTTAAAACGCGGCCCAAGATCACAACCTTAGGCCACGTTTTAAGTGCGGCCTAAGACTCCTGAATTCCTGTTAGGAATTTGTCTATAGCCGCATTTAGCTATAGGGTTTTTTTTTTTTTTTTTTTCCCCTTTTTATTTCCTTTTTCTGGGCAGATGAGTTTTACAAACTTGCTTATGTTTTACAAACCTGTCACACATACAAAAAATTCCAGCTTGTTGCATGCAACAAAAATAACAAGCCAGAATTTCAACTAAATATCAAGCAAGAATTTTCTCAAACCTATCACAAATCAATATCTCTAACGAATACGGGAAAATTATCAATCTTTAAGGAATATGTAGTTCAATACAGCAACAAAATGGAGGGAAAAAGTTTATAGTCCATTTGACACAAAAAAGATGCAGCGAGCATCAGACGTCTAAGTACATAAATAGTAATATCTCTTGCAATTAACTCACAGTGCACTTTAGATAAAATTTGTGGTGAGGACTATAAAATTTGACATGCCAAGTTTCTTGATTAGTATCTAATCCATCCTACATGGCAGATGTTAGGCATATATATATATATATATAATTTTTTTCCTGATATGCCATTTATTTAGATACAATGGAAAAGATATTAAAGGAAAATGGACCCCAATGTAATAAAATGGTTATTTGGACAATTCTCTCTACCTACTAATAGAAAAAGAGGGATCTAAGGAGCTTCCTGGACCTAATCTCTGATGATTTCATGTCTTTAAAATGCCATGAGAGCATGGAGAAACATATTACCAAGACCCACTGGCAAATGGACCCCAATTTGTAAATCATGTTTGTCATTATTTTTCCATTCAAATTTTATGATTAAACAAGTAGCATTTACGAGAGCATTGTAAAGAAGACGATCATGCTAGATTTGTAGACACTTTAAACTAAAAGTAGTCCACTAGATATGTGTCCCTAGCCATAGATGTTGAAAAATTATTTCATAACATTTCAAGCATGTAATAAACGGTATTCATATCCAATATTTTTCACTCTTTTATGGTGCAAGCATCATATCTACTCAAATCCATGACAATTTAAGATTTACGAAATGGATAGTTTAAAAGAGGACTACTAAGTTAAATAATATTAACACTTGAGGGTTACTACTAATTAAAAGGCAAATAATCCATTTTTTTTTTATGAATAGTAGGCTTATCTGGGCGCTACAAATTAAAATATAAATTCATTCCCCTAGGGTTTACACTTTTACATAAGAAGGACATGAGGGCCTAAGGCAATGGCATTGTAAAACTAATGGATATTGGATGGTCCATGATGAATATTTAATTAATTAACTAGAAGATAAGCTAGATTGAATGAAATATAAAAATATTTCTATTTCCCTAAATATTCCCAAGTCACCACATCAAAATTAATGTATATATTCCAATGTCACTATCCAATTTTTTTTCCTAGAGTCTTAAAAAACATTTTACATGTGGAGGACCAGTAGTTGGATTTTTGTAAATAAAAGATAAATCCAATGAAAAAGAAAGAAAGGTAAAATATTAAGTTGGATTTTTTGTAAATTTAATTTTTTTTCCTAGGGACAAAAAATGAGTTTAGTAAAACGCAGGAAATAGGTTTCTTCCATTTTTGTATATATCATTGAGACTAACTCGTAGATCAAAATTGTTGAAATAAATTTATTAACAATATGGATGAACAATCATTTGAATTTGTTTGAATTAATAACCCCAGTGATTAGTTTTATTCATTAAAAGTTGGGTAGTAGTCCATCTTCAATGAGCTATGGAGGTGGTCAAACCCAAGTTTGGCCCCATTTGAGATATAGGCCTAAAGTTATCAGACCAGGAACAGTCCAATGTGCATAAAATGCTATTAAGTTCTTGGGCCTTAGGAGAGATTTGATGGGAACTCGGCCTAAAGTAAATGACACCAAATAAGCTAGTTTCCATTGACCATTAGGCTCTGTGATTATATTAAGTGGTTCTTTTGGAAACTAGCTAGTAATACTAATGCAATTTCAAAATGTTAAAATAGCTGACCAGTTCTAAGATCATGTATATCCTGACCTCCTTCTCAAAAAAAAAAAAAAAAAAATTTGTATATCCTGACCTCAAAAGAATAGAATGTACATTCAAATGATCATGTATATCGTGTGCCAAGTGCCAACCAGTAGATGCATTCAATGCATTAACCAAACACAAAGACACAGAGACAGAGAATTAGAGAGAGAAACAAAGAATTACTAATTACTAATTACTTTACCTGGCCATTTCCTCCAATGGTGCAGGTCCAAGATAGTACTTGTTTGATTCTTTGTCTGGAGTGGATGTGAAACTGCAAAAATAAAAGAAAGGTTCCGTTAGGAATATTCCACTAAACATACCATATCTAAATGCACCATATGATGCCATTATATCATTTATAGGTAGGGAGAGAAACCATTTTTTTTCGGATTGATGAAGAAAACCATTGCAGATTCCATCCATTAATATTTTTTTCCCACAAAAGAAAGATATGACAATTAGAGCACATAACAAGACAACTTACACTATAACTCTTGTTAAAGCAGCCTGCAAGGAATCTTCTTCCTGGAGTGTAGACACCACACATATAGGAAATAAGAAATAAATAAAAAACAAGAATGAACAAAACATACAGGCATGGAAAACAAGAATGCGAGCTTATGCAGAAAGGTAAATAAAAATTTTGCCCTAACACAAAAGACATGAGCATTTAATTAAAGAATACCACCAACCTATTTGATGCAGAGTCAGCATCCACTGGATTGCTTTCTTATCCTTCACTGTTTCCAAACCATTGCCTCTAACATTTACCCCACCATTGTCATCAGGAGGTAAAGCCTGTCCCTTGTCTGGGTTTGTTATAAAAGCACTAATGGATCTTGAATGGGTTGACCATCTTCAGTGATTACTGGCGCTGGATAAATCTACCACTCCCAACTACAGGAAACATTTGGCCGCACTCTTCCTTCCACCTAGCATAAATACAAAAACAAAGAATGTAATAAACATTACTATTATTTTTTCAATTAAATAAAATAGTAGTGTCCAAAAGTTCCAACTTCTTATACTTTCTAATACCTTTCTATCTCAATCTTTCTAACTTTAAGTCCCGGTGTATTGACACTACAATCATGAACCCTAGAACATGGCGCCCACCATCATGAACTGCCTGAGAAACAAGACCCATCAATCCCACGCTCCCACCTCCATAGACCAAATCAATCCTTCTCTCCACCTGCAAAACACATCGAAAACTAGACCCATTAACACGTCACAAAACCCATTATTAAAACAAACATTAATTTAGTACTAAGTGAGATAGGAGTAGCAAAATTAAAATATAAATAAGATAATAATAATAGCAGTGATAATAAGCCTCGGTTGAAATGTAAACCGCCTAAACAGCCTAGTGTAAGTGAAATAAAATAATAAATACTATAATTGAAGGTTTTTGGTCATTGAAGCTTGTGGAGGTACCCAAGGTTTGTGAAACATTAGAGCAACAGCATCAAAGAATGCTATGCTATACTATTATACCATCTCAAAAAATCACTTTATTACTTATACCATCCCATTTTACAATACCTCTTACATCTTAAAACTCTATTTTTATTAAAATATTATTTTTAATATTTCTTTACTATTTTTTTCTAACCGTAACTTCTGTTTTCCTACGCTTTTCCAAATCCATCACCACACACACACACACACACAAACACAACCATCAAACCTTAAACAGAGCAACAAACACACATAATCCAAATATCCGCCGGCGATTCGATTAACTGATTTTGGCGACATGTACAAAGGAGTTTCTCTAAAATCCCACCGGAACAAAAATCCCAATTAAAAAAAAAAAAAAAAAAAAAAAACCAGCGTCACAACAGAACCCGATCTCCAATCTCCGATCTCCGTGACCCACGCCGTGACCACTTTAGCCATACCCACAACCCAGTTCAGCCCACTCCGATCTCCGACTCCGCGACCCATGTCGTGACCCATTTTAGCCCACTTCGATCTCCGATCTCCGTGACCCACGCCATGACCCACTCCGATCTCCGTGACCCACAACTCACCTCAGCCATACCCACCACTTCCTTTAAGCACCGGTCACAGCCAAAAAAAAAAAAAAAAAAAAAAAGCAGATGAGAAAGAGATGGATGATGTTTGGGTTTGAAACCACCACTTCCTTTAAGCACGTCACAGTCCAAAAAAAAAAAAAGTAGATGAGAAAGAGATGGATGATGTTTGGGTTTGAAAGAGGAAAGAGCAGAGAGAATGAAGAGAGCAGAGAGAGCAGATGATGTTTGGGTTTGGAAGAAGAAAGAGCAGAGAGAATGAAGAGAGCGAAGAAAGCAGATGAGAAAGAGAGAGTGAAGAGAGAAAAAAAAAAAAAAGTAGATGAGAAAGAGATGGATGATGTTTGGGTTTGAAAGAGGAAAGAGCAGAGAGAATGAAGAGCAGAGAGAGCAGATGATGTTTGGGTTTTGGAAGAAGAAAGAGCAGAGAGAATGAAGAGAGCGAAGAAAGCAGATGAGAAAGAGAGAGTGAAGAGAGAGAAATGCCGGTTGATTAAAATATATATATATATATATATATTTTTTTTTTTTTACAATTGTGCTATAGTACAATTCTAAAGATAGAATTGTACTGTAGCACTATTGTAAAATTTTTTACAATAGTTGTGTTTAGCATCCTTTGATGCAGTACATTTTGAGCCATAAAATGCTAAAAAGGGCTTAGATATAGCATTTGCATTTTTCAATGCTAATGCTAAAAGAGTCATGATACCAAGGGAGCACGTTTGGTACCAAGAGTCATGATAACAAAAAACAAGCAAAAAAATAAGATAAGCTAAAATATTTACACTAGAGCACTAGAGATCAAATGGGGTTAAAAAAAAAAGCAATAATAAGAGACAATTGAGCAGAAGTAGCAAAATTAACATGCAAAGGAGACTTTTATTTAAGCGTGTTCATCCCAAAAATAAAATTTGTATGCAAAGTTATTTCCTTTTAAGCTTATTCATCCTAGAAATTAAAAAAAAAAATAGAAAAGAAAAAACAAAATTAATATGCAACTGTGATTTTTCTTTAAATTAAGGTCAACAGTAATATACTAAAATCACAAACCAGAAAAACAAGAAGGGAAAAAAATAGAACATAAATTTTGAAAAATTGGCATAAAAAAAAAAAACCCTCTACAGACTGAATGGAACCAAGGAGAATTTGATTTAAAATTAAAAAAAAAAAAAATACTTAAACGATGAAAGATTCAAATTTTGAACTGCAAAATGGATTGGCATCATGATTTTTATATAATTTTTTTTATAATCCATCAAATTCTAAATTTCCAAATTACACTAACAGCAAAAACAATAAATGAATAACTTCTATATCTTTGGTCAAGTTTTGCTCCCAAAACAAGGTACTGACAAAGCACTAATGCAATAAATTGGAGCAAGTTTCCATATTCCAAAATCCTATCCACCTCAAAAGAAAACACTAATCAACGCGCAACAGAACAACCCTACAGGCCTCTTTGATAGCACAAAAAGTGCTGGAAGTGTAAGAACTAAGAAGGGAATGAATACTTTGAAATCTTGCAATACTATAAAAAATCTGGTCCTAATTCAAACCATCTTTACCTACATAAGAAGAGTTAGTTAACCTTATTTGACACCAGCAGAATCTCCATTTTCTTACATTTTCTCAACTACCAAACAATATATTCATCACAAACAATAAACCAAAAGAACTCCCAATTCATCTCTCTCTCTCTGATGGAAACCATTCTATTCCAAAACACAAACATACAATATGGCAAAATACACTATATAGCAAATGGGGTTTCCTTGAATCCAAAACCTCCCTTTGATTTCATTGCTTTTCCCTTTTTTAAGGAGAAAATTATTTAGATTAAAAGAGAAAAAAAAAAATTACTCATTTTCGATTCTTTTGCACAATTTTCCCAACTGCCAAAGAGTGCCTTACATGAAAACCCTAAAATTGCAAGAAAATTTCGTATAGAGAAATGAAAATACAAACCCTAAGATTCAAGAACCAGTCAAAAACACAGAAAATATCAACTTACTCAGTCCACAAAAGAGAGAGAGAGAGAGAGAGAGAGACCTGGCCCTAGCTCCATCGAAAGAGTGAGAGTGAGACTTGTCGTTGATGATGTCGTCGTCTTCTTTGAGGTCAGAAGACTTAACATCATGCGTGATCTGAAAAACTGGGTTTAAGATGGAGGGTGAGGGCTTGAGAGTGACAGATGGATGGTGAGGGCTTGAGATCGGAGAGATGGAGGGTGAGGGTTGAGATCAGATAGAGGGTGAGGGCTAGCTTGAGAGATGGAGGCTGATGATGTATGAAGGGAGAGGGTTGGGGTCTTTTTATTATACTATTTATATAAAGCCTAAAGCCGCATTTTTAACCAGCGGTTATAGGCAAAATCTGAAGCCACGTTTAAGAAACGCGGCCCCATCCCAAATTAAAGCCGCGTTTTAAACACGCGGCTTCAGACTTTGTTTAAAGCCGCATTTTAAAAACGCGGCTTTAGGCAGGCTAGAGCCGCGTTTTTTAAATGTGGCCATAGTTAAGATTAAAAAAAAAAAAAAAACGAAATACACAGGTCCTATAGCCGCTAGTTTTAAATGCAGCCATAGCTCCAACACCAAAAATGTGGCTATAGCTCAAAAAAACGCGTCTTTAGACGCATTCTATGGCCGCATGTTTAAAACGCGACCTTAGGTGCTCTCTTTAAGCCGTGTTTCTTAAAAACGCGGCTTTAGCTTGTCTGTAGCCGCATTTTTATAAACGCAGCCTAGAAAAACGCGGCCTAAGACCCATGTGTTTTGTATACCATATATTGATATATGGTATACCAGGACTTTGTAAGGCTAGGTTTTCTACCCAGATGGTAGGTTTCGTTGTGCTTTGCTTTGATAGTGGTAAACAACTCATTTCTAAAATGATGGGACAGAATTTTGTTTACTCCACTCTCCACGTTTCAAATGATGGGACTTTGCTTTTGGAATGAGGGAATGAATATTGGGTTTGATTGGATGTGGAATTTCATTTGTGTGGTGTTAACGCAGAGAAGATTGAAGGCAGTATAGAGGCAGTGAGGTATGCCATACAAAAAGGCATCTAGTTAAGAGAGAGAGAGAGAGAGTAACGATAAGCTAGATTAATGAAGGAAGATGGAAAAGGAGGAGGATGTGTAGGAGAAGATGAAAAGTTGCAGAAGCTGTGCATCAAATGATGTTGTTTGGAACATAGAAAGGAGACCAGTGCAACAAAAGGTGTTAGAACAAAATTAATAGTGCACAATTAAGAGCATTTTTTTTTTCATTTATTATTAACACGTCGGATAGATTAACAGTAAAAATAATTGTTAGCCATGCATATTGCATAATTTGTCCATGTTATATCAAATAGATCAAGAAAATTGCCATGAGTCGAGTTGTGAATTCTTCAAAATTAACAAATGATAGAGCCTTGGTTGGAGGTATATTATACATTAGATGCATGGTATATTTTTCCCTTGGTAGAGGCTTTTGTAATTATATATTACTAGCCTTTAACCCGTGCAATGCGCAGGATATTCCTAACAAAGCAACTTCTATTATAGAGGTCTTTTTTTTTTTTTTTTTTTTTTGGTTACTTTTCTTTTTTCTTTCTTTTTTTATTATAAAAAAAGTCAATACTTTCTATTCAACCCAATTCAAGTCTGATGTGTTTTCTAGTTACAATACATTTTATTAAAATATCAAATTTTCTTAATTTTTTTAATTATTTATCTTTCTTCATACACAACAATCATCATCTACTTTCTTCCTTCATCCTCAGGATATGTAAAATAAATAAATAAATAAATAAATAAATGTAAAATAAATAGTATTGGTGTGAATTTAAAGGTTTGTTATAAATTTACATGGTTCTATATAGATTAATGTGGGTCATTTTTGTGTAAAATTGTGTAAATTTTACACATTTTTCTATTATACAGTCATTGATGTGAGAACTCTAACAATGGGAAAAAAAAAAAAAAAAAACCCTTTCTTTATCTCATATATAGGCTTCTTATAACCTTCCTTTTCCTCTATCTACAACATCAACAGGACCACCTTTGCAAATAGTTGGATGTTCTTGTTATTGGCTTCTTAGCTTTAGGAGCATCATAATTATAGAATGATTTCTATCCCAACATAGCTAGCTCCTAGTATTCCATCCAAACCTTTCATATCAACCTGGAATGAAGGGCTTCTGTTATTAGTTTTTGCATAAGAAGATGAACAAAACTTTAAATTGAATGAAATTATAGAGAGATATTTCAGAGAGAGAGACGTGGGGGTTAAGTATAGTACCATGTAACCGTATCTTTTTGGTTCTTTGATTTGGCAAGACCAAACTCCCAGCTCTTTAAAATCACCATTTCTCATCAACAATAATTTTCTCAAAGAAAAAATGCAGTCATATTTGCAATTGACATATACATTCAGATTTACATAAATAAACCCACACTCATACCCAAATTAATAACCAACTCCCTGTTCGCCTCCAAACAAATCACACAAATAGTGCTTCAAAGGAAATTAATGACCAAAGCCTTAATTATATTTTGCATCCAATTCAAAACCAAAGCCTTAATCATATGTTAGCAGCAAATTTGGAAATAAAATTTAAAACTTTAACAATAGTATTTTGAAAGTTAAGATGGTAGCTATAAGTTGTAAAACAGGGTGACACTGGTTTGACAGTGGTAAATTTCCTTAGATTTCTCTCTCTCTCAAGGAATTTTAATGATCTTGATTAAACCCTATAATCAACACAATAAGAAATAGAGAAAACAGAAAGGTAAAGGAAATATTAATGAAAGACATTTCAGTTAAACATTAAAAAAAACCACAAAATAAATTAGAAAACAAATAGAAAGCCAAAGGTTATATATGCCAAAGGAAAGCATCCAAAGGAGGAGCATAACCCCATCAATTAACTATGCAATCAAAGCAACAGTATTTGAATAGGAAAAACAATTGTGGGAAAACAATGAACTGGGAATTGCATAAACTATAAGCAGAAACAATATTTGAAGAAGGGAAAAAAATTATGTTATGGCCTTGGGTATATTTTGTTGAAGAAAATTCAAATAAGATATATGCAAAGAAACATCTAGAAGAAGTCCTATATACGAATAGAAAAAAGAGCAGAATAACTCATATAAGAAATGTGTAAAAGAATAACTCATAAGCAGTATCTAGCAACATAGATATGCTTGGTAGCATAGTATGCAGACTGTAAAATTAATCACATAATAGCCCCGAACCATTTCAATCCTAAAATCCAAAACAAAAACAAATAAACAAAAAATAATTTCTCTAACCCAAATACCTAAATCAATCAATCCAACCAAATATCCAAACATAAAGCATATTTAACACTCAATTAAAAAGAAAATTACCGGTGATTGTTCAAATAAAGTGGAAACTATACCTGGTAGTACTGTTCCTACTCAAACTTGGATTGCTTCCAAGGATTTGCCTTTTCACCTGCAAACCCATAAAAGAAAAGTTAAAGAAAAACCCTTTAATTTTTTATTACACAGATTTGGAATAGAAATCAATCAATGACAAATGAAATTTACAATTGAATCCAAGAGAGAGTTAAATAAATAAACACTGAGTGGAACGATTGGAAACTGTAAGGTTGAATTTATTCAACCATCTAATTGGCTTTATTCCGTGCCAAATTTGCTTGTAATTCAGCATTTAGTAACCCTGTATTTAGGTGGGTTTGATGTAAGGGTAGTGAGTGAGATAGAGTGAAGATTGCTCAAGAGTGTGCAAGAAAACAGAGAGTCGCAGCTGGGACTCGCGGGTGTCTCGCGGCTGCAAGCCGCCAGAAGCACACACATGCCAAGCATGTTGGAAGATGAACAGTCATGCTAGCTGGAGCACTACAGGACAAAACAGGACAACTGGCCATACGGTTATCTCGCGACTGGATCTCGCGACTTAGTCAAGCCACGAGGTCAAGCCGCGAGCCACCCCTGTTTTGTAAAAACCTGACGTTTCACATTCCTCTCCACTCCAGTATAAATACCCCTATTACCCACGATTGAAAGAGAGCTTCCAGAGAGAATTTTGAGAGAGAAACCCTAAAGAAAAACCAGATTGTTTCACCCACAATCTCTACCTTAGAATCTCTTCAAATTCCTCAACTCTCTTCCTCTCCATTGTTAAATCCTTGAGAGGCATTATACCAAACCTGGTTCTCACCATCATCATCACTGTGAGACAGTCGTTTGGATTTCTGGGAAGCAGTTAGGAAGGAACCAATCTTCATTGGTTGATGCTATGGTCAAGTAGCGGAATCCGGGAAACTAGAAAAGAAAAAAGGTTCGGCGCAACCTCGTTGGAGTAAGAAGCTTGGAGGGCTTAGGTGCACTGGGTAGATTAGGCTTGGAGGGTCTATTGCTGTCCTTGTATCCCAACTGTATTTTCTAGTGGATTGCTTACCGTTTGGAGGGCGGCGGAGAGATTTTACGCTGAGGGCTTCGGTTTCCTCTTCGATAACACATCGCGTGTTGTCTTTGTGTTTGCATCTTCCTTCCTCTCTATCTTTGCCTTTTTATTATCTGCTGTGGATTTTAATTTGTTATGGCTTAGATAGTATTTAATCAATTCCATATTATAGCATATGTTAAGTTTCCGCACACTAGTTGTTTGACATATTGCTTGAATTGGTTAAGTTGTAATTTGGGGGTCTAAACGTTCAAAAGTGTTTTGTACACGTTTTTGAACTTTCAGAAACTCTTCGCCAAGAATACTCATTCAAGAATCGTAAAAGAAATTGAAAAGATCAAAAATACTCTGCTCTCTATGCGATTGAAAAATTAGCCAAAATAATTTTAACTTGAAAATCCAAAACCAAACCAAACCAAAGCAACACAAATACCCTAACCATAAACCAAATCTAATCCAATAAACTTAATCAAAATCAAATCTAGCCCAAATGCCTAAATCGAACCTATAGTACCAAACACCCAAACATAAATCATAGTTACCACATAATTTTAAAAAGAATAAAGAAAACCTTTACCAGTAACAGTTCCCGCTTCATGACGATGGTGGCTGCCTTGAGATTTATCTCTCTTTCAATCTCTGTTTTTCTTCTATGTTTAAATAGTGTAACATTCTTAACGGGTTCATTATCTCAATTGAAGGCTCTTTTCTTTTCTTCTTTAAAAATATGGCAGCCATCGGTGATAGAGACACAAAGACCTAAACTGAAACCAATCCAAACAATTATAAAAAAACTTGATCATATTTAATGCACAAACTGAAAAGACCTAAATCGAAACCACTCCAAATAAAATATCAAATTATGATCATATTTAATGAACAAACTAAAAAATGAAGAGAGAAACTTATAGGTAGCGATTCTGACATGATGACAGTGGGAGGATTCATTATTGGGAAGTCTGCCTAATATTGACTCTGTTCTTTGATTTTTTTTTTTAAGTAATCACTAATCAGGTAGTAACAAACGAAAAGGAAATTCATTTCAAAATAAATGCAATAGAAGATGGTTAATTGACAATTGCAACTCTTTATCGATCCAACATGAGATCAAAACATGCATAAAAGGAAATAACAATAATACACAAAGAAACAATAATTATAGCTGTAATTACATGACAAATTCCAACTCTATTTGCGCACCTACTCACGATTTCTCTCGTTTCTCTGTCTTTGCCCTCTCTAGACCTAAATTATATTTGACACCAAATATAAATCAACAAAAAAATAGAGACTATACATGTTGACGCAGAGGCTAAATTGAAGTAGTTGGATGACAAATTTCTCAAAAAAATTTTGCCGTCCATGCCTTTCTCATTAACGGACTGTCTGAGTTTGGGTTTTCAAATTGTTTTTTTTTCTTTTTTTTGGTCTTTTTTTTTTTTAATCTCTTATAACTGTGAAATTGTGTGAAGCACACAGTTAATACCAAATGGGTGTAGTGTCTACTAACCTTATGAAACAGATCAAAAGGTGTTTTCTAAATCAAAATAGGTTTTCCAAATCAAAACCCCAAGAAAAAAAAAAAAAAAAGGAATCAAAAGCCTGAAACAAAAAGGAATCAAAACCAAAATCAAATCTAAACCTATCCAACAAAAAAACTCAATAAAAAGTAATATTTCATACCCAAATCTAAAAAAATAGAGAAAAATGTACCGGAGCCGGTTCCGACAATCTTATAGTGGCAGATATATAGCCTAACGGTGTTGATGCGGTGATGCCCATAAATTTTTCTTTCTGCTTGTAGTGGTGCTTTGAGTCTGGCGAGGGAACTCTCTCCTTCTCTCTCTGTATCTGTGTTTTATTTTTTTGGAGTATTGGAACTCTTTGCTTCTCTCTCTGTATCTACATTTTTTTTTTTTTTTTCTTTATTGGAAGCTTTTAATTGGATTTTAACCGGTTATTTTTCTTTTTTTACTGGGAGAGGCTTTTAAACGGTGTTGTAGCATTGCCAAATAATACAATGTATCGCTTTTTTAACTTATACGTGTCAAAATTTTAGATAGGCAGTTATCCTAATTATCAGCACCTCCTTAATTGTAGGAATTAGCTTTTTCTCAGCTTCTGTTATTATATATAGTATATGATATGATATGATATGATATATGATATATGATATTAGATAGATTAGGTTAGATAGTTAAATTAGTCCTTACGTACCCTAGTCATTTTTAGCACTAGCACACGCCCATATTTTCACTTCTTTGAGTTAAGATATTTTTATGCACAAAAGATGCACAAGGAACATTGCAAGAGAATTGAGATATTAAAAATAGGTTGTAATGGCAACTTTGTATTTGTTGGAGTCCTAGAGCCATCATTTGACTATAATCAACTGGCTTAACGATTGGTGGAGTCAATAACCAAAGGATAATACTTTTTGCACATAAACTATTACACAATTTTACATATATCTTATTTTTGAATTGAAATTATGACTTAAAGTTATGATTTCCAAGTTTAAACTCATGAATTCAAATCACAATTTCAATTAAAAAATAAGATGTGTATAAATCTGTGTGTAACAATTTATATGTAATAACTACAACATGAGTAATCAGAAATAAACAAAATGCTAAGTGGAGAGAGAAAAGAAGTCTGCTCTTGCTATCTTTATTGTATTTTGTCTTGTATGCATGTATTGCCAGTATTGGCTTTTAACACATCTTATTTTTTTTTTATTTGCATCGCGCACAAATGAAAAAACCCATGAAAATTTTGAATAAGGATTTATATACTTATAATATATATTTTTTACATTGGTTTTTTTACATCTAATTTCATGTGCTGAAACGTGGACATTCCCACATTAAAATTGATATCGATGTAAAATAGTGGAGGTAAAGAAGTGTCAACACATATTTTTCCTTTTGAATAATGCATAGGCCGTATGGAATGAACAATGAATTTAAAGGGACAGCATCATTAATACCAATCAAATTTTTACAAAAAATCATAAACTTTGTTAAAATATATGTTTACAAAAAATCATGAGCTTTATTACAAAATGTTAAAAGAAAAAAAACAATACCCTTAAAAAATCAAGCATTTCTATGACAAGCATTCCCCTCTTTAGGATTGCTTTAATATTCTTAAAAAAAAAAAAAAAAAACAAAATAGTTTGGCCCTAATTATGAAATGTGACTTGAACCGGAAAAGAAGCTACACCATCTCTAACTATAATGGTGTGCCCACCGAAAGGCAAAATATTATTACCAGCGTTGTCTACAATGCCCAAGCTCTTGCAACCATTGAACACAAACTTAACTTCTTGGCTCGCACCAGCCGCTATGTAAACCCTCTGGAAACCAATCAACTGGTTAAGAAAAGTACCGGTAATACCATCTGGGGGCTTGGAGTAAACCAAGACAACTTCACTCCCAACTTTTCCACCCACATTCTGGACTACAAGAGTTAACTCAATATACTCGCCGCATTGCAAGTCACTTACTAAAATTGCTGGGCAAGTAGGCTTGGTCTTGTTAGCCATATAATTTAGATCATGGCAGTGTGTAAATCTCTGCAATTTTGCGGGCAGTGAAGGCACTGTGGCATTTAAGGTGTAATTGAATTTTGTGTAGCTGAGACCAAAACCAAAAGGGAAGACTGTGGGGCCATTGAAGAATTTGTATGTTCGTCCCGGGTAGCCTTGGCTATCATCTGGCCTAAATTGCATGGATGTTAGGGGTAGCTTGTTAATATAATCGGCTTGATACCACGTGATGGGCAATCTTCCAGCTGCAACATAATTTATATTTATATGTGTGAGTGTTGTTAATGATTGCATGTATAATGTGAAATAATACGTGAATAACAATATAAAATCATAGAGCTATCATATATAGACATAATTATGCTTAATTGATTAGTCATAACAAATTAAATTTGAAAGGATTAAAAAAGAAAGAACGACTTGACATAATTAATCTAATGGGATGGTGTAAAAATTAATTGAAGAAGATTAGTTATGCATGCATTGGCTTATTATTAATTTGTTAGAGATAATATATTTGTGTATATTGCAAACATATGTATACCTAACCCTACCTCCTAATCCTTATTTAAACACTGCTTAGGGTTCATTTTAGCTGATGATTTGAGATTATAGTGAAGATGTAATCGTAAAGGTCTTCTCCTGTGGACGTAGTCATTTAGACCAAACCACGCAATCCTTGTATTCTCTCTTCTCTCTATACTCTTTTTTCGCTCTATATTTTTCAAAAATCTTACATAATTATTGTAGAATGTATGTTTACCTGGATTGTATTGCCCAAAAACAACATCTGCAATGGCACGACCACCTTCCGCTCCTGGATATCCAACCCAAAGAATGGCTTTAATTTTGGGGTTAGTCTTAGCGAAAGAGATATCAACACCTCCTGCAGTCATGAGTACAAGAATAACCGGGCCCTTTGCAGCAGCGGCAACTTGGTTGATAAGGTCAGTTTGTTTTCCTGGAAGGAGGAGATCCAACCTGTCTAAGCCCTCTGCCTCAATTGATAAATCTAACCCTGTCACAATAATAGTGGCATCAGCTGTCTTTGCAGCTTCCACAGCTGGGGGTATTAAGCTAGCATCCTTGCATTTAAAGTCGCCACATCCCGCTGCGTAGTTCACTTTTCCATATGTTGAAAAGCCATCAATAGGAGAGGTGTATCGGCATGGACTACCAGGATTTCTTGGGTCAAATGCATAATTTCCAATCATAGCAACGGTAGAATTGGCATGTGGTCCAACAACTGCTAGAGTTTTGAACGTGGCAGTGTTTAAAGGCAAAGTTGGTCCATCATTTTTCAGAAGAGTAATTCCTTCTCTTGCTACTTGAGTGGCTAACTCAATGCTTCTGTTGGTGCATATGTCTTTTTTACCAAGAGCTTTGTATGCAGGCAGTCCATCAAAGTACCCTGCTCTCAAAAGCACAATATAAAGGTTTTGTAGTGCCTCGTCTATATTTGACTCTCTAACCTTCCCTTGGTTCACTGCATTCCCGAGGTACTTGGGGTAATAGGCTCCGCAGTCCAAATCCAATCCTATATCGAACATAATTTACATGTTGGTATAATTCATAATCAAAATCAAAATTTATATGACTAACTAGTAACCTGCTTTTAGTGTTTGTGCAACAGCGTCCTC
Organism: Quercus lobata; assembly: GCF_001633185.2. Classification (NCBI taxonomy): domain Eukaryota; kingdom Viridiplantae; phylum Streptophyta; class Magnoliopsida; order Fagales; family Fagaceae; genus Quercus; species Quercus lobata. The sequence continues at coordinate 42,425,216 of NC_044906.1, read as the reverse complement.
ATTTGAGTCGTTAAGAAATTTGTGACCCGTTACCATTACTTCAACGGAATCACAATCAGCAACTATATAGCTGGATTAAAGAACAGAATATTTGCGATCAGTCTTTTACAAAAAATAATCAAGGTCTAATAATGGGGTTTTAAATATTATTGTACCCATGAAGATTCCATTCTTGTCTAAGGGTCTCTCTCAAAAGCTTTGGATCAGCACAAGATGGTATTCGATTAACACGGTTATAAGAACACATAACACTGCTAGCATCACCATCTTTAACACACATTTCAAATGGCTGCAGGAATGACTCTTCCAAATCTTGCTCTGTCACCTGCAAGGACATTAATATATTTATATGTTAAATCCCATATCATTTTTAATTTGTAGTACTTTAGAGAATGAGTAAATCTAGACACAACTTTTGTGTCACAACTTTGATGTGGTAACTTCTGTGTGATGAATTTAAGTTACCCCACCCTAGCATCAAAATGGTAGCGATCAACTCCATGCCAATTGTCAACATCATATGCAGCAAAGTGCTTGCAACATGCGGCAACTTTGAGTGGTCTAGTATTCAAATCTTTATAGTGCTCTGTCCCTGCAACATCCTGTAAACCTCTCACGTAATTAGAGGCATATGTGCCAACAACGAAAGGATCTTCACCAGGTGTCTCAGTGATTCTTCCCCATCTAGGATCTCTTGCAACGTTGATGGTTGGGCTCCAAAATGTTAATCCAGATCGCCCAAGATTGTACATTGCTCGTGCTTCTATTGAAACAACCTACAAATTGGTGGCAAATTTGTTTCAATATGTGTACACAATCAAACTTATGCACCAATAAAAAAGTGTTATACCCCTCATGCTAAAATATTTTTCAAACTTATTTGACTCACGGTAACTAGTGTCATTATCCTATTTAATTGTTACCATTGCCCATGTTGGGCAAAGTGGTACCTCTTCTTGCCATGAGGGGCTTGTGTGCGGTATTCATATGCTCATTAGTTCAAGCCTCGAGGTGGGGTTTAGGTATTAAGATTTCTAAACTAGATTATAAAAAAGAAAGAAGAAGCTAGAATTGATCTTCACAAGGAGATTGTTAGCCTTGTTATCCACATTCTCTTTCCGATGGTGGTATTATGTGTAAGCATGATATATAACACACTCTTCACATAAAGTAAACATATTCATATGGAATGAGTGTTATCTATCATGGTGTTTTCGTTTTATTTTATTTTTAAATAGCATTATGTACACTATATTTAAGATAAGAGACATTCACCTGACCAATTTCTCTCCAGAGTTTCTCGTTGAATGAAGCTGCTGTGAGTATGACAGTGGGAAAGCTGGTTGCATGAGGAACTAGATTATCAAAGACGGTTCCTGGACCAACATTGGACAGACCATGCAGCGCCTCAGACCACCACTCGTACTTTGGCAGCCCTAATCTAGCCACTCCATCAGCATTATTTCCTAGCTGTGCTATCTTTTCAGCTAGTGTCATTTGATCCACCAAATCTTTGGCCCTAACATTGTAGGGAAGCTTCGAGTCACAAAAGGCGAAACTTTTCATGTCCAGTTTGAGTTTGGCATATCTGACAGGATCACATATATAAGTGAAGTCACTGCCAGTTGGGGTGGCTGCATCAGTACTAATTTTTAAGACTTTTTCTTTCTCATCTATACAAATGACAAAGGAAGTTATATTGAAAGAGAGACAAAGAAGAAAACTAAGAATTTTAGTCATGGCTTTTTCTGAGAAAGAAATCATTTTCATTTGACATATACAAGCACATGGAAGCTTTTATAGGGATTCGAGATATCAATGCTCGCCCATCCTCGTCCTAGGAACCCTTCTTGTGGGAATGAGAGTTTTACTATCAAGTTTCCCTACGAGGGCTACTCACAGCCAAAAGAAATAAGAAAATGTTAAAATTACTGCTGACCAACAAAAATATTTTTCTATTTGTTTTGTTTTGTGTCTAAATAGAAAAATGTTATATCCAAAATATTTTTATAACACTTTCACAACAAATCATAAGTAGCAGGTTGTTACGGCTTATTGTTAGTGAGCAAAAAAGTAATTTCAGTGTTTGATTTAAATTATAATCAATAACAATTTACTGTTTCAAAAAAAAAATAAAAAAAATAAATAACAACTTACTACCTATGAATATTTGTTATGAAAGTGTTATGAAAATGTTATGTACATGGCACTTCTCGCGGAATATATGAAATTGGATATAATTATGGTAGTTTATAAATATAGATATATATTGGATTTCGTTTTTGTAAGTTGCTATCTATTTTACCGTTTAAAGAAAATATAACATGTCAAAGATTCTAATAGAAAGTTTAAATATAGAAAAGAAATTTAAAGTCAATTAAATAAAATGAGAAATTTTATGTTCTCAACATTTTCATAACAAATTATAGGTGATAAATTGTTACCAATTCTAATTTGAACCCACTACTAAAATTTGTTTTTTTGTTTTTAATTTGTTCATCAATAACAACTAGTAAAATCCTGTCACTTAGGATTTGTTGTGAAAAACGTTATAAAAATGTTGTAGACATAGCATTTCTTTTAAAAAAATATACATAAAACTTCCTTAGTTTTAAATATTTTAAGTTCCTTAATTAAATTAAAAAACATAGATGCATTGAATTTAATTGTCTTTGGAAAAAATAACATTATAAAATAATATAATATGTTTGAATTTAATTCGGGAATCTAATGTATTTCTGTTAGGGTTATATTTTTATGTAATTGGCATATCTTAAGACAAAACATACTTTACTTGTATTTAGGAATAAAATAGCTCATTTAAAGGCCCATTAGGCTCCTATTTAAATATAGTGGTGGATATGGAAACCCTAGCCTCCATCTTTTGAACTTGTGATTTCAAAAAATAGAAGAAAAAGATCTTGTTACGACTCTTGTGTGCCTTTGGGTTTTGTACCAAGTAAATTCTTTGGCACCAAAAATTATTAAAAATATTATTGGAGTTTCTGTGTGAAGTTGTTGCAAATCAACTACAACAATCAAAAAAGTTGCTGTGGAGCTAGTCACGTAGTGGGATTTGTGCAAAAAAGTTAAACATTGATTGGAGATTTGTGTACAAGAGACGACTTCTATAAGATCAAGTCCAATTGGGGATTGGAGCAAAGGTTCGACCATAGTACCTACCTACTGTAGAACCTTTGCTCCAATCCCCAATTGGACTTGATCTTGTAGAAGCCTTCTCCTTTGCACAAATCTCCAATCTATGTCCAACTTCTTTGCACAAATCCCACTATGTAACTAACTCAACAGTAATCCTTTTGATTGTTATAGTTGATTTGCAACAGCTTCATACAAAAACACCAATAAGATCTTCAATTGTTGGTGCCAAAGATTTTACTTGGTATAGAACCCAAAGGCGTACAAGAGTCGTAACAAGATCTCTTTCTTCTATTTTTTAATCTCACAAGTTCAAAAGATGGAGGCTAGAGTTTCAATAAGAAACCTTATGAAGTATTAGGGTTAGCGTTTTCTATCTCTACCAACTTATTTAAGTAGGACCTTAATGGGTCTTTTAAATGGGCTCTCCTATTCTTTTTAGATTTACAAAAACCTACAAACCAATAGCCACTAGGATTAAAACGTTGCAGGCTCGATAGATTGAGAGGTATTGAGATAGGTAGGGCTATAATCGAGCCGAGCTTTATCGAGTGGTGCATGTTCAAGCTTGGTTCGTTAGGAAAAATCAAAATTTCAAAATAGTGACAAGCCTAAAAATAATGTTTGAGTTTGAGCTCGTGCAAAAGCCAAAAAACTTGAGCTTGACTTGGCTTGACTCGTGGGAAAGCCAAGCTCAAGCTTAATATCAAGCTTAAACTTGAGCTTAGGTTAAGTTTTTGAGCTTGAGATCTAAAAAGAATTACATTATCAAATGCTTAAATCTTTAAAATGGTTTTTTTTTTTTTTAAATAATATACTCATTTTATCATACGTCTAATCTTACCTATGATTAGCCATTATTCAAATTAAAAATTCACGTAATTAAATTAATTCATTCATCCTTGTCTACAGTTACAACAATTGTTCAAAATACAATTTTTACATTCATGTTAGATGGAAAAGAACTAGAAAAATACTTGTTTATAACTATAATGAATGGGAAAGCAGTAACATATTTCATAACTTTACATTATAAGATTGATGGGGAAGGATCATTTGTAGTGCACTTAATTAATTAATTTATTTTTAAATGTAACTAAATTCTAAAGTGGTTCTTGGTCATTTTAGAGGGAAGGAAAAAATTAAGGTAATGAGTAGTAGATCCCATATTGGCCATGTCATTATTAAGATATGTGTAATGAGTATATTTAGTTAACACATATAAACTTGTAAATGAGTCTATACATGAATTATTTTGTATCAAGCCTTATAGCTCACAAGTTTGTTCATGAATAAATTTTTTTGCTTAGGCTCGACTTGTTTATTAAATGAGCCGGATCAAGCTTGGATTATTTATAAAAATAAATAAATATAAACAAGATTTTTATCGAGATGAGCCCGAGTTATTCATGATCGGTTTGATTCATTTATAGCCTAGAAACAAGTATTGAGCTTCATTAAGTCTTGGTAATAGGAACACACATTTTTCCTTCACTAAAAAGGAAGAAAAAGTTATGAATTAATAACATCCAATCCAATTTGCGATTAAGTGAATTAAATATTTTAAAAAAAATAATTTCAAAAGTGTAATAATAAATTTTAAATAAAAATAATTTACTTGATAAAACGTTAACTAAATATCATTATTAAAGTAATATTTAAATATAAAAATGTCATTTTAAAGTTTTCACCTTAGGCTCAAACTTATTGAGTCAATCATGTAGTAAGAACTTTCAAATTGACTAAAATACCCTTGAATCCATTAAAATAAGTAAATACTTGAACCTTCCAAAAATTTACCAAAATAATCTAAGAACTACTAAAATGACCAAAATATTTCTAAACCTTCAAAATGACCAAAATATCCAAGAACCACCAAAATTATAAAAATAACCCTAGACCTTTCAAATTGGCTAAAATGCCCATGATATCTCTAAATTGCAAAAATGCCCCCAAAGCATCCAAAATAACTAAAATACACTTGAAAACTTCAAAATGACTAAAATACACTAGAAATGTTAAATATGACCAAAATCCCAATCTGATCTCCAAAATCACGAGAATATTTGCATATCTTTAAAATGACTATAATACTTCTGAAACCTCCACAATGCACAAAAGGCTCCCAAAACATCCAAAATGAATAAAATGCCTAAATTGTTACATTTTGTAATGAATGTTTTAATTTCTTTACAAATGACTTCAACAACTTAATAAATGATGTTTGAATTACATTTTTGTGATTGATGACACATCATATGGTAAAAACTTTATGATGAAATTGAAAACTTTGCATGGAACACAAAACCCAAATAGTTACATGTTCCCATCAATTAGTTGATAAAATCCATTTTTACAATAAGTTTAATACATGGACAAGGAATGTTGACTATCAATTTATCACATAATAGAGTTTTATTTTGGCGAAAACACTATTTTGATCCCAATATTTTGGGGTCACAATTAATTTGGTCCCTAAAAATTTGCAATAGTCAATTTAGTTCCTATTATTTTCAACTTGCAGTCAATTTGGTCTCTACCATTAACTCACTAACAGAAAATGCTTATGTGGTAGACGGCAAGTATAATTGACACACTTGAAGCTGGCATGGTGAGTAAATTAATATTATAAAATTTTAATAGATATTTAAAATGTCATATCAGCATTTATTATTATTTTTGAAGTTACCACATTAGTAGTTTAATTGAAAATAAATAAATCAGAAAAATATAACAAAATAACACAAAAATTCAATATATCAAAATATCAAAATTTTCTTTTTCTTTTCTTGCATTTTCTTACTAACCAAACATACACAAACACTAACAAAATCCCAAATCAAACCTAGACTTAAATCTCCTTTATGATTACAAACACAGTTCAAACACTCCCACGTCCAATCTTAGCTCGCGATACAATTCCTAAAACCCCAATTCCTCCCAAAGCAAAAATTTGCAATTCTACACCTCCTCATCTTCCTCTCTCTCTTCTTACTCTTTCCCACTCACAATAATACCCTCTCCCTATTAGTACTATGATGACCCTCACATTATGGGTCGACCACTTTAACTCATTTGAATCTTAAAGAAAGAAGTTTCTTGGAAATTTTCTACATCACCGATTAAACATCACGCCATGTCAAATTTCTCATAAAGAAGGTTTTTGATCCTCAAAATCTGTCTCTCATTCTATCATTTCTAAATTTTAGATTTGATTTCATCTCTCTCTGAATCTATGAAGAGATCGATGTTACGCAAAGGAAATTCATCCTTTGGACATGCCTTATTTACATTGCGATAGTCTACATAACATCTAATCTACCCATTCTTATTTTTCATAGAAACTATATTAGAAAGCCATTGGGTATGCTAAATAGATCTGATGAACCTTGCTGCTAATAGCTTCTTAACTTCCTAGGTAATTTGAGCCTTCACTTTAGTATGAAAGACTCTGGTTGGTTGAATCACGGCTTGGTTCTTGGATCGACATTAAAAGAGTGAACCACTAGTCTAGGATAAAGCCTAGGCATTTCGTCATAGGTCCATGCAAATACATCTTCATACTTCTTCAATAGTTCCAGTAGTTGTTCTTTTTTTTTTCTTTTTTTTTTTTTTTTTTTTTTTTTTTTTTTTTTTTTTTTTTTTTGTACTAGTAATTGATTATTGATGAGGACAAGTTTTCCCTAGGTCAAACTCCAGGTTTACCTCTTCTAGTTCTTCCTTTGGCATGATTTGTATCTCCTTTTCCATATCCTCGTGTTCCTCAGAGATCTCTTCTTGGGCTATCATGTAAAATGGTGGTCCAAGACCCTCTTGTAGGCTACATTCAAGTCCCACGTTCCTTCATAAGTGATATATTGCCATTCCTCCAGGTTTTTGAACAATCACACATTGTCAAGAGTTGGATGAAATTGTTTCCTCTTTCTTTTGCCTTTTCCTATCAAGGAGGTTTCTCAAGTCATGATTGTTACTTTCCTCATTTTTCTCCTCTAGGATGGGAGCACCTAGGGCCCTAGAGATGGGACATTCTTTAGTTGGAGCCAACTCATCATAGAACATGGTTTCCACAAAGTTCACTTCGTTTTGGTTGAAGGGACTAGGATTGGCAGCAATTCTTATGGGCTTTTTGTTCAATCTCCCTTTTATGCACTAATGGTACGTTGAGGGGATTAAATGGTGCTTGTGGAGCCATAGTCGCCCTAATAGGACATGGTAAGAAACCTCAAAATTAATTACATGAAATCGAGTTAAAGCTACTATGGGACCTACCTTTAGGGCTAGTTGTATAAGTCCCTTGGTGGATTGTGCAGCCTCTTCAAACCCCGTAATTTCCATGGGCGTCCCCAAAATTGTCTTGTCAGCCATTCCCACAATGTTAAGAGTACTCAAGGCAATGAGATTGAGTGAAGCTCCTATGTCTACCAATGCCTTTTTTATTTGGACACCATTTATGGTGGCTATTAGATCGAGTGGCCTTCAATGATCTAGGTACTCAACTTCCATATCTTCATCTGTGAATGTTATTGTGTTGGTGGTTTCTAGGAAGGCTCTGCCTGCATGAGTTTTTGCTATGAAGCACTCCACTCCTACATCTGCTACTATGTTTATAAGGGATTCTATGGTGAGCCTCCTTGCTTCTGGCCCAAATCCCAGCTAATTGAATAAAAGACCTGAACTTTGGGTTCCTCTGTAAAGTTCTCACAATATTTGGGTGGAAGGATTCTCCTGCATCTTCTCCTTCTATGTCTATTGGATTTCCATGAATTACAAAAGCCACCACCCCTTTTTCCTTTGTGGTTGGGTAGAGGATTCCCCTGCACTTGAAGCTCTCGTTGAGTAAGCTCTAAGGTCCCTTTTCGTAGCTACTTGTGAAAGAGTTTTTGAAGGGTCCAGCAATTTTTGGTAGCATGTTGAACATATATTTATGGAGCATGAGGAACAATGGGTTTTTTTCTTTCTTGTTCTGTTGGTGGTTTGGCTACTTTATTTGTCTTGAAGATCCCACCCTCTATCCACTTATTCAGAACATGATTTAGCTCCTCTGCCATTGATGGTATCACTAGAGGTTCCTCAAATGTTTTTCCCTCAAGCCTTTTCCTTTTCTGTCCCATTGAAGCTGCCATGGCCTAAGGACCTAGTACCCTTCTTGTCTTTATGGTTAAGGCTGTTCTCTTGGCCCATTACAGTAGGTCAGTAAACTAAGCTGTGCATAGGTTTTCCAAATTGAGTCTGTAGTCATACAACATGTTGGATATACAAGTCTATACCAATTCTTTTTCTTCATGGTCACTATAACAATCCAAGGACACGTCCTCGAATCTTTTGATAAATTGCACGAGGTCCTTCCTGGCCCTTGGCTTTATTGCTTGAAGTTTGGCAAATGTTACTTTGTCTTATCCTGAGTAATACTTGGCACAAAATTTTTCTATCATATCATCCCAATTTCTGATGGATCTCAAAGTGGTGTACCAGGTATATGCCTGATCTATCAAGGACTTGGCGAACTCCCTCAAGCACAATTCCTTGTCCTCTGCATGGAGACCCATGGTGGTAATGAACCTGCTTATATGTTCCATAACACTTCTCTTTTTTCCATCATATGGGCTAAACTTCGGGGATTCATAATCCTTAAGGTAAGGCTTGTTGAGGAGCTTTGCTGGAAAAGGAGGGTCCCTAAAGAACTACTTGGGGATCTTTAGGTGCCTCTCCCTTTCTTGTTCAAGAAGGGCATTAACATTTACCAAAGTGAGATACTGCAGATTAGTTCCCTTTCCCATTGCAAATCCTCCATTTGGTTGGGGTCTTTCTTCTTTAGCCACTAGGGGAACGTTGTCCCTAACTCCCTGAGTCCTTCCTTCTTTGAGGAGACGAACCTCTTGTTGTAGGTCTTTCATCATTTCCACCATCTAGGTCATTGGATCAGGTTCCACCACCCTCTTGTTCCTTTGTCGAGAGGCAACTTCATTTTCTCTTACGGGCTCTGATGCCACAGGTGGCAAGTTAGTGCCTTTGATGTTTCTTAGTCTTGGAGTCATGCTTGTGAAGGGATTGCTTCTTCCCTCTTCTTTTTCCTAGTCCCCAATGGAGTCGCCAATAAATGTGATTCCCTTTTTTGACAATTCCTAGGGCCAGTACTAATGTGGGACTTTGGGTCACTGAAAAAGGGGTTGGATAGATGTTGGATGAACTGGGCTTGGCTTACTGTGGCCTATTTGGACCGTTATACAAAACAATATATATATATATATATATATATATATATTGGTTGAGTAAAAGGGAGAAACAACAAGTACATAGCATAAAAATGAGCAATGATGACTATGAATGCTTCAAGAAAGTTATATTTGATTAAGTCAAGTGTTAGAGTACATTTGGTCCCACCTTGTGAGGATACTCCACAAGGTCTAATAAGATTCAAAGATCACAGACATGGCTAATCCCCTTTGGGTTCCTAGGACTTGTGAAATTTGAGTCCTTTGAATCCGAATGGCTTATTGAGTATTTTGCTACAGGACCTTTTACAATGCCTCTCTTCGCTCAATGGACTTGACTTAAAGCTTAAAACTCTCTTCTTGTATATATTTTGGTCTCTTGTGCGTAATGATGTTTGCCCTTTAATGTCTCCCTTGCTCCTTTTTTATACTGTTCTTTGAAGACCTCAAATTAAATTTTTATCCCTTGCTTCTTTTAGTAACAAGGCTGAGTTCCTTTGTTTGGAACCATGGTGGCTGTTCCTTTCCTCATCTTCTCTCATTTCATTTGTTACCGTTGCTTCGTCCGTTACTTTTCATCATCAATGCGCACAATAAATGTGTAATGCTCGTTTGGATCATCATTAACATGGAATGACGATCCCATGTTTATTTTTGGCTTATTAGCTGACGATCCCGTGGTCATTTTTGGCTCATCAGTAACTAAACTTTTCATCATAATATGTCCTTATTTTTGTTGTCGAAGACATATAGTGACGAAATAACATGTGTGTACCAAATTAACTTATTTTGACCATCCATATAAAAATATTGATCATCTTGACTTGAGAGTTATAAGAATTTTTGTTCAATAATGTAAGGTTGAATTAATCAACCATTTTGTTGGCTTTATTTCGTGCCAATTTGCTTGTAATTCAGTACTTAGAAATCCTGTATTTAGGTGGGAATCATGTAAGGGTAGTGTGTGAGAGAGTGTGAAGAAATAATCAAGAATGTGCACTGAAACAGGGACTCGTGACTGGATCTCGCGGATGGCAAGTGACTAGCAAGCCGCCAGATGATGCACACGAGTGAAGCATGCAGAGAAGCTGAACCATCATGCCAGCTGTAGCACTACAGGACAAAAAGTCCATACTGGCCATTCAGTTAGCTCACGGCTTGGACTCGTGACTCAGTCAAGTCGCGAGGCCAAGTCGCCAGTCCACTCTGTTATGGAAAAAAAACTGACTCTTCGCATTCCTTTCTCACTCCAATATAAATAACCCTTATGCCCACGAAATGTAGAGAGATTCCAGAGAGAATTTTGAGAGAGAAACCCTAGAGAAAAACAAGATTGACTCATCCACAATCTTTACGTAGTGACTCTTCAAATTTCTCTACTCCCACCCTCTCCATTGTTACATCCTTGAGAGGAACATTAGCCAAAACCTTTTCTCACCATACCCATATTTGTGAGAAGGCTATTTGGTGCTTGGGAAGTAGTTAGGAAGGGACCAATTGATATTGGTTGATGCTATGGGTTATAACGGAATCCGGTAAGCTAAAGAAGACAAAGGTTCTGCGCAACCTCGTTGGAGCAAGAAGCTTGGAGGGCTTAGGTACACTAGGTAGATTAGGCTTGGAGGGTCTTTTGCTGTTCATGTATCCCAACTTGATTCTTTAGTGGATTATTGACCGCTTGGAGGGCGGCGGAGAGGTTTTACGCTGAGGGTTTCGATTTCATCTTAGATAACACATCGCTATGTTGTCCTTGTGTTTGCATCTCTCTTCCCTTAATCTTTGCCATTTAATTTCTGCTGTAGATGTGATTTTATTTGGTTTAGATTGTTTATCAATTCTGTGTTAAGCTTATGTTCATATTTCTCACTTAATTGTTTGATATTAAGCTTGAATTGATATTTTGTAAATTGGGGTCTAAACGTTCAAAGGTGTTTTACACACATTTTGAACATTCATTTGGTATCAGAGCGGGTGCACTTGCTGTGACTTAATCACCTAAGTGCTATCTTGGACCCCTTAGCTATGGATGAAGCTAAGGAAAAGGCTATGCTGAATTGTGATTTAAATATTTGTGATAATGACTCTATGAGTTTGTTTGAAGGGTGTCCTAACAATGAACTCCTAGAGTTATTGAAAACAAAGAAATATGCAAGGATATTTGTTCACATGCTGAAGTATTTTGAAAATGAGAATCATATCTTACACAATAGCCTATGTGAGTCTAATTCTTTGATTAAGAAGTATAAAAGAAGAAATAGAATTTTGTGTGATAAGATTGATAATTTAAAAAAGAAAATTCAATCCAACAAGAGCATGGAAAATGAAGATAAGTTTCTATTTGAAGGTCAAGAGTGCTTGTCTCATGCTTGCTTGTTTGTGCACACTTCTTTGAAGGTTTTTAATTCATGCCTATGGTATCTTGATAGCGGTTGTTCTCATCATATGACAGGAGATAAAACATTGTTTAAGTCACTCAAAGTGAAGGTTGGTGACTATGTGACATTTGGGGATGGAAGTCATGCTCAAGTTCTTGGCAAGGGGACTGTTGAGATTCCTGGATTACCTCTATTGAAGGATGTCTTATACATCAAAGGGCAAAAGGCAAATCTCTTAAGCATCACTCAAATATGTGATGAGGACTTTCTTGTTCAATTCTCAAAGAAGGGGTGTGTAATTATTGATGAAGAAGGGATTCAAGTCTTGGAAGGGAATAGGACTACCGACAATTGTTATAGAGTAGTCCCTATGGCACCAATTTCCTATAGAAGTGCTCGAGTTGACATGTTGGAACTTTGGCATCAAAGGTTTAGTCATGCAAACTTCAAACAAGTGGCTAAAGTTTTGAAACTTTAGGTGGTTGAAGGACTTCCAAAATTTGGAAAGGTCAAGAAAACCATTTGTGGTGCATGTCAAATGGGGAAGCAAACAAAGCAAGTCATCAAAAGGTGAATGTGATTGTAGTTTCTCGATGCTTAGAGCTCCTTCATGTCGATCTAATGGGGCCCACAAGAACTGAAAGTCTAGGAGGAAAAAGATACATTATGGTCATTGTTGATGACTTCTCAAGATACACATGGGTGGAATTCCTTAGGAAAAAATTTGAAGCATGTGAGAAAATGGAGGTTCTATGCAAGAGACTTCAAAATAAAAAGAGGGTGTCTATTGTCAAGATAAGGAGTGATCATGGCAAGGAATTTGAGAATGCACGATTTGATTCTTTCTGCAAAAAGAATGGGATTAAAAAGGAATTTTCGGCTCCTAAGACTCCTCAACAAAATGGGGTGGTTGAGAGAAAAAATCGGGTAATTCAAGAAATGGCAAGGGTCATGCTACTTAACAAGTAAATTCCACAATAGTTTTGGGGAGAAGTTGTGAACACTTCATGTCACATTGGCAATAGAAAATACTTTCGAGTAGGAATGAAGAAGACCGCATATGAAATTTGGAATGGAAAGAAGCCAAAAGTGAAGTACTTCTGAGTATTCGGAAGCAAGTGCTACATTCTCAATGATCGGGAGAATCTTGGGAAGTTTGATGCGAAAAGTGATGAAGGTATCTTCCTTGAGTATTCTACTAGTAGTCGGGCATACAAAGTCTACAACAAGAGAACAAAGACAGTAATGGAGTCCATCAATGTGAAAATTGATGATGCTATAACAAAAGTAGAGATGGTTGATGATGGAGAAGGGCCAAGCACTAAAGAACCCATTGTTGAGGTCGAAGCCCTTGATATTGAGGTTGAAGGATACACACCAGAAAAGGAATCAACTCCCGTAAACTCAAGAGTGGAGACTAGATCAATGTCTAGAACATCAAGTCCTCTCACTCCTTCGGAAGTTCATCCTCCTATCTCTCGGAATGATGAAGTGTCCACTTCAAAGAAACCATCATCACAAGTGGTTAAAAACCATCCGGAAAGTAACATTACTGTGTCTTTAGATGAAGGTCTTGGCCTTAGAAAGGGAAACAAACTTCTGGCCAATCATGTGACATATCATTGCTACCTAGCTCAATTTGAGCCGAAAAAGGTAGAAGAAGCTTTTCAAGATGAAAATTGGGTTGAGTCAATGCATGAAGATCTTAATCAATTTGTGAGGAATGATGTATGGGAACTCGCTCCTAGGCCTGAAGGTGTTCATGTCATCGACACCAAATGGATCTTCAAAAACATGACCAATGAAGATGGAGAGATTATCTGGAATAAATCTTGGCTTGTGGCTCAAGGATACATTCAAGTAGAAGGAGTAGATTTTGATGAATCCTTCGCTCTCGTGGCAAGGTTTGAGTCTGTTCGCATTCTCATGTCAAATATTGCATGCACCATGAACTTCAAACTCTACCAAATGGATATGAAATGTGCATTTCTAAATGGCTATCTGAATGAAGAAGTGTTTGTTGAACAACCTAAAGGCTTCGAAGATCCTCACTTTCCGGACCATGTGCTGAGATTGAAGAAAGCACTTAATGGCTTGAAACAAGCTCCAAGGGTTTGGTATGATCGGCTTACTCAGTACCTCCTGGATAGAGGATTCAAAAGAGGGTATGCTGACCGAACTTTGTTTGTCAAGAATGATGAGGATTATCTTCTCGTAGCTCAAGTATATGTTGATGACATAGTATTTGGAGCTACTATTGATGCTCGAGCCATAGAATTTTCTGAGGAAATGAAGAAAGAGTTTGAGATGAGTATGGTGGGGGAGCTTACATTCTTCTTGGGTCTTCAAGTCAAATAAAGGAAGGAAGAAATAATTCATTTCACAAGAAAAATATGCTCGAAATATAGTCAAAAAGTTTGGATTAGACTCCAAGAAGCATGCCTTTACTCCTATGAGTTCATCTACGAAGCTCAATGTTGATTCTTCTGGGTTAGAAGTGAGTAGAACCTTGTATAGGAGTATCATTGGGAGTTTACTCTATCTCACAGCAAGTAGACCGGATATTGCTTTTAGCGTGGGTGTTTGTGCTCGATATCAGGCTGCTCCGAAAGAATCTCACTTGACTGTGGTGAAGCGAATCATACGATATGTCAATGGAACTCCGGATTATGGCTTGTGGTACTCAAAGGACTCTAATGCTTGTCTTGCTGGTTATTCGGATGCCGATTGGGTTGGAAGTGTGGATGATCAGAAGAATACTTCAGGTGGCTGCTTCTATCTTGGAAACAGTCTTGTCTCTTGGATGAGCAAAAAACAAAATTATGTGTCTCTCTCTACAGCTGAAGCTGAGTATATAGCTGTTGGAAGTTGCTGTACACAACTACTTTGGATGAAGAAGCTACTTCATGACTATGGGATTTCGCAAGATACTATGTGTGTTTTTTGTGATAACACCAGTGCTATAAATCTCTCTAAGAATCCGATTCATCATTCCAAGTCAAAATACATAGAGATACGTTACCACTTCTTCTGGGATTTGGTGGAAGATAAAGTTGTATGTCTTGAATTCATTCATACGGAAAACCAAAAGGCGGACGTTGTCACCAAGCCTCTCGATGGTCCATGGTTTGAATCACTCCGTAAGACCATCGGTGTTGGTACAATTCCTTGAATCTCATGTGTGATGTGTGCTTTATTTCTTTTTCTTGAGTTGATTACTCTAGTTTAGAGCACACACTACTTTGTTGGCTGTTTGTATAGCATGTTCTGCTTGTTTGCTTTTGCTTTAAATGTTTTTACATTGTTGTTTTTGGATCAATCTTTTATTGCTTTGTGTGTCAAAAATCCAAAAAACACATAAAAATTAGAAAATCCAAAAAGTTTGATCGACATTATTGTGTTTTGTCACAAGCATATTTTGCCTTGTACCTTTGTACAAATGGCCTTATGCATTTACGAATGTAGCTTGTTTCCTATGCACTCATATCTTTGTGGGAGAAATCTTGACATCTATGTGACTGTTGTAAATAGATCTTTAAACTTGTCATGAATGATTAGTCAATGGTACTGTTGATCTTGAGACATACATAAACTTGTGCTTATATATCTTCCTACTCATTTATTTTATTGTTTTTGCTTAAAGAGCTCACCAAATGTAAATCTCCAAATGAAAAGAGATATTGAGCTGCAAAAGCCTGACGCACATACTAGTATTTGACTAGGAAAAAGGGAAAGTGACGTAAAATGAAATGTATGATGCCCAAAAAGCCAAATGCTAACTCATAAAATTGAAATATCAAAAATTTCAGACATTGATCTCACAATGAGATGTAATGATTCAAAAGATCAAATGATATGATGTATATGGAGCCAAATGAAAAGCTTCAAAGTTATATTATCAAGTTTATGTGAGAGGTCATATATGCATATTTCTATAATTGAGAGGGGTCACTCTATATAGTGCTAATTGTGTATTCCTTGGTTGAATTGATCATTGAAGTTTCACATTAGATTAAGGACTATCTCATTGTAGATATCCACATACATCACACATGTTTATGTTCAACGAATGCCATATTCATTTGTGTGATTGTACTTGATTAAATGTGTTTTCACATGCTCAATTTTCATTGATCAAACACAAAAATATTTTTGGCTAATTTAGTTGTTTTTGGAAAGTTTATTTTATTTTATTTTTTTACAAAAAGTGTAAATTTTTCAAAATCAGTGTTGCCTTGTTCTGGCGACTTGGTCACGGGTCAGTCCAGTTGTATGTCCTAGTCGTGAGCTCATACAGTAGGTTTTTGACTCACTAGCAGGTCATTATCTTAGTTGCAAAAAATAATTGGAAAATTTTTCAAAAAACTGGGTTTTTAGGTTTCTCGTGACTTAAACTAGTAACTTATTCGTGGGTGAAAGCTCCAGTCGCAAGGGTAACACAAAAATGTTCGTGGCTCCCTTCACGACTTCCTCGTGGGTGGAACTTTCAGTCATGAAAAACATTTAGACAAATTTTTCAAAAATTTTGTTTCAGGTGTCTCGCAGCTTGTCCTGTGACTTGCACGCGACTTAACTTAGTCGTGAATATCGCATGTTTTGCTCAAATTGGTCAGTTTTTAAAATGTTTGGGTTTTCCTTCAAACTTTTTATGACTGTTCATTGTCTTCCCATTTGAACCTCTCTCAAACCCACCATGTTACTCACAAAAATCCCCATTGTTGCTCATCATTTCTACTTCAATCTTTAAGAAAAATGTATGGGTTTTCTTATTTTTCCTAAGTATTTCATGTTCTTTGCCTTGGACTTCTTGATTTGTGAGTTTTTATTGAGATTTGAGATTTATTGATGGTTGAATATGGGTATTTGATGGGTTGCTAAGATTGTTGTGTAGTTTGTGTTGGATATGCGCTATTTCACTTTGTCTTTGGCTACACAATGTGTTATTTGTAGCACGCACACATTCTATGACATGATTGTGATCCTAATCTAATGATTTTAGGGTTTTTCCATAATATATATATATATATATATATATATATTTTTTTTTGGGACTAGCTCTGTGCTAATAGAGTTTGTTGTCTTGTGTGGTCTCTGTTGCTCCCTGATGTAACATGATGTAGCTTAAAAATGTCTCCATTCAAGAGTGCAACTGTGAAAGGAGGTAGCAACAAGGGAAAAGAGCCGGTGATTGATGTTGATGAGCCCTCTCCTAAGCCAAAAAGGACCCGATCACCATTAGGAGTATATGATCCCCACAAATTCAGATCCTATGCTGCAAATCAGACCCATGAAAATTATTTCAGAGAAGCCACACCACTAGTGTAAAGGGCTATTAACCAATCATCTATTTGCAAAACCAACATTCCCATATGGTTTGCCACCAAGGATTGGAAGTTTCTTCTTTCTAACCTTGATGTTGCGTACGTGAACATGTTGAAAGAATTTTATGCTAATGCCATTGTTGAAGGAGATGAGCTCAAATGATGGGTTAGAGGAAAGAGTTTCTCCGTGTCTCTTGTTTAACTGGCAGATATCCTACACATCAACCGACCAATGCTTGCTACAACATTGGTATATGATGATTTGAATCCAAACGAGGATTTACTTCGGGAAACCCTTGGAAGAAACTTGGAATTCTCCTAAACTGAGAATTCAATTAGTGTTTCTTCCCTATCTCCCGAATTGAGGGTGCTTACCATAATAATGTTCCACAATCTATATCCTCTATCCAACACCAGATATATGAATCTAGGGAGAGCCTTGTTCCTTCATGATCTGATTTCGGATGAAGAGATCGACATTTGTGCTCATATCTTTCATCTTTTCGGAAAAATGGTTCTATGAACTAATTCAAGGGCATGCATTCCTTTTTGCTGCCTCATTTCAAGGATTTTAAAGCTTAAAGGCGTTCATCCATCCGACAATGAGTCTCCTTACCCAAAGCCAAGTCCAATCAACATTCGTACAATTAATGCTAACATTGGTCATAGTCGGAAGGGAATCAAGACAGAAACTTCAACACCTCCTACTGGTTCACACTCTGCCTCATCCTCCTATGATGAGAAATTGGATAACATTATGGCATCCATCCACGACTTAAGCACCAAGATGTCCAGATTTGCTACTCTCTTGCACCATCACCACATCCGTTGTGATACAAAATTCTCTTCTCTCTAAACCCAATTGGACCAAATCCAAAGGAAGCTAGAAGAAAATGAGGACTAGCTATTCCATGACAAAAAGGGGGAGATGATATGATGATAGGGGAAGTATAATGATAGGGGGAGTACTGATGTTGAGCAGGAGCTGCCTATGTTTAATGCTTTGTTTATTTGCTATCATATGACTATGTTTAATGCTTTGTTTATTTGTTATCATATGTCTTAGTTTATATTCAGTTTATATGTACTTTAGTTTTGTACCTTTGCTTTGTAGCATAGTACTTGTTGATTAATGTTTTGCATTTTCTTTAAGTACATCACTCTTGTGCCCTTTGTTGGATTTTTATCCTTGATGCATTTACCTAGTGTTTATGTATCGGTTGAGTGTTGGATACATAAATGATACTTTGCATTGAACTTATTAGCTTGCATGTTCGGATGTTCATTCCGTGTGAATGAGCATTGTGGTCACTATTCATAGTGATTGTTCGTTTTTGGTCAAGTCATGGTTTATTCCTTAATTCCATTTTTGCTTGATCACATTGTGCTTGCTCCGTATGCATTATAAGTTTTCTGCATACAATGATCATATTGTGTTGTTGTGTTTTCAGGAGATACTTGTTCTTATGGTTCAGGAGCTTCACAGATTTTAGAGTTAAGTGTGAGTGAGTTTTGTTCAACTGTTCCCAACTCACATGTTAAGTCTAGAATTTGTTTTAGAGTTTTGTCACGGAATAGCCAAAGGGGGAGATTGTAAGGTTGAATTTAATCATTCATTTTCTTGTCTTTATTCTGTGCCAATTTGCTTGTAATTCAACACTTAGAAACCCTGTATTTAGGTGGGAATCATGTAAGAGTTGTGTGTGAAAGAGTGTGAAGAAATGATCAAGAATGTGCACTAAAGTAGGGACTCGCAACTGGATCTCGTCGGTGGCTCGTGATTGGCAGGCTGCCAGATGATGCACACGAGTGAAGCATGCAGAGAAACTAAACCGTCATGCTAGCTGTAGCACTACAGGACAAAAAGTCTAGACTGGCCATTTAGTTAGCTCGCGGCTTGGACTTGCGACTCAATTAAGTCGCGAGGCCAAGTCGCCAGTCCATTCTGTTATGGAAAAAAAATGACTCTTCGCATTCCTTTCTCACTCTAGTATAAATACCCCTTATACCCATGAAATGTAGAGAGGTTCCAGAGAGAATTTTGAGAGAGAAACTCTAGGGAAAAACAAGATTGACTCATCCACAATCTTTACATAGTGACTCTTCAAATTCCTCAACTCTCACCCTCTTGATTGTTACATCCTTGAGAGGTACATTAGCTAAAAACTTTTCTCACCATACCCATATCTATGAGAAGGCTATTTGGTGCTTTGGAAGCAGTTAGGAAAGGACCAATTGATATTGGTTGATGCTATGGGTTATAGCAGAATCTGGTAAGCTAAAGAAGAAAAAAGTTCAGCGTAACCTCGTTGGAGCAAGAAGTTTGGAGGGTTTAGGTACACTGGGTAGATTAGGCTTGGAGGGTCTTCTGTTGTTTATATATCCCAACTGGATTCTTTAGTGGATTATTGACTGCTTGGAGGGCGGCGAAGAGGTTTTATGCCAAGGGTTTCGGTTTCCTCTTCAATAACACATCGCTGTGTTATCCTTCTATTTGCATCTCTCTTCCCTTAATCTTTCCCATTTAATTTCTGTTGTGGATGTGATTTTATTTGGTTTATATTGTTTATCAATTCAGTGTTAAGCTTATGTTCATATTCCGTACATTAATTGTTTGATATTAAGCTTGAATTGATATTTTGTAAATTGGGATCTAAATGTTCAAGGGTGTTTTACACACATTTTGAACATTCAAATAAAAATAAGAATAATGCTATATTCACAACATTTTTACAATAATTCCACAACAAATCTTATGTGATAAGTAGAGAGCGGTTACTAATTCTAATTTGGGTTCAATATTGACATCACTTTTTACCCCACTAATAACAAATTGTTGCATAAGATTTATTTTAAGAATGTTATAGATGTAGCATTACTTTAAAATAATTCTGGCCCTTCAAAAAAAATATTGTAGTTGTGAATTCTGTTTGGCAGTGCTGATAGTTATTTTTGGCTTTGCAATGGCAATAATTTTGCTTTCCTTAGCGACTTAGCTCACAGTTATAGCAAACATCATCCATTTTTTTCTTTTTCTTCTCTATTATCATTTCAATTCTCTTACTTCATTACTTTTATCTTAACATTCTTAATTTCTACTTTATCTCATATTAATCTTTTTTTTAGGGGTAATTACATTAAACCCACCTGTGGTTTGGCCTAAAATCACTTTGCCTACCCGTGGTTTAAAAAGTGTCACTTTACCCACCTGAGGTATGTTCCGTTTGTTTTTTGTAACCCACTTCTGTTAAAATTAGGGGTAAATAGGTAATTCTACTCAAATTTTATGTCTCTCTCCTCCCAAAACAAAAAATAGCACAAAAATGCAAGAGAAACAAGATCAAAAAGTAATATTGGTCTCTCTCTCAATTCACATAAATCTTGAATATGAAAAACATACCCAAAAAATAAAAACCAGATCAACCTACACAAATAACTGAACAATACAATATTGCCCTTCAATCAACCGAACAATACACTATGACTTGTCTCAATCAAATATATTATATATATACACAATTTTCTCATCTCATTTGTCGGTTTAGTGCAGCTTACATCGCTGAAGGAGATCCTGTATCGAAAATGATGTTGATGAAATTCATAAATCAAATGGAAAGCTGTACTGAGCTCTATTGAACGAAGAAATGCAGTATGTTGCAGTTTTGAATACAATGATGATGACGGAGGTGAGAAAAAGTAATCGAAAGCAATAGTGGTGATATTCTATTCACTCATCCCTTTCCTTGAGTCTCTCTCTTCCTCTTCTGGCTTTCTTTGATTCGGATTAGAAGAAGATTAAAAAAAAAATGAAGAACATGACTTTGCTTAGTGGAAAAAAAAAAATTGAATGAAACCCAATGACAAATGATCACCGACGATTGACCATCAATAAAATCCACGAACCCAGAACCACCGTCCATAGACCACTGACCACGAACCATCAACAAATGCCACAAACCCATCAACAAAACAACGGCATCGACATCAGCATCGGCATCAGTACATAAACCCAGAACATCGTAACCATCCGCCACCAATAAACCCAAAATCAATGATTCAAACCAAAACCCCTAGTGATTCAAACCAATACCCAGAATCAATGATTCAAACCAAAACCTAAAACTAGTGATTCGAGTGAAAACCAAACCCAGAACTAGTGATTCAAAACAAAACCCACAGAACCAAAACCCATAAACCTCCAAAGCCGACCCACAACAAAACTGAAATCCTCTAACATTGATTCGAACTAAAATCCACAAACCACTGCAAACCCACCACTGCAAAGGCGAAGAGAGGAGAAATCTAAAAAGCGAACCCACCAAATCAAATTCTTTTTTTTCTTGCATTTTTGTGCTATTTTTTGTTTTGGGAGAAGAAAGACATAAAATTTGAGCAAAAATACCTATTTACCCCTGATTTTAATAGAGGTGGGTTACGGAAAACAAACAGAACATACCTCAGGTAGGTAAAGTGACACTTTTTAAACCACCGGTAGGCAAAGTGATTTCGGGCCAAACTACAAGTGGGTTTAGTGTAATTATCCCTTTTTTTTATCCTTTTTTTTTTTTTTTTTTTTTTTTTTTTTTTTTTTTTTTTATCTCTTTGTTAGTAAAAAAAAAAAAAAAATGTTAACACTTCATGTATTTTCATTTTTTTTTTTTTTTTTTTTTGGTGATGTTGATATATTTAAATTATCTCTTTATTGAATTTTGTATAATTTAAGTTTTTTAGTGACCACAATAAAAAGGATTCCTGATGCCACAATTGCTACTTCCATTAGTATCTAAAAATTGCTTGTAATGTCCTCAAGTTGGATTAGTTTTTCCTATAGTAGCACTTTTTGGGAAAAAACAAATTTAGGGTAAAACTTTGTATACGCAACAAAACTTGAAGCCCCTTGATTTTAACAGAGGTGGGTTACGGAAAACAAACAGAACATACCTCAGGTGGGTTAAGTGACACTTTTCAAATCACGGGTAGGTAACGTGATTTTCGCCAAAACCATAGGTGGGTTATGTGTAATTATCCCTTAATTTTTTAAACCCTGAGTGGTTTGAAAAAGAGTCCCTAGACTTGACACTTTCTTATTTTAAGTAGTGGGTTTAAAATATTTGTTTGCTTGCAAAATTTAGAAAATATTTTTTGGCTAACTACAAATTTGTGTGTTAAAAGTTAAAGCTTATAGGGTAAATTACACTAACCTACCGTGAGGTTTGGGATAATACCAAGCACATCAAAAGGTTTTAAGAAATGACTAATTTGGTTCTTAAACATTAATTCCGTTTGTGCACCATTTATTAAATACTTTTATTTAGTTTTTTAGTTTACCTTTTCTTTGCTTTTCCTTTCAATCTTCACACTAGAAAATTTCTCTCTTCATGCTAGAGCCAAAAAATTTCTCTCTTCACGCGTAGAAAATTTCTCTCTCTCTCTCTCTCTCTCAAGCCCAAGCCACAAGGGTTTCATACTCAAGTAAATGAATTGTTTCAAAGCCAGTTCACCCACAAAACTCACGCCATACGAGGATGGTGGATGGTGATTAGGTCGGGATCCACGAGGATGGTGGCGGCGGTTGCTGGGTTGAGACAAGTGGTGGGCGGCAGTGGCAAGGTCACAATCTGGAGCTTGTTGTCATGGGTATGGGTTTTTATTTTTAGGATTTAATTTGGGTTTGAACTGTAAATCATGTGATGTTGGATGGTTGAAATTGTTTGGGTTTGAGGAGGATGGATGGGTAGTAAACTAGTAATAGGTGGTGTTGTGGTGGACAACGGTTGTGGCTCTCACGATGCTTGCAATCGTGGGTATGGGTTTTTATTTTTTTTATTTGGGTCTATTTGAGGAGTGATGTTGGATGGTTGATTGGTTGAATTGATCTATATTCCCTTCTGAAAAAAAAAAAAAAAATTAATAATAAAGTCAGCCATTTTTTATCTCAATTCTAGCGAAATAGATACAAATGGTGCCTTTTGTTTTCAATTATTGGGTCTTTCTAGGGAAAAGAAGTTTGCGACTTATTGGGATTGAAGGATGGTTTTCATTATGAGAAGAGGGCTTTGTTGGAAAAATGATAGAGAGAGAGAGTGAAAGAAATTTATTGGAACAAAACAGTAGATTTTTTGTTTTTATTTTTGAATGCTCTATAAATTTTTTCCCCAAAGGAGACTAGGTTTGGTTTTGGAAAATGAATACAAATTTAATTTCATTTTTCTATATGTTTCTTAAATACATGGTCATGTGTTTGTGAGAATACAAACTATCTTGAAAAGAACTACTTGCAAGACAAGACTTCGCACCAAATTGATGGGCTCTGCCACTGCCTAAACTAATAGGACTTTATTTATGTGACCATGACCTCCAAAGTGAGTTTACTATGATATTCTCTATTATAATAGGCCTTGCAAGTTTTGTTTATTTGGGTCATGGTTTACATTGATCAAGATCCAGCCCCTTAAGTCACCATTTAGTGGAAAACTGACTCACATGCTCACACATGTGAACAATGTTTATTTTTAGCCTAACACATGCCCCCTATGCGTGATGGGCCTAAAATTAGGCCAATTGTGCATAAGTTAATTACAAGAAAAACGAAAGGGTGAAAGGAAAATAAAATTGGGGCTTTAAGTCAGATCAATTTGCAAACCCATGATCTAAAAAATCCTTCAAAACTCAAATGGATGCTGGCGAAGGTTGTCCATGATTCTAAAATTATTCATCTCGATCGAAGCTTGAACAGTGTCGTGATTGTAATTCTACATGATGCCGGGAGCGGTGCGTACAAAATGAAGACATCTTCAAGTTTATCATTGATCCTAAAAGGACTAATTGATTGCAGGAGTTGAGAAATGAAGCTAGGAAACTCCATCCTTGTTCTTGTTCAATTGGTATTAACTCTTGAAAAGCAGCAGCTAAATCTTTTAAATCGTGCACACCAAGATCACTGCCATGCTCCAGAGCACTTACTTTGTTTGGAACAACTTCAAACCAGGTACACCAATCCAAACACCAACATCAAATCATACTGTGGTTGCTCTTTGGGTTTGTTACAACTGTTTGAGAGTCACCGCTGAAAGGTACTCTTCCAACAAATTAGTAGTATTTGGAAATTCATTCCCAATGTATTAGATCAATTTCAAGTCTGAAATTATATCTGTATGCAACCCTTCCTTATTTTGAATTTTCTTCTATATACATTCATTGCATTGTGATCTATTATTTTAATCACTAATGCCCATTTTAACCATTCATTTGGCCCTTGGAAACATGCATACATACATATCTCAAAATTTTTTATGTGAGTAAGCCAATTCGTTTATACTTGGCTTATATAATTTTAGAAACTTGCCGTTAATGGATCTCGCATGCTCATTGCCACTAGTATCCATTAACTTATAAGCATTTCCATCAAAGACCTCACTAACTAGGAAAGGTCCATCCCAATTAGGAGACCATTTACCCAGATATGGATCTTTAACTCCTATAGGCAAGATAACTTTCCAAACTAAATCCCCAATGGCAAATGACTTTGCCTTAATTCTCTTGTTATAAATCTCAAATATTTTTTGTTTTTGTACAACAATAGAATCGAAAGCTACCATACATGCCTCATCTATTTCATCAAGTTCTAGAAACATCGCATCTTGATAATCCAAATAATCAATTCATTTTGTCTTGTAATCCTCAATGATCTCACGGTAATCTCCATGGGTAAAACTGCATCATGGCCAAAAACTAAAGAATATGGGGTAGTGTTTATGCTCATTCTTTTTGAAATTCTATATGCGCACAATACTTCAGACAACAAATCGTCCCAACTTGTAGGATATCTAGCCACTATTTTCCTCAAATTATTCTTGATAATCTTATTAGTGGCTTCTGCTTGACCATTTTCCTGTGCATAATATGGTGTGGAATTCAAAATTTGAATACCATATTCTTGTGTGAAGGCTTTTACCCTGGTTCCATTAAAGATGGTTCCATTGTCCACTATTATAGATTGAGGAATTCCAAACCTATGGACTATCATTTCTTTTATAAATTGAATAACATCAAACTCACTCACTTCCTTATAAGGTTTTGCTTCAGCCCACTTTGTAAAGTAGTCTGTTGCAACGATTATGAAGTAGTTTTTCTTTCTTGAGATTGGTATGATTTTTCCAATTAAATCCATTGCCCATCCTCTAAAGGGCCATGGTTTTATTATCACATGAAAATCTGAAGTAGGAATCCTAGGAATTGGACCATGTTTTTGGCATTCCACACAACCTTGTGCATATTTAATGCAATCTTTCAATACACTCGGCCAATAATAACCATATCTGTGTATCAACCATTTCATTTTTATGCCTAATTGGTGTGAACCACATATGCCTTCATGGACTTCTGCTAAGATTTGCTTTGATTCATCATCACTAATGCATTTCAGCATTTTAATAGGATGCCATCAACTCCTCTTTTGAATAAAGTTTCATCTTGGTCTCCCATTAAAACAAATTTTCTAGCTTTAAGTTTTAAAGCATTATTTGTACAACCACTTGGGTTTTTCAAGTAATCAATGATTGGGTTTCTCCAATCATTAACTTGGGTATCAAGATGAAAAACCTGGGTCCCTAATTCCCTATCAATAACTAATGGGAGTATCCTCTTAGGCTCTTACTTAAAATTGGGGGACTTAGTGCAACTTGATTGGTCTCTTTATGTCCAGAAGCACTCTATGCCATGCGATTGACTTCCTCATTTTTACTTCTAGGGACATGGTTTAACTTAGCATTGCTAAACTGTTCTAGCAGCTGTCTTGCAGCCACAAAGTAAGGTGCAATGGATGAGTTGTAACATTTATAATCACCAGTGAGTTGCCTAATTACTAATTGCAAATCACCATGAACCTCTACGCTTTTTATTCCCATTTCCAATAATATCTCTAACCCAATGATTAGAGCCTCATACTCAATTTGATTGTTAGAATAATTTCCTTCTAACTTAAAGGCCATTTGGGTTTTAATCCCCATTGGAGATTCTAAATCACACCAACACCTGCCCCATATGTGGTACGTCAACCATCAAAATTTAATTTCCAAGCAAAATAGGTCTAGATAGCATATATTTGTCTGTGCGATAATATAAGTTATGTGAGAAAGCATATAATGTCTTAGCTTAGTAGCAGTAAAATACAAAACCAAACATAGTTTTTCAATCATTGAATAATTTAATTCTGCTTTATTTAATAATCTACTAAAAAAAAAACAACCTGTTCAAGGCCCTTATCATTGTCCTAAGCCAGCAAACTTCCAATAGAATCTTGGGTTGCAAATATATATAACTTTAAAGGTTTCCCACTTCTTGGAGGAATCAACACTAGTGGTGTGGACAAATATCTTTTAATTTTGTCAAAGGCCAACTGGTGCTCTTCATTCCA
The DNA here is from genome assembly GCF_001633185.2 of Quercus lobata. Classification (NCBI taxonomy): domain Eukaryota; kingdom Viridiplantae; phylum Streptophyta; class Magnoliopsida; order Fagales; family Fagaceae; genus Quercus; species Quercus lobata. The sequence goes on along the minus strand of NC_044906.1, from coordinate 42,398,737 downwards.
AGTAAAATCTTGATGGTCTTTCAACCTTAATAAAGAGGAAAACACTTTGGTTTTACTTGCAACATTAGAAATAAACCTTCTTAAAAAATTAACTTGGCCCAAGAACCTTTGTATTCCTTTTTCATTGGAAGGAGGTTTAGCCTGCATGATTGCCTTGGCCTTGTTTTGGTCTATCTCAATTCCTCTATTATGCACTAGAAAACCCAAAAAATTTCTTGCTTGCACCCCAAAGGCACATTTAAGAGGATTCATTTTTAATTTATGTTTCCTTATCCTCAAAAAGTCTTTCTCTAAGTTTTTTAGATGGGTATTAAAGTCTTGAGATTTAAACACCACATCATCTATATAAACTTCCATAAACTTTCCAATTATATCATGGAAAATTAAATTCATGGCTCGCTAATAAGTCGTACCAGCATTTTTTAAGCCAAATGGCATTACTACCCATTCAAATGTTCCAATAGAACCTGGACATCTGAAGGCAGTTTTGTGGACATCCTCTTCTGCAATGAAGACTTGGTTATAACCTGAATGCCCATCCATAAAAGACAATAGTTTCTGTCCTGCCACTCCATCTACCAATACATCTACAATTGGCATAGGATACTCATCTTTGGGTGTTGTTGTATTTAAGTTCCTAAAATCTATGCATACACATAATTTGCCATTTTTATTAAGAACTAGAACTATATTAGAAAGCCATTCTACATACCTGGTTGGCCTTATGAATCCTACTTGCAATAGTCTTTGGATTTCTTCTTTCACTTTCAAAATAACCTCATTTGCCATCCTGCGAGGAGGTTGCTGGTGTGGAATGTGCTCTTTCTTGATTGGAAGTCTATGCTCTACTAGTGTTTTGTCCAAACCTGGCAATTTAGTGTAATCCCATGCAAAGCAATCCTTAAACCTCTTCATCACAGCCAGCACTTCATTGAATTGTTCTTGTGTAAGGTGACTACTAATATATGTTACTTTCTTTTCTTCTTTAGTTCCAAGATTCACTTCTATCAAAGGGTCTTGAACTTCTACTTTCAAGTCATCCATTTGGATAGGAGCTTTACTTAGAGAATTTAAGCCAATTTTAACTTGTTTTCCAATATCTCTTTCTTCTTCCAATACATTTTTTGCCAATAACATACTTTGTGGTTTGTTCTATTTTATTCTCAATAGTGTAACTTATTATTTTGTCTTCAACCAGTTTAATGGCCCTTAATTTCCTTGGAGTAAGTGAACTACTCATCACTAACAGGCTCCTTAACTATATTTGGCATTTATGGCTCTACGATGTTGTTGTCAAACCATTCCTTGCCAATTTCTTGGTTAGTAATATCTTCTCCAGCAGAACATGGTTGTTCTCCAGCCATTTCCACTCTTGTTGGATTGCCATTATAATCAAATCTCGTCAGTTTCAAAATGCCAACATTTTTGTTATATAATTGAGCATCAATTGTATTATTACATGCTTTAAATGGCCTATTATCAGCCTTCACTGTCTCAACAAAATTATCATCATTCCAAAACATTAGAGATTGATGTAGGAAGGAAGGTATCACCCAATTTGAATGTATTCATTCCTTTCCTAGCAAAGCATTATAAGCTACCTTAGTATGAACAACAAAGAAGGCAACATTTGTAATTTTATTCCCTACCTTTAGTTCTATAGGTATAATACCTCTAGTCTTAGTAGATTCGCCAACAAAACCACTGACTAAAACATCTAACTGAATTAAATTTGCCTCTATTTCATTGATTTTTTTTCAACATTCCCCAAGGCAAAATATTAACTGTAGCACCAATATCTACTAAAACTCTATCAATAGGTATTCCATCCATGTGAACTTTAATGAATAACTTTAAATGCAGTGACATTCTTTTAGATGGTTTCTCAAAGATAATTTTACCTGGTGGGAATTCCAGCTCCGCCTCTGCTTTAGGTTCTAAATTCTCCATCTCTTCATCTGTTAATAGGATATGACATGCCCCCTGAGCATTTGAGCTTTTAGAACTATGCTCTCCATCTTTGGTAATGTTCTGTTTTGCCATGAACTCTATTGGTAATGTGCTCAGATTACATTCCATATTACTGGAATTTTCTTTTTTTTGTTCCAATTCGAGTTCCTCTTCAAACTCATTGAATGCTTCCAAATCATCCTAGCCTTCAATATCTCCAAGTTCCTCCAAAAACTCATTTCCTTCAATCTCCTAAAATGGAATGATCGAATTGATTATACCTTCGCTTTTTTTTTCAGTTTCTGATTCAGCCAATCTCTCCTCTTGCATCTCTCTTTCTTTCAATATTTCTTTTCCTTTTATTTTGTTTTGTGGCCTTCTTGCAATCTATACAGTGATTGTGTTATCATCCATTTGATTAGACCACAAATCACTTGTACATCTCTTTAATTTCTTGTGATCTTGTTGCACTAGTTCTTGGTTCTCTATTTTAGGTAAATCCTAAACCATTTCACTTTGTGCGAGTTGCTTTGATTCAAACATTCTTTGCTGCATATTATTGTCACTTTTGGTTCTTTGCATACTTGTTTCATTTCCCTATCAACCGAATAGCACTTGGTGACGTCTTCACATATTTAGGAGTTAATATGCCTCCTTTTTGTTGTATTTCAACTTTAATTGCCTTCACCTTGTTAAGTGGTGCATCATTAGAAATTTCAGGAGTTTGTCTTGGCTCTTGAGACTTATACATTTGCTATCTAAGCCAACGTCTCCTTTGTGTTCTTTTCATTTGTGGGAAATATGGGTTATATCCATATTTAAAATGATGCTTTTGTGGTGGTTTAACACTAACAGATTCCATGGAGTACCATTTATTAGGCTCCCCTATTGGAGGTTTGAAGGTGCGAAGATGTTTTGGCTTTCCTACTCTTGAAAACACTGATTCAACTTTTTTAGGTTCAACAATTGGCCCAAAATTAGTATCACTTAGAGGAGATTTTATCCCAACAGCCACTTTTCCAAAAACTCGTGCCATTATGTGACTCTACCACTCACACAAGCAATCACCTTCATTAGAATCAAAAACTTGATCATCTGAAAAAGAATTATGCTTTTGTAATGCTTCTTTATAAGTTGTAGGCCTTGGTTGTTCTACCATATTAGCCTTTCCCTTATTTGTTTGGACATTCTTGCCCTGAAAGAAGTTTTCTTTACCATGCGAGCCATATTTATTTACTCTCATGGAAGATCCTTCCTTGATTTTCAGTCTCTTCATCCCTTGAGTGAGGTGCAATGATTGTTTACCTTGCACATTAACACATTGATATACATTACATTTTGGATTCTCATCATTTTTGAAACTACTAATCAAAGATTCAAAATCAGCTGAAATCATATTTAAATCATGCAAAGGCGGGAAGGGATCAATATTTGCTTTCATTTCTTCTTTAGGCTTTTTAGGGAATTACAAGATTCCTCTTTCAATTTTATCTTGAATAACATTCCTAAAGGTTACACAATCTTTTGTTTGATGTGTAAATGCATTATGCCATTTACAGTAATCCCTACCACATGTTTTTGCCATGGCTGGTATTTTGTGTCTGCCTACCAACTTTATCAACTTGGCTTCTAACAACCAATTAAAAATTTCATTAGACTTCTTTATGTCAAATGAGTAATCTCTTATAGGTGCTAAAAGTTTATACGCTAACTTAGCCTTAATGTTTTTCTTATCTAGTACATCACATACTTGGGGATTATGACCTATAAATTCTGCAATGTCTACTTCATAGTTAGGGTCATGAAAATAAGTCCCATATGTAGAATTATTCCTGTTTCTTTCTTCTTTAATGAGACTCTCATACCTAGAAGCCCTATCAGACAATTCATACAGATCAAAGAATGTCACCCATTCGAATTTTTTTCTAAATTCGAAATCTAAACCATCCATAGCGAACTTGACATATTCTCTCTCTGGGAGAACAATTTGACAACACATGCGGGCTCTTTTAAACCGCATAATAAACTGCTCTACAGTTTCATTTGGCCTTTGTCTTAATCTTGCCAAATCAGCAATTGACACTCTCAAATCTGTGCAAGAGAAATGTGTTTGGAATTTGTCCTCTAATTCAGCCCATGGATTTAGAGAATTAGGAGGTAAAGATGAATACCAAGCAAATGCTTGTCTAGTCAAAGAGCTTGGGAATAACTTCATTTTATAATTTTCATTGTTTGAGGCCTCTCCACACTATATTGTGAATCTGGACATATGTTCTAGTACAGTCTTGTCATCTTCTCTAGAAAATGTAGAAAATTCTGGGATTCTAAACCCTCTTGGATATGGTTCTCTATCAATCCACTCTGGATATGGTTCTCTATCAATCCACTCTGGATATGGCTTCCTATAAATTGGCCGATGTCTTCGAAATACTGGACCATGTATGTGTTCCAAGATTTCTAAGATTTGGTCCATTCTATTGTGGACTTCATCATTATGACCATTATAATTATGCGCCTCTACTTGATTTCATTCTAAATTATTTTGTTCAATTTCAAATCGATCATTATGATGATTATTTCTTTCCAATTCCATTCTATTGTTTTTAGCCCTTTGCTTTCGCTGTGCAAATCTAGGATTTGCTCTGTTTCTATTAGCATCATCCCTTCTTGGATATTGCTGAAATTGAGCCATTTCATGCCCAAGTTCATTCTCTTGACCATTGTCAAACCCATTATCTATAAATAATTATGGGTTTTCTTCATTCCTAGGGAAATCAATGTCACCTAAAGGGATTTCTACTCCTAGGTTATTAGTATTCCTTTGAGGAACTCCATTGCAATGATTGTTTCTCATGCGATGGTTATTTCCACGAAGAGCATTTTCTGTTCTTATTGGAACATTCATAGTCACATGATCATTATTCTCATTTCTGTGAGAATTTTCAATATGAAGAACATTTTCTGTTCTTGGTGGGTTAATCAAATGAAGGATACTCTCCATTCTTGGGGAATTCTCAGTAAAAGGGGTGTTTCCTAATCCTAAAGGAATTTCCATATTTTGGAAATTCTCAAATAAAGGATTATTATTCACTCTTGAACCCATTCCACCAACAAAGTCATTATTTGCTCCTACGTTTGGCTGATTTAAGGGTCTATCTTTGCCAATTGCAACAATGATTCGATGAACTAGATGTTGGTTTTCTTTAAGTAGTTTCATCTCATCACTCATGCAGTCAAAACGTGCAACTAAATCATCTTTCATTTGATTAAATTGTCTTAGGATTATGAAAGTTCAAAAACGTGTATAAACACCCTTGAACGTTTAGACCCCCAAATACAAAATAATCAATTCAAGCTTTATGACAAACAACTAGTGTGCGGAAAATGAACATAAGCTATAAACAGAATTGGAAATCAATCTAAGCCAATTATAAATCACATCCACAGCAGAAAATAAAAGGCAAAGATAAAGGGAAGAGAGATGCAAACACAAGGACAACACACGATGTGTTATCGAAGAGGAAACCAAAGCCCTCGGCGTAAAACCTCTCCGCCGCCCTCCAAGCGGTCAATAATCCACTAGAAAATGTAGTTGGGATACATGAACAGCAATAGACCTTCCAAGCCTAATCTACCCGATGTACCTAAGCCCTCCAAGCTTCTTGCTCCAATGAGGTTGCGCCGAACCTTTTTCTTTTCTAGCTTCCCGGATTCCGCTACTTGACCATAGCATCTGCCATCCTTGGCATCTTCCAATGCTTCCCAAAACTCCAAAAACACTCAATACTCTAAATGGGTATGGGTAGTGTTTGGATAGAAATCTCCTCTCAATAGGTATGACAATGAGAGAGGGAATGAGAAGAGACTACAAAGATTTCTCTCTAAGAATGAGTAGCTCTCTCTAATTGGGTGGGTGTTTTTAAGAAACCTCTCTTAGGGTTTTTCTTTCTGAATAGCCACCCATATCTTGTGGGAATGAGGGGTATTTATACTGGTGTGAGAATGGAATACGAAGAGTCAGTTTTTCCAAAAACAGGGCTGGCTGGCGACTTGACCTCGCGACTTGACTGAGTCGTGAGTTTAAGTCGTGAGCTAACTTAATGGCCAGTCTGGATTTTTGTTGTGTAGTGCTCCAGGTGGCGTGATTGTTCAACTTCCCTGCATGCTCTGCACATGAGCAACTTTTGGCGGCTTGCAAGCCGCGAGCCACCCGCGAGTCCTAGCCGCGAGTCTTTGCTTCACTGCACTGTCTTGAGCATTTCTTCACACTCTCTCACACACTACCCTTACATAATTCCCACCTAAATACAAGGTTTCTAAGTGCTATATTACAAGCAAATTTGTCATGGAATAAAGCCAACACATGGTTGATTAAATTCAACCTTATAGATTACCTCTAAAAAATTTGGTTCTATAGAATTAGAAGAACCAAAATTATTCTCATTGCTATTATTCCTCATTTTTCTTATAAGGATTGGCATGTACTCCCACTGTGGTCGCCAATTTGTTTGTGAGAATACAAACTATCTTGAAAAGAACTACTTGCAAGACAAGACTTCGCACCAAATTGATGGGCTCTGCCACTGCCTAAACTAATAGGACTTCAAAAGTACAAAATATTCAACTAATAGAAAGCCATGGGCAACAGCTTTGAAGTGACTCACCCACACTACAGCACTGGTGTTGGCCGCCACGTTCTTGTCGCTGATCTGCCGTGTGGTTACATACAAGTCCGTACAAGTAAAATTCTATCTCTCTCTGTTTATTTTTAATTTGGTCTCTTTTCGACATATCTGATGTTGTTTGCCGATTGCTTGATTATGAGAAACTTATTTCTCTCTTCCGCTGTATGGCGGTGATACTTTATAAAGAAGAAGCACACTTTGCTTTCTAAAAGGAACAACTCTCTTTGCATAATTGATGTCTAAATGTTGTCCTTGCTAAGTCTACAGATAATGAGAGAAGAAGATTTTGGGTTGGATGAGATGAGGCGTATTATCAGCGTCCTTGTTCTAGCTTCATGTGATGTCGCTAAACTTTGATAGCTATCTTTGTGATTTTTGTGGATTAATATAGTTTTTAAGAATTTTTCTTAAATTTTATCATTTGTAAAAGTAAGTGGTCACTCCAAGATAAGTCCCTTAGTGAAGAGAATGTATCCATAGTTAAATATTCACCATGAGATTCACTGTTGAGGATCCAAATAATCTTGGGTCCTCTTGGGTCACAGTTTTCACACCAGTCTATCTTCCAGTCACTGATTATGCATCGTAGAGTGTTGTGACTTGTGACAAAGTTCATCGGTTGTAATGGAGGATGAATGGAAAATATATATATCACTAACTTCTAATTTAATATACCTATCCATATCAACCAATCTTCTTCTTGAGACCGGAGTAATGGTGGATGATAAGGCTGATTCTTTTCATAAAGCCAGCATCTTAATGTGCAAACCCAACATTGGATTTTGTTTGCTGTGGGGGCACCTGGCTAGTGCTTGGTCCATAGGAATTTAAGGAAGAAAAAGACATTGAGCTTGAGGGAAACATATGGGCAGAACCTGAACATTATTTTAATGATTTAGGGTCTTGATCAATGGTGGTTTCAACATAAATTTTATCGAGAACAATGGCTGACAGCCTATCCAAACTTTGTTTCATAGTGGATAATTCTTTTGAGTATTTTATTGAATTCACCTTCTTGTTCGACTTATTCAAAGACTTCTTTGTAGCTTAATAGTCTTAGCAAAAGGCTTAATTCTGGAATCCAATTCTTTGAGTTACTATTATCTTGGATGAGAAATTTGTTGAGTAGTTGGTGGGAAAAAAATTTCAGCAGAGAACTTGTAGTATGATTTTGGATCTAGTATCAAATTGATGTAGAACAAATTGGGGAGTTGTCTGTATGTGCTTGTGGTGGGTTAAGGTTTTTGGGGGGGGGGTGGTTGTGTGTCCAGGTTTTACATTAGAGAGAGAGAGGTTACATGCGTCAATACTAAAAAACACTCAAATTTTATTGATTCACTCCTTGCTTGACTGTAATAACACACTTATGTAGATGGTAACTCTTAACTTCTAATAAAATTAGGACTACTACCTTAATTGAATCATGCCAAAGGCCACACATAAAGTCTCATAAACTAAATAAGACTTTTGAATACAATAAAATCCAAGGCCCACAACTATGGCCCATACCCAACACATTTACAGAATTACAAAAATACTTGTCTCTAGAATAACCAAATAAAACATAAGATGAAATAGAAAAGCCTAATTTACTACTACAGATACCTGTTCTTGGGCTTTGCCTTAACCTTAGGCTTCCAAAGAAGATATTCTTTTGTTTTAAAAAATAAGCTGTGTAAAAGTACTAGGGCACCTATAAACCACCCCCCCACCCCCCCCTTCCCAAAAAAATAAATAAATAAATAAAGTAACACAAACAGACCTTTTTTTTTAATGAAATTATAGTATTTCAAAATTAGTATGTTGTAAAAACCTATATTGATTTCAGTATCAGAAGGTATATTTATAAAGTTAGCATTGATGTTGAAATGTAATTAATTGATTTGAATTTTGTTGATTTCCTATTTATTTCAAGCAGGTGAATTGAAGTTGCAAATCTTTTAATTGGAATTCTATCTATGTGAATTCATTTTAATTCTATCATTATATGGCTGTAAGCAGGGTCCAAGAGAAAGTGCATCATCACAGTTGTGTTCCACATTAATCTTTCTGCACCACCAAAACAATGAGAAATGGTCAAACATCCTGTTACTCCCTTTCTCAACCAGTTTTTGAATTTCTCAACCATCAGTCAATGGAACTCCAGCATCAGAGAAGCTGTGAACCATGGTTATGCTCACAAAGCCCTCACTCTCTTCCGTCAAATGAAGCAAAATGGCGTGGAACCAAACAATTGGACATTCCCCTTTCTAGCAAAAGCGTGTACCAAGGTCTCCAATTTCAAATGTTCCCAAATCATTCACAGCCATGTCATGAAATCTCCATTTTGGTCCGATGTCTTTGTGCAGACAGCAATGGTTGACATGTATGTCAAATGCAATCAGTTAGATGATGCGTACAATTTGTTTGTGAGGATGTCCATGAGGGATGTGGCTTCTTGGAATGCAATACTTCATGGGTTTGCTCAATCGGGTTTTCTTGATAGAGTGTCACATCTTTTGCATGATATGAGGTTTTCAGGGATTCAGCCTGACTCGGTTACAGTCATGGGGTTAACTCGGGCAGTTTTGCATACAAAGAGTTTGAAATTGGTGAAATCACTTCATTCGTTTGCAATTCAAATTGGCATAGATGTTGATGTTCTGCTTGCTAACACTTGGATTGCTGCGTATGCCAAATGCGGTGACTTGGGGTTGGCAGAGGTGGTATTTAATGAAATTGACATATTTACAAGGACTGTTGTCTCCTGGAACTCCATGATTGCAGGGTGTGCAAATTTTGCGAATTTCTTTGGCGCTGTTAATTATTACAAATGCATGCTGCATGAAGGATTTAGACCTGATTTAAGCACACCATTGTTAGTCTACTTTCATCATGTGTGCAACCGGAGGCACTATTTCAAGGTATGCTGATTCATTCTCATGGAATCAAATTGGGTTGTGATCTCTATATATGTGTGGTCAATACTCTTGTCTCTATGTACTCCAAGTGTGGAGATGTGGATTCTGCAAGATTTTTGTTTGACAGCATGTCTGATAGAACTTGTGTTTCATGGACTGTTATGATTAGTGGTTATGCTGAAAAAGGGGATATGAATGAGGCATTGAGCTTGTTTAATGCCATGGAAGCTGCTGGTGATATACCCGATTTAGTTACCATGCTTTCGTTGATCTCAGGTTGTGGACAAATAGGGGCACATGAGCTTGGAAAATGGATTGATAACTATTCTATTTCAAATGGATTAAAAGATAATCTAATCATTTGCAATGCATTCATTGACATGTATGCGAAGTGTGGTTGTATAAATGATGCTCGAGAGCTCTTCTTTGCCATTCCTGTGAGAAGTCTTGTCTCTTGGACAACTATGATTGCAGGTTGTGCTTTAAATGGAGAATTTACAGAAGCTTTGAACCTTTTCTCTCAAATGGTGGAGTTGGGATTGAAACCAAATCACATTACATTTCTTGCTGCTCTTCAAGCTTATAGTCATGGAGGTTTGCTTGAGAAAGGGTGGGAGTACTTTGGTATGATGACTAGAAAATATAATATAAATCCTGGAGTAGACCATTATTCCTGTATGGTAGATCTTCTTGGACGAAGAGGAAAACTAAAGGAAGCACTGGAGTTCATTCACCTCATGCCTATCAAGCCTGATGCAGGTATATGGGGTACATTGCTTGGTGCTTGCAAGGTTCACCGTAATGTAGAGATTGGTGAATATGTGTCACATCGTCTCTTTGAATTGGAGCTCCAGGTGGCAGCTCCATATGAAGGAGATGGCTAACATATATGCATCAAAAGGAAGGTGGATGGGGTTGCCGCAATAAGAACAATGATGAAATCTAAGTAAGTGAGAAAATCTCCTGGACAAAGCCTCGTTCAAGTAAAAGGGAAGACTCATATATTTACAGTTGAACATAGAGATCATCCGAAGGCAGGCTTATATATATGATGTTGGATTCTTTAAATTTGCATTTGAACAAAGCAAGATTGCAACTTTCATCTGAAGCTGATATGAATTGCAGTGAAGCCACATTGTTTTCAAGTTGACTAGAAGAATAATATAGCTTTCTCTCTCCTGAAAATTTCCTTCCCAATAATATTTATACACCATTTTATTGAAGCTTTTCTGGCAACTAAAGAAAATATTTCAATATATAATCAAAATTGAATAAGAAAATTGATGGTAAATGTAAATGAATAAAACAAAATTTTAAGGTACATGTCAGAATGTACATCGTGTAAGACCAACTTTTTTATATTAAAAAGTAAAAATTATAATAGATCATAAAATAGTTTAAAACAAATGATGAAACTTGCCTTCTATTGTATTTATCGAAACTTTTGATGTGATGCACATTACCTTAATGTCAAATTACGGTGTTTGGTTCATTTAATTTTTTTAACATTAACGTAATTTAAGATTACAAGACATATTACATCACCTTAATTATATAACATTTATAAATGGAGGAGATCTTACATTACTTATGGCAAACACTTTAACATGAGTACGTGACATTAAGGTAATGAGCATCATATTAATGGCATATCATAAGCACATCACAGTGAACCAAACGATCTTCAAAGTATAATGCGTATGATCCAATATCTAATATGAAGGCAAAAATAAATATTAGTTCTGTTTAGATTTTTACTTAAAGTCTAGAGATCTAAAAAATTTAACACCTATTGTTGTGGCAGATTGTTCGTGGTAGTAAAAAGTGATGGTGGACTTAGGTGAGAATCAGTAAAAACATGCCAACTCATTTGGTGTAAAAATGATTGTCAAATTGTTTATATCCATAGCATTACTATTGTTTTTATTTGTCAATTTGGTCTGTATATTTTAGGTGGGTGGACAATAGGTGTAGATGAAAGTTGTGAGTAAGATGCCAAATTGTCTGAATAAGGCAAGGCTTGACGGTGTTATGTTTTTAATGTGACCTTAATATGATGCACATTATCTTAATGTAATAGTACGATGTTTGGTTTATGAAACACGTGCACTCATACACGCCAAAAGACACAGTTTCAAAACAACAATTTAACAAACCCTAGCGTACTTCTAATACAAAACTAAACAACCTAAGTTAACAACAAAGATATCAAAGATAAATGAAATAAAATCTATTCCTAAACATTCATTGGATCTAACAAAAAACAATAGCAATACTTAACACATCAAAACATGCTTATCAATATATCCAATCATTCAACTCTCCAATCAAAATATGGTGAAACACAACAAATCAAATCATATTTCTAAACATGTATAACATATAAATCAATAAAGAACAACAAGAATACAAGTTATAAAAATCTAAATTAAGGAAGAGCCATGAAGAGAGACTCACCTTGCTTATGGAACACAACTTGGTTGATATTTAATCGGCCCCTTAGTACCTACACAACAAGATTCAATGATAATCAAGGGAATCAAAGGATTCAATAGTTTATAGGTAATCACAACTCAAAATAAAAAGATATCCTTGAAAAAGCTTTAGAAAGAATGTTTAAAAAATGTGTCTTAGAATGAGATCAATAGTTTCTGCACTAATGAGTAATAAAGAGAGGTTTTGAAGAACCAAAAATGTGCTTGGTGTCTATGAGTGCAAAAGATTCAAAGACGAGAGTGTTCTTGGATGAGTTTTAGTGAAAAAGAGTCTCTCTAGCTAGCATTTGAGTTTGGACGCATAAGGTTATATTGGCCCAAATTCAAACGGTCATAACTTTGTTGTGGATCAAAAGTTATGGTCAAAATAGTGAGCAAATGTCATTTTTTAGCATTGTTTTCAAAGCAATTTGAGCACTTTTGAGTTGTGATTACTTCCAAACAATTAAAATAACTTCAATTACCTTTTATAGACATGTAAAGCTCATCATTTGGATTGAGGACTAACATTTATTAAATGGGTACAAAATGAGGTGTCTACAGGTGGTTTAATTGAACAGTGAAGGGAGGAATAAAGTTTTGGCATTACTTGATTTGGGGGAGGCAGTAAAATTTGAGTGTCTATTCACTGTTGTTGTTGTGTTTTTATTTATTTATTTATTATTATTAATATAAACGGGTTAAGAATATAACAAAAATATATAAAGGAGATGAATGGGTGAATGTAAATTGAAAGTTTTAAATTGTGTACACACCTCATTTTATACTGTTAATTACCTTTAGTCCCTGGACCCAATTATGAGCTTAACATATGTCAACCAAGGGTAATTGAAGTTATTTTGATAGTTCGGAAGTAATCACAACTCAAAACCACTTAAAATTGCTTTTGAAAATGATGTTGAAAAATGACATCTGCTCACTATTTTGTCCATAAATTTTGAACCATAATATAAAACTTTAATTTGTGACATCGCATTGAAAATTAGACATCTTGAGATTCAATTTGAACACAAATTTTGCATAATTTGGATTTAAAATGAGTGAGTTATGACTCTTTGAATTTGGGGCATCTATGTTGTCAAGAAAGTAAGGTTCTAAGTGAACTTGCGTACACAAGCTTCAACTTGCGTACTTAGCTTGATTTCCAAGTCACAAAATTCCATGTCTAGAACCCTCGAAAAGACTTCGAAAACCCTAGTTTCAACCTATAAATACACCTTTATGCTTTCAATCCAAGGGATGCTAGAGAGAGAGAGTATTTTTTACCACCACTCTTCTTAAAACCTTCTTCTCTTCACTATGCACGTTTTTTAGTTCCTTAAAACCTATCTTTATTGGTCTTAGTGCAGAAGCTAGTTTTCATTCCTTAAACTAATTCATTTTTCAAAACCTTTATGAAATACCATTAGAGAGAGATTATTTTCTTATGTTCTCCATCAAAATCTTGTATTCTTAAGAAAAATCTTCACATCCAAAATTTCAATCTGTAAAACCTACCTTAAAGGGTTATTTTCAAAAAGAAATTATTTTTCAAAAGAGCTTTTCAAGAACATCTTTTATTTTGAGTTGTGAATATCCAAGTGCTATTGAATCCTTTAATCCCTTTGAATCTCATTCGATTTATTTATTTATTTATTTTGTGTAGGCAGTGAAGGGTCGGTTATATGCTTTGAACTTGTGATCCTCAAGCAAGACAAGTCTCTCTTAATGAATATTATCTTGCTTGAATGAATATGAGCATGCTTTGTTTATGTTTTGTTTTTCTTATGTAACTTTGGATTCTATTCATGTTTAAGATTACTATTTGATTTCTCCCTTTTTTAATTCGATGTGTTGTATTTTATTATAAGTTGAGAGTTGAATGACCATAATTAGATATATGAATTGATTAGCATGCTTTATTTTGTGTTTTGTGGCTCTTGAGTAAATTTTAGATATATATAACTCATGTTTAGGAGTAGATTTTGATTTCTTACTTTTGATTTTCATGTTTTATTTTGTTCTCAATAAATGGCTGACTTTATATATTAAAATATGTGCTAATTTGAATGTGGAATATGATTTTGTAATTGTGTTTCTATATCAAGATGCACACGCATAGTTAAAAAGGTATGTACACAAGCTTGCAAACCTGCATACGTAGCCTCTTCCATGCGTACGCATCTTGACCCATAAAATGTTGAATATGTGTTTTAATTGTTGCTTTAATTGTTTAATTTGATTCTTTGATATATTTTATGTTTAGTTATTTTGTTTGACTTCAATAGGTTAGAAGATATTTCTTAATTGCTAACCATGATTTGTTCTAATTGACTTCTCCATAATATATTTGGCATGTTTAGAATAGGATGTCTTGCTTTTAATGCATGAATTGATTTGTTTGATTTTATTGCTGATTAATTAGGCTGTTAAGAATTGATTTGACTTGATTTAAGTTAATCGCTTTTATTTGAATTTGTTTCCTTTTATGTCATGATGTGATGAGATATTTGCACTATGTGTTTTCTTTAGTGTAATTAATGCATGATTAGAACGTTGGGAAAATTATTAAGTACTCCTAGAGTACCATAAATGCGTAGTCCCTCCTCTCACATGAATAGTAGGTTCCACCATGAATTTAATTAGTGGGATTCACTATTTATGTGAGAGGAGAGAGTATGTATTTATGGTACTCCGTGAGTACACAATAATTTCCAAGAATGTTAGGCATAGTTGATAATTTTCTTACTTAAATGTGACATAGACATTAGTAGAGGCTGGCTCATAGGCCAGGTGGGATTAGGTACCTATCATCTTCTCTTTCCTGTACCTTAACTCCAGACCTAGTTTTTGATACGTAGACCTCCATTTTGGTTCTTGGACCTAAACTACGTTATAGCTCCTAAAGAAAAGAGAAAGCGGACCATGCAACCTGCAATTGCAAGGCGGTGCCAGTGCGCTAACAAAATGTAAGTGAACAAAACTAAGAGGGACCAATAAGTATTTTTATCTCAAAATAATATAATATAAAAGGTAAATTATAGTAAACCCACTTGTGGTTAGACTCGTGTGTTCACATTTGTTAGTCTTCCATAACCCACCTCTCACTTCCACCGTTAAAAACATAACAAAAACATAAAAATAAAAATCTAAAAGTGGTATTTGTTAAATTTTGGAAGTTCCTTGTATTGGTTCAAGAACACTAGAACAATTAGTGCTAAGAGGGTTTTTTTTTTATTTTTTTTATGTCAAAATTTTCCATTTATCCCAATTTGAAGTTTACACGTTTGTTCAATGATGTTATATATTTGTGAACTTTATGTAAATACAAAATTTTAAGTTTGGAAATCAAACAATTAAAAATAGTTTCATAAATGTATTTTTATATTGCTGAATGAATGGTTACAATTCTCTGTAACTAGACTATATTGCAATATAATAATCATTTGATTTGATCTCCATGAAAAGGTATATGTTTCAAGTATTGTGCCAGTGCAATCTTGATTCGAACACAAAATATTCTACTTTGGTTGAAAAGTTTATTGAACGATCTTTAGAACGAGATTGCAATGAATCTCTAGATGTGCAATTGCTAATTAGACTATTTCCATTCTTCGCAGACTTTATGTATTCTTAGAATGCTCATAGTCTTTGAAGATTTGGAATGAAAGTTCTTTGAGGCTTGAATTTGTAGAGTTTCACTAATTCGGAGTCTTTTGTAGTTTTTTGAGGGCTTTGAGCTTGATTCAATTAGAACTCTAAGACTTTAAAGGATGAATTCAAAAAAATTTCTTCAAATGTTCTTTGTATTTGAAGATCTAGATGTAGAAGTTCTTTAGGGTTTTGGAGCTTAATTTGATAGTGTTTCAAAAGTTGAAATTCTTAGAGGCTCAGAGGCTTTGGAGCTTGTTTCCAGAAGAACTCCAGGGCTTTGAGGGATGAATGTTCTTCGAATATTCTATAGAGTTTCAAGACTTTCGAATGTGCTCCTATGAGACTCATGAGTGCTTCTATTTATAGGAGTCTTGAGAATGTTTAATGGCACAGAAACGACTCTGATGGTGACATGTGTTATAATTTAAGTGGAGGGATTTAAGTCTTGTTATTCAAGGGACACATGGTGTCATTTGAATAGCCAAAATGTCTCAATTTAAAATAACACATGGCAACATTTATTTAGATTACTTATGTGACTTTAAATTAAAATATCAACATGTGTTGACATATGATTTGCTGTTTTTTTTTTTTTAATAATTTCTATTCAATGACACTTGGAATATTTCCATTGACCTATGAATATTGATAGTGGGACACACTAATTAGCAAGTAACATCTTTTATGTAATTGACCGCTTTGAGCGTATTACATGGACTTGATGGTATGATGTGGCAATTTGTGTGGGTCACAAAGTTTTCTTTTCTACACTCTAATATAGTGAGGAGAAGATGAGGCTAGCACCAAAATATGAATACTAAAGCTATTATTTTGTATATTTGCAAATATGTATATTTTTTTGGTCCTAGCCTTATCATTCTCTCTCTCTCTCTCTCAAATTTTTCCATTATTTGCATTTCAAAAATAAAAAATAAAAAACCCCAAAGTTCCTTTTGACACACATTAAGTTTTTTTTTTTTTTTTTTGGCTTTTAATAAGTCACATTGCACGTAGCATGCACACTAAATTCCATCACTTATTTATTTATTTATTTTAAAAACCTACTTATTTATTTATTTTAAAAACCTACTTATTTATTTATTTTAAAAACCTACGTTGGATGCACCTTTTATGTGATCAAAGCATATAAAATACTACATTATAGCATAAACGATATCATCTAGGGTACCTCAACTATTGAATTATATATATTGGGACTTTGAAGCTAATGTCTTCACTCCATTCATGTCCTGGGCATAAATTAGACTTAATTATCATTAGCAGAGGGATGATAAAGATGAATATCATATTCAGGAGATGAAAATTGAGGGGATAAGGGAAACTCTCAGCATTGATCTGTTATCAATTGACAACTTTCAGGATTTTTACTGTGCTTTGCAGTTATTGTGGGCATCATACACAGGGACATAACCCAAAGGTTACTTCTCTTCTTCAATGCCATAGGAAGCCCATCAAGTCTACCTTTTACAGGGGGCATAAGAGAATTGTTACTTATCTTGGGATTGGGAAGTAGAAGCGCATGGATGGACGAAGCTGACACAAGTACTGAATGATCATCCACCATGCTCAGCCATAGTCTTTGAAGACTCCAATCAATGGGATGTCGACTACTATGAATTTATGATGAGTGGGAAGCTGTTCAAAATAATCTCTAGATAATTGTGGTGGTAAAATTCAATTAGTAAACAAATGCTATCTTTATTTTTTTATTTTTTAATATTGACTTTAGGTTGGTACACCACTTCATGTTCCGATATATTGTATGCCAGGACTTTTGTAAGGCTACGTTTTCTACCCAGATGGTAGGTTTCGTTGTGCTTTGCTTTGATAGTGGTAAACAACTCATTTCTAAAATGATGGGACAGAATTTTGTTTTCTCCACGTTTCAAATGATGGGACTTTGCTTTGGGAATGAGGGAATGAATATTGGGTTTGATTGGATGTGGAATTTCATTCGTGTGGTGTTAACGCAGAGAAGATTGAAGGCAGTATAGAGGCAGTGAGGGATGCCATACAAAAAGGCATCTAGTTAAGAGAGAGAGAGAGAGAGTAACGATAAGCTAGATTAATGAAGGAAGATGGAAAAGGAGGAGGATGTGCAGGAGAAGGTGAAAAGTTGCAGAAGCTGTGCATCAAATCGATGACGGAGCTAGAGTTTTGAGTTAAAGGGGGCGACTTTATTGTTAGCCATGTACAGCGGTTTCAACCTTTGACTCAGTTACTATTTAGCTACTAAGATTTTTTTTTGTTTTTTTTTTTTGGTAAGAAAAAAATTATTTTTGTTTAGAAATTTTTAAATGGCAGTGTTGTTTATTTTAAATAAAATTGGTTAATTGAACTTAATTATTTTTAAGTTTTACTATTGGTAATTTTTGTTGTTAAGCTATTTTTTTAGGGCTTGTATATTTTGTTTTAGATTTTAGATCTATAAATTTTTTTATAGTCACTAAAATGAGGAAAATACTAGTACTACAAACTTTTTTTTTTTTATTTTAATTATTGATGTAATAAGTGGTTATTAGTAAAAAATGATGTGAGTTGTGGGTTTATTTGCGAACTAATATGAATTTGCTAACAAAACAATTTGTAAAAATGTTGTAAAAAAAGTATATGAGTATAGCACCACTCTTAAAAAAATCAATGATATTGTTTAAGGGAAAAAAAAGTAATTTTATAGAATAAAATTGCTAAAATTAGTACACATACTCATATATATATATATATATGTATATAATTTTTCTTTTTTAAATATTGAGGGGGGCCATTGCCCCCCAAGTCCAAAGCTAGCTACGTCCCTGCATCAAATGATGTTGTTTGGAACATAGAAAGGAGACCAGTGCAACAAAAGGTGTTAGAACAAAATTAATAGTGCACAATTAAGAGCATTTTTTTTTCATTTATTATTAACACGTCGGATAGATTAACAGTAAAAATAATTGTCAGCCATGCATATTGTATAATTTGTCCATGTTATATCAAATAGATCAAGAAAATTGCCATGAGTCAAGTTGTGAATTCTTCAAAATTAACAAATGATAGAGCCTTGGTTGGAGGTATATTATACATTAGATGCATGGTATATTTTTCCTTGGTAGAGGGTTTTGTAATTATATATTATATTAGATAGATTGGGTTAGATAGTTAGATTAGTCCTTACGTACCCTAGTAGCTTTTAGCACTAGCAAACGCCCATATTTTCACTTCTTTGAGTTAAGGGTATTTTTATGCACAAAAGATGCACAAGGAACATTGCAGGAGAATTGAGATATTAAAAATAGGTTGTAATAGCAACTTTGTATTTGTTGGAGCCCTAGAGCCATCATTTGACTATAATCAACTGGCTTAACAATTGGTGGAGTCAATAACCAAAGGATAATACATTTTGCACATAAACTATTACACAATTTTACATATTTCTTATTTTTGAATTGAAATTATGACTTAAAGTTATGATTTCCAAGTTTAAATTCATGAATTCAAATCACAATTTCAGTTCAAAAATAAGATGTGTATAAATCTGTGTGTAACAATTTATATGTAATAACTACAACATGAGTAACAAGAAATAAACAAAAGGCTAAGTGGAGAGAGAAAAGAAGTTTGCTCTTGCTATTTGGATTGTATTTTGTCTTGTATGCATGTATTAGCTTTTAACACATCTTTTTTTTTTTTTTTTTTTTTTTTTTTTTTTTTGCATCGCGCACAAATGACAAAACCCATGAAAATTTTGAATAAGGATTTATATTCTTATAATATATATTTTTTACATCGGTTTTTTTACATCTAATTTCATGTGTTGAAACGTGGACATTCCCACATTAGAATCGATATTGATGTAAAATAGTGGAGGTAAAGAAGTGTCAACACATATTTTTCCTTTTGAATAATGCATAGCCCGTATGGAATGAACAATGAATTTAAAGGGACAACATCATTAATACCAATCAAATTTTTACAAAAAATCATAAACTTTGTTAAAATATATGTTTACAAAAAATCATGAGCTTTATTACAAAATGTTAAAAGAAAAAAAAAATACCCTTAAAAAATCAAGCATTTTTATGACAAGCATTCCCCTCTTTAGGATTGCTTTAATTTCCTAAAAAAAATAAAAACAAAATAGATTGGCCCTAATTATGAAATGTGACTTGAACCGGAAAAGAAGCTACACCATCTCCAACTATAATGGTGTGCCCACCGAAAGGCAAAATATTATTACCAGCGTTGTCTACAATGCCCAAGCTCTTGCAACCATTGAACACAAACTTAACTTCTTGGCTCGCACCAGCCGCTATGTAAACCCTCTGGAAACCAATCAACTGCTTAAGAAAAGTACCGGTAATACCATCTGGGGGCTTGGAGTAAACCAAGACAACTTCACTCCCAACTTTTCCACCCACATTCTGGACTACAAGAGTTAACTCAATATACTCGCCGCATTGCAAGTCGCTTACTAAAATTGCTGGGCAAGTAGGCTTGGTCTTGTTAGCCATATAATTTAGATCATGGCAGTGTGTAAATCTCTGCAATTTTGCGGACAGTGAAGGCACTGTGGCATTTAAGGTGTAATTGAATTTTGTGTAGCTGAGACCAAAACCAAAAGGGAAGACTGTGGGGCCATTGAAGAATTTGTATGTTCGTCCCGGGTAGCCTTGGCTATCATCTGGCCTAAATTGCATGGATGTTAGGGGTAGCTTGTTAATATAATCGGCTTGATACCACGTGATGGGCAATCTTCCAGCTGCAACATAATTTATATTTATATGTGTGAGTGTTGTTAATGATTGCATGTATAATGTGAAATAATACGTGAATAACAATATAAAATCATAGAGCTATCATATATAGACATAATTATGCTTAATTGATTAGTCATAACAAATTAAATTTGAAAGGATTAAAAAAGAAAGAACGACTTGACATGATTAATCTAATGGGATGGTGTAAAAATTAATTGAAGAAGATTAGTTATGCATGCATTGGCTTATTATTAATTAGTTAGAGATAATATATTTGTGTATATTGCAAACCTATGTATACCTAACCCTACCTCCTGATCCTTATTTAAACACTGCTTAGGGTTCATTTTAACTGATGATTTGAGATTATAGTGAAGATGTAATTGTGAAGGTCTTCTCCTGTGTACGTAATCCTTTAGGTTAAACCACGCAATCCTTGTATTCTCTCTTCTCTCTATACTCTTTTTTTGTTCTATATTTTTCAAAAACCTTACATAATTATTGTAGAATGTTTGCTTACCTGGATTGTATTGCCCAAAAACAACGTCTGCAATGGCACGACCGCCTTCCGCTCCAGGATATCCAACCCAAAGAATGGCTTTAATTTTGGGGTTAGTCTTAGCGAAAGAGATATCGACACCTCCTGCAGTCATGAGTACAAGAATAACCGGGCCCTTTGCAGCAGCGGCAACCTGGTTGATAAGGTCAGTTTGTTTTCCTGGAAGGAGGAGATCCAACCTGTCTAAGCCCTCTGCCTCAATTGATAAATCTAACCCTGTCACAATAATAGTGGCATCAGCTGTCTTTGCAGCTTCCACAGCTGGGGGTATTAAGCTAGCATCCTTGCATTTAACGTCGCCACATCCCGCTGCGTAGTTTACTTTTCCATATGTTGAAAAGCCATCAATAGGAGAGGTGTATCGGCATGGACTACCAGGATTTCTTGGGTCAAATGCATAATTTCCAATCATAGCAACGGTAGAATTGGCATGTGGTCCAACAACTGCTAGAGTTTTGAACGTGGCAGTGTTTAAAGGCAAAGTTGGTCCATCATTTTTCAGAAGAGTAATTCCTTCTCTTGCTACTTGAGTGGCTAACTCAATGCTTCTGTTGGTGCATATGTCGTTTTTACCAAGAGCTTTGTATGCAGGCAGTCCATCAAAGTACCCTGCTCTCAAAAGCACAATATAAAGGTTTTGTAGTGCCTCGTCTATATTTGACTCTCTAACCTTCCCTTGGTTCACTGCATTTCCGAGGTACTTGGGGTAATAGGCTCCGCAGTCCAAATCCAATCCTACATCGAACATAATTTACATGTTGGTATAATTCATAATCAAAATCAAAATTTATATGACTAACAATTAACCTGCTTTTAGTGTTTGTGCAACAGCGTCCTCATTTGAGTCGTTAAGAAATTTGTGACCCGTTACCATTACTTCAACGGAATCACAATCAGCAACTATATAGCTGGATTAAAGAACATAATATTTGCGATCAGTCTTTTACAAAAAATAATCAAGGTCTAATAATGGGGTTTTAAATATTATTGTACCCATGAAGATTCCATTCTTGTCTAAGGGTCTCTCTCAAAAGCTTTGGATCAGCACAAGATGGTATTCCATTAACACGGTTATAAGAACACATAACACTGCTAGCATCACCATCTTTAACACACATTTCAAATGGCCGTAGGAATGACTCTTCCAAATCTTGCTCTGTCACCTGCAAGGACATTAATATATTTATATGTTAAATCCCATATCATTTTTAATTTGTAGTACTTTAGAGAATGAGTAATTCTAGACACAACTTTTGTGTCACATGTGACAACTTCTAAGTGATGAATTTAAGTTACCCCACCCTAGCATCAAAATGGTAGCGATCAACTCCATGCCAATTGTCAACGTCATATGCAGCAAAGTGCTTGCAACATGCGGCAACCTTGAGTGGTCTAGTATTCAAATCTTTATAGTGCTCTGTCCCTGCAACATCTTGTAAACCTCTCACGTAATTAGAGGCATATGTGCCAACAATGAAAGGATCTTCACCAGGTGTCTCAATGATTCTTCCCCATCTAGGATCTCTTGCAACGTTGATGGTTGGGCTCCAAAATGTTAATCCAGATCGCCCAAGATTGTACATTGCTCGTGCTTCTGTTGAAACAACCTACAAATTGGTGGCAAATTTGTTTCAATATGTGTACACAATCAAACTTATGCACCAATAAAAAAGTGTTATACCCCTCATGCTAAAATATTTTTCAAACTTATTTCACTCACGGTAACTAGTGTCATTATCCTATTAAATTGTTACCATTGCCCATGTTGGGAAAAGTGGTACCTCCGCTTGCCATGAGGGGCTTGGGCGCAGTATCCATGGGCTCATTAGTTCAAGCCTCGAGCCAGGGTTTAGGTATTAAGATTTCTAAACTAGATTATAAAAAACAAAGAAGCTAGAATTGATATTATGGATTCATTTGGAAACAATTTATTTAATTGAAACTGAAAATTTTTTGCTGAAAATACTGTAAATAAAGTTAAAAGTTAGCTGAAATAAGACAGTGGACCCATTAATAGTACCAAAAAGTGAAAAGGGACCCATGAATAATAAAAAAATAACCTAAATAATAAAAGAAGCTACCTAATATAAGTTTTTCCTAAACAAAACCTATGTATAAAAAAGCAAAAGAACTCTTTTCATGTTTTCCTTTTCACTTCGAATTATGAAGTGTCTCTGTCTCACTTTTGTATTTTACTTTATCCTCCACCAATCACAACTTGTCATGTATTCATTTGATTTTTCTATAAAATAACCAAGGATTAAAATGATAAAAAAAAAAAAAAAAAGTTCAAACACAAGGCATACTTCGATTGGTGAAGCATTAAATAGGACAAATAGTAAGACATATGATTTGTATCGTGTCTTTTGTTCTCCAATAAACCAGAAATGCAAAACTGTCGGAGAAAATGATACAAATTATAGCTTAATTAATTAATTTCTAGTCTTTATGATCTTCACAAGGAGATTGTTAGCCTTGTTATCCACATTCTCTTTCCGATTGTGGTATTATGTGTAACCATGATATATAACACACTCTTCACATAAAGTAAACATATTCATATGGAATGAGTGTTATATATCATGATGTTTTTTTATTTTATTTTTAAATAGCATTATGTACACTATATTTACGATAAGAGACATTCACCTGACCAATTTCTCTCCAGCGTTTCTCGTTGAATGAAGCTGCTGTGAGTATGACAGTGGGAAAGCTGGTTGCATGAGGAACTAGATTATCAAAGACGGTTCCTGGACCAACATTGGACAGACCATGCAGCGCCTCAGACCACCACTCGTACTTTGGCAGCCCTAATCTAGCCACTCCATCAGCATTATTTCCTAGCTGTGCTATCTTTTCAGCTAGTGTCATTTGATCCACCAAATCTTTGGCCCTAACATTGTAGGGAAGCTTCGAGTCACAAAAGGCGAAACTTTTCATGTCCAGTTTGAGTTTGGCATATCTGGCAGGATCACATATATAAGTGAAGTCACTGCCAGTTGGGGTGGCTGCATCAGTACTAATTTTTAAGACTTTTTCTTTCTCATCTATACAAATGACAAAGGAAGTTATAGTGAAAGAGAGACAAAGAAGAAAACTAAGAATTTTAGGCATGGCTTTTTCTGGGAAAGAAATCATTTTCATTTGACATATACAAGCATATGGAAGCTTTTATAGGGATTCAGGATGTCTTACCCGTAGAAATCTCCAGAGTTCTCTTGGTGAAGCACAATGCTCGCCCATCCTCGTCCTAGGAACCCATCTTGTGGGAATGAGAGTTTTGCTGTCAAGTTTCCCTACGAGGGCTACTCACAGCCAAAAGAAATAAAAAATGTTAAAATTACTGCTGACCTACAAAAATATTTTTCTATTTGTTTTTTTTTTTTTTTGTGTCTAAATAGAAAAATGCTATGCCCAAAATATTTTTATAACACTTTCACAACAAATCATAAGTGGCAGGTTGTTACGGCTTATTATTAGTGGGCAAAAAAGTAATTTCAGTATTTGATTTAAATTATAATCAATAACAACTTACTGTTTCAAAAATAAATAAATAAATAACCACTTACTATCTATGAATATTTGTTGTGAAAGTGTTATGAAAATGTTATGTACATGGCACTTCTCATTGAATATATGAAATTGGATATAATTATGGTAGTTTATTAATATAGATATATATTGGATTGCGTTTTTGTATGTAGCTATCTATTTTACCATTTAAAGAAAATATAACATGTCAAAAATTCTAATAGAAAGTTTAAATATAGAAAAGAAATTTAAACTCAATTAAATAAAATGAGAAATTCTATGTTCTCAACATTTTCATAACAAATTATAAGTAGTAAGTTGTTACCAATTCTAATTTGAACCCACTACTAAAATTTGTTTTTTGTTTTAATTTTTTCATCAATAACAACTAGTAAAATCCTGTTACTTAGGATTTGTTGTGAAAAGCGTTGAAATGTATACATAAAACTTCCTTAGTTTTAAATACATTAAGTTCCTTAATTAAATTAAAAAACATAGATGCATTGAATTTAATTGTCTTTGGAAAAAATAACATTATAAAATAATATAATATGTTCACATTTAATTAGGGAATCTAATGTATTTCTGTTAGGGTTATATTTTTATGTAATTGGCATATCTTAAGACAAAACATACTTTACTTGTATTTAGGAATAGAATAGCTCATTTAAAGGCCCATTAAGCTCCTATTTAAATAAAGTGGTGGATATGGAAAACCATAGCCTTAATGCTTCATAGGGTTTTCTTATTGAAACCCTAGCCTCCACCTTTTGAACTTGTGATTTCAAAAAAAAGAAGAAAAAAATCTTGTTGCGACTCTTGTGTGCCTTTGGGTTTTGTACCAAGTAAATTCTTTGGCACCAAAAATTATTAAAAATCTTATTGGTGTTTCTGTGTGAAGTTGTTGCAAATCAACTACAACAATCAAAAAAATTGTTGTGGAGCTAGTCACGTAGTGGGATTTGTGCAAAAAAGTTAAACATTGATTGGAGATTTGTGTACAAGAGATGACTTCTACAAGATCAAGTCCAATTGGGGATTGGAGCAAAGGTTCTACCATAGTACCTACCTACTGTAGAACCTTTGCTCGAATCCCCAATTGGATTTAATCTTGTAAAAGCCTTCTCCTTTGCACGAATCTCCAATCTGTGTCCAACTTCTTTACACAAATCCCACTATGTAACTAACTCCACAGTAATCCTTTTGATTGTTATAGTTGATTTGCAACAGCTTCATAAAAAAACACCAATAAGATCTTCAATTGTTGGTGCCAGAGATTTTACTTGGTATAGAACCCAAAGGCACACAAGAGACGTAACAAGATCTCTTTCTTCTGTTTTTTAATCTCACATGTTCAAAAGATGGAGGCTAGAGTTTCAATAAGAAAACCTTATGAAGTATTAGGGTTAGCGTTTTCTATCTCTACCAACTTATTTAAGTAGGACCTTAATGGGTTAAATGGGCTCTCCTATTCTTTTTAGATTTACAAATACCTACAAGCCAATAGCCACTAGGATTAAAATGTTGCAGGCTCGATAGATTGAGAGGTATTGAGATAGGTAGGGCTATAATCGAGCCAAGCTTTATCGAGTGGTGCATGTTCAAGCTTGGCTCGTCAAGAAAAATCAAAATTTCAAACTTGTGACAAGCCTAAAAATAATGTTTGAGTTTGAGCTCATGCAAAAGCCAAAAAATTTGAGCTTGACTTGGCTTGACTCATGGGAAAGCCAAGCTCAAACTTAATATCAAGCTTAAACTTGAGCTCAGGTTAAGTTTTTGAGCTTGAGATCTAAAAAGAATTACATTATCAAATGCTTAAATCTTTAAAATGTTTTTTTAAAAAAATAGTATACTCATTTTATCATACGTCTAATCTTACCTATGATTAGCCATTATTTGAATTAAAAATTCACGTAATTAAATTAATTAATTCATCCTTGTCTACAGTTACAACAATTGTTCAAAATACAATTTTTACATTCATATTAGATGGAAAAGAACTAGAAAAATACTTGTTTATAACTATAATGAATGGGAAAGTACTAACATGTTTCATAACTTAGCATTATATGATTGATGGGGAAGGATCATTTGTAGTGCACTTAATTAATTAATTTATTTTTAAATGTAACTAAATTCTAAAGTGGTTCTTGGTCATTTTAGAGGGAAGGAAAAAAATTAAGGTAACAGGTAGTAGATCCCATATTGGCCATGTCATTTTTAAGATATGTGTACTGAGTATATTTAATTAACACATATAAACTTGTAAATGAGTCTATACTTGAATTATTTTGTATCAAGCCTTATAGCCCACGAGTTTGTTCATGAATAAATTTTTTTGCTTAGGCTCGACTTGTTTATTAAACAAGCCTAAAACTAAGGATCAAGCTTGGATTATTTATAAAAAAAAAAATAAATATAAACAAGATTTTTCTCGAGATGAGCCCGAGTTATTCATGATCAGCTTGATTCATTTATAGCCTAGAAACAAGTATTGAGCTTCATTAAGTCTTGATAATAGGAACACACATTTTTCCTTCACTAAAAAGGAAGAAAAAGTTACGAATTAATAACATCCGATCCAATTTGCCATTAAGTGAATTAAATATATATAAAAAAAATAATTACAAAAGTATAATAATAAATTTTAAATAAAAATAATTTACTTGATAAAACGTTAACTAAATATCATTTAAGTAATATTTAAATATAAAAATGTCATTTTAAAGTTTTCACCTTAGGATCAAACTTATTGAGTCAATCGTGTAGTAAGAACTTTCAAATTGACTAAAATACCCTTGAATCCATTAAAATAAGTAAATACTTGACCTTCCCAAAATTTACCAAACTAATCTAAGAACTCCTAAAATGACCAAAATATTTCTAAACCTTCAAAATGACCAAAATATCCAAGAACCACCAAAATTATAAAAATAACCCTAGACCTTTCAAATTGGCTAAAATGCCCATGATATCTCTGAATTGCAAGAATGCCCCCAAAGCATCCAAAATAACTAAAATACACTTGAAAACTTCAAAATGACTAAAATACACTGGAAATGTTAAATATGACCAAAATCCCAATTTGATCTCCAAAATCACCAAAATATTTGTGTATCTTTAAAATGACTATAATACTTCTAAAACCTCCACAATGCACAAAAGGCTCCCAAAACATCCAAAATGAATAAAATGCCTAAATTGTTACATTTTGTAATGAATGTTTTAATTTCTTTACAAATGACTTCAACAACTTAATAAATGATGTTTGAATTACATTTTTGTGATTGATGACACATCATATGGTAAAAACTTTATGATGAAATTGAAAACTTTGCATGGAACACAAAACCCAAATAGTTACATGTTCCCATCAAGTAGTTGATAAAATCCATTTTTACAATAAGTTTAATACATGGACAAGGAATGTCGATTATCAATTTATCACATAATAGAGTTTTATTTTGACGAAAACACTATTTTAGTCCCAATATTTTGGGGTCACAGTTAATTTGGTCCCTAAAATATTGCAATAGTCAATTTAGTTCCTATTATTTTCAACTTGTAGTCAATTTGGTCTCTACCATTATCTCACTAACAGAAAATGCTTATGTGATAGATGGCAAGTATAATTGACACACTTGAAGCTGGCATGGCAAGTAAATTAATATTATAAAATTTTAATAGATATTTAAAATGTCATATCAGCATTTATTATTATTTTTGAAGTTACCACATCAGTAGTTTAATTGAAAATAAATAAATCAGAAAAAATATAACAAAAAAAACACAAAAATTCAAAATATCAAAATTTTCTTTTTCTTTTCTTGCATTTTCTTACTAACCAAACATACACAAACACTTACAAAATCCCAAATCAAACCTAGACTTAAATATCCTTTACGATTACGAGCACAGTTCAAACACTCCCACGTCCAATCTTAGCTCGCGATACAATTCCTAAAACCCCAATTCCTCCCAAAGCAAAAATTTGCAATTCTACACCTCCTCATCTTCCACTCTCTCTTCTTACTCTTTTTCCACTCACAATAATACCCTCTCCCTGTTAGTACTATGATGACCCTCACATTATGAGTCGACCACTTTAACTTATTTGAATCTTAAAGAAAGAAGTTTCTTGGAAATTTTCTACATCACCGATTAAACATCACGCCATGTCAAATTTCTCATAAAGAAGGTTTTTGATCCTCAAAATCTGTCTCTCATTCTATCATTTCTAAATTTTAGATTTGATTTCATCTCTCTCTGATTCGACGTGATTTCAAAACCACGAAATTCAATTTGGGGATCCAATAGTTTTTCTCTAATTTATCTTCAGTTTTTCTCTAATTTTTTTTTTTTTTTTTGGTTTGCAAATATATATTGTGGTTTAAACCCACACACACCCAAGAAATCAACGTCAAGAAACAAATTTAGGCTCGCCGATTTGATACTCCTGAAACTCAAGAGAGAATCATGTGAAAGAGAGAAGAAACAAGATCTAGGAAGACACTCAGATCTAAAACTAAATCCATATGGTGGTTTTGGAATTGATTCGAATTTGTGAAATCTGAAAGTGGCACAGAATTGTGAGATCTATGAAGTAGTGATTTGGGTTTTGTTCTTGTTTTGCTTGTTTTATTTTTTTTTTATTTTTCCAAAGAAACAAGGGAACTATTATTAACAAATAAACAA
Source organism: Quercus lobata (assembly GCF_001633185.2). Lineage (NCBI taxonomy): Eukaryota > Viridiplantae > Streptophyta > Magnoliopsida > Fagales > Fagaceae > Quercus > Quercus lobata. The sequence continues at coordinate 42,369,529 of NC_044906.1, read as the reverse complement.
AAAGGAGCAAGACTTAGGTACAGTATTTAGGTGCTATTACTTAGGATCCCCTTTTAAGATTTTTCCATATGGCTTTTCTCTCATGGCATGCTCTTTCTATTTGTGGGTACCTTGTTTTTGTGTCCTGCAAGGCTCTGCTCATGTAATAGATGGGTTGTTCATTTCCCTTGTCATCTTCTTAGGCCAACAATGCTCTGATTTCCTAGGAACTAGATGCTAGGTACGTACAATAATAGTGGTTTGCCATGGACTGGTGCCTGTAAAGTAGGCAAACGCCCTATGATCTATTGAAGTTCTTGAAAGGCATTTTGTTGCTCAGCTCCCCATATGAAAACATTCCTATTTTTCAATAGTTTGGATAGTCCACTAGTGATCGAGGTCACTCTTGGTATGAACCTCCTTATGTAGGAAACCCTTCCTAAGAAGCTTTTGAGTTCCTTGATCGTAGTAGGTCTCTTCATGGTTGCTATGACTATTGCTTTAGTTGGATCCACACTTATCCCTTTGTGATGTACCAGAATACCAAGAAATTTTCTTGTGGACACTCTGAAGGCACATTTCAAGGGATTCATTCGTAGCTTGTACATCCTGCATCGCTCAAAGAATCGTTCGAGGACCTTGAAGTGTCCTTCCTGCTCTTTGACTTTACCACAATATCATCTACATAGTCTTCCATCTATTGATGCATCATATCATGAAAGATGGTTGTCATGGTGTGTTGGTATGTGGCCCCTGCATTCTTGAGGCCAAATGACATTACTGTATAGTAAAAATTTCCCATTAGGGTCCTGAAAGTAGTTGTTGTTGTTGTTGTTGTTGTGTGTGTGTGTGTGTGTGTGTTTTTTTTTTTTTTTGGTCCTAGGTTGCCATATAGATCTGATTGTATCCATTGTACCCATCCATGAAAGAAAACACGGAGTTCCTTGCAGCTGAATCTATGAAGAGATTGATGTTAGGCAAAGGAAATTCATCCTTTGGACATGCCTTATTTAAATTGCGAAAGTCTACCCGTTCTTATTTTTCATAGGAACTATATTAGAAAGCCATTGGGGATGCTAAATAGATCTGATGAACCGCTTCTTAACTTCCTAGGTAATTTGAGCCTCCACTTTAGTATGAAAGACTTTGGTTGGTTGAATCACGGCTTGGTTCTTGGATCAACATTAAAAGAGTGAACCACTAGTCTAGGATAAAGCCTAGGCATTTCGTCATAGGTCCATGCAAATACATCTTCATACTTCTTCAATAGTTCCACTAGTTGTTCTTTTTCTTGTACTAGCAATTGACTATTGATAAGGACAGGTTTCGGGTTCCCTAGGTCAACCTCCAGGTTTACCTCTTCTAGTTCTTCCTTTGGCATGATTTGTGTCTCCTTTTCCATATCCTCGTGTTCCTCGGAGATCTTTTCTTGGGCTATCATGTAAAATGGTGGTCCGAGACCCTCTTATAGGCTACATTCGGGTCCCACGTTCCTTCATAAGTGATATATTGCCATTCCTCCAGGTTTTTGAACGATCACACATTGTCGAGAGTCAGATGAAATTGTTTCCTCTTTCTTTTGCCTTTTCCTATCAAGGAGGTTTCTTAGGTCATGATTGTTACTTTCCTCATCTTTCTCCTCTGGGATGGGAGCACCTAGGGCCCTAGAGATGGGACATTCTTTAGCTAAAGCCAACTCATCATAGAACATGGTTTACATAAAGTTCACTTCGTTTTGGTTGAAGGGACTAGGATTGGCAGCAATTCTTATAGGCTTCTTGTTCAATCTCCCTTTTATGCACTAATGGTACGTTGAGGGGATTCAACGGTGCTTATGGAGCCATAGTCCCCCTAATAGAACATGGTAAGAAACCTCAAAATTAATTACATGAAACCGAGTTAAAGCTACTATGGGGCCTACCTTTAGGGCTAGTTGAATAAGTCCCTTGGTGGACTGTGTAGCTTCTTCAAACCCCATAATTTCCATGGGCATCCCCAAAATCCTCTTGTCAGGCATTCCTATAGCCTTAAGAGTACTCAAGGCAATGAGATTGAGTGAAGCTCCTATGTCTACCAATGCCTTTTTGATTTGGACACCATTTATGGTGGCTGTTAGATTGAGTGGCCTTCAATGATCTAGGTACTCAACTTCCATATCTTCATCTGTGAATGTTATCGTGTTGGTGGTTTCCAGGAAGGCTTTGCTCGCATGAGTTTTTGCTGCGAAGCACTCCACTCCTGCATCTGCTACTATGTTTATGAGGGATTCTATGGTGAGCCTCCTTGCTTCTGGCCCATATCCGAGCTAATTGAATAAAAGACTTGACCTTTAGGTTCCTCTATAAAGTTCTCACAATATTTGGGTGGATGGATTCTCCTGCATCTTCTCCTTCTATGTCTATTGGATTTCCATGAATTACAATAGCCACTACCCCTTTTTCCTTTGTGGTTGGGCAGAGGATTCCTCTGCACTTCAAGCTCTCATTATGTAAGCTCTAAGGTCCCTTCTTATAGCTACTTGTGAAAGAGCTTTTGAAGGGTCCAGCAATTTTTGGTAGCATGTCGAACATATAGTTGTGGAGCATGAGGAACAATGGGTTTTTTTTTTCTTGTTTTGTTGGTGGTTTGGCTACTTTATATGTCTTGAAGATCCCATCCTTTATCCACTTATTCAGAACATGATTTAGCTCTTCTGCCATGCATGGTATCACCAGAGGTTCCTCGAATGTTTTTCCCTCAAGCCTTTTCCTTTTCTATCCCATTGAAGTTGCCATGGCCTGAGGACCTAGTACCCTTCTTGTCTTTATGGTTAAGGCTGTTCTCCTGGTCCACTACAGTAGGTCAATAAACTGAGCTGTGCATAGGTTTTCCAAATTGAGTCTGTAGTCATACAACATGTTGGATATACAAGTCTCTACCAATTCTTTTTCTTCATGGTCACTATAACAATCCAAGGACATGTCCTCGAATCTTTTGATAAATTGCACAAGGTCCTTTCTGGCCCTTGGCTTTATTGCTTGAAGATTGGCAAATGTTACTTTGTCTTATCCTGAGTAATACTTGGCACAAAATTTTTCTATCATATCATCCCAATTTCTGATGGATCTCAAAGTGGTGTACCAGGTATATGCCTGATCTATCAAGGACTTGGCGAACTCCCTCAAGCACAATTCCTTGTCCTCTGCATGAAGACCCATGGTGTTAATGAACCTGCTTATATGTTCCATAACACTTCTCTTTTTTTCATCGTATGGGCTGAACTTTGGGGATTCATAATCCTTAAGGTAGGGCTTGTTGAGGAGCTCCGCTAGAAAAGGAGGGTCCCTAAAGAACTATTTGAGGATCCTTAGGTGCCTCTCCCTTTCTTATTCAAGAAGGGAATTAACGTTTGCCAAAGTGAGATACTGAGGATTAGTTCCTTTTCCCATTGCAAATCCTCCATTTGCTTGGGGTCTTTCTTCTTTAGCCACTAGGGGAACGTTGTCCGTAACTCCTTAAGTCCTTCCTTCTTTGAGGAGACGAACCTCTTGTTGTAGGTCCTTCATCATTTCCACCATCTAGGTCATTGGATCAGGTTCCACCACCCTCTCATTCCTTTGTTGAGAGGCAACTTCATTTTCTCTTACGGGCTCTGATGCCGTAGGTGGCAAGTTAGTGCCTTTACTGTTTCTTAGTCTTGGAGTCGTGCTTGTGAAGGGATTGCTTCTTCCCTCTCCATTTTCCTAGTCCCCAATGGAGTCGCCAATAAAAGTGAGTCCCTTTATGGACAGTTCCTAGGGCTAGTACTAATGTGGGACTTTGGGTCACTGAAAAAGGGGTTGGATAGATGTTGGGTGAACTGGGCTTGGCTTACCATGGCCTATTTGGACCGTTATACGAAACAATATATATATTGGCTGAGTAAAAGGAAGAAACAACAAGTACATAGCATAAAAATGAGCAATGATGATTATGAATGCCTTAAGAAAGTTATATTTGATTAAGTCAAGTGTTAGAGTACATTTGGTCCCACATTGTGAGGATACTCCACAAGGTCTAATAAGCTTCAAAGATCACAGACATGGCTAATCCCCTTTGGATTCCTAGGACTTGTGAAATTTGAGTCCTTTGAATCCGAGTGGCTTATTGAATATTTTGCTACAGGACCTTTTACAATGCCTCTCTTTGCTCAATGGACTTGACTTAAAGCTTAAAACTCTCTTCTTGTATATATTTTGGTCTCATGTGAGTAATGATGTCTGCCTTTTAATGTCTCCCTTGCTCCTTTTTTATACTATTCTTTGAAGACCTCAAATTAAATTTTTATCCCTTGCTTCTCTTAGTAACAAGGCTGAGTTCCTTTGTCTGGAACCATGGTGGCTGTTCCTTTCCTCATCTTCTCTCATTTCATTTGTTACCATTGCTTCGTTCGTTACATTTCATCATCAATGCGTGCAATAAATGTGTAATGCTCATTTGGATCATCATTAACATGGAATGACGATCCCATGTTTATTTTCGGCTCATTTACTGACAATCCTGTGTTCATTTTTGGCTCATCAGTAACTAAACTTTTCATCATAATATGTCCTTATTTTTGTTGTCGAAGACATATGGTGACGAAATATCGTGTGTGTACTAAATTAACTTATTTTGACCACCGTTATAAAAATATTGATCATCTTGACTTAAGAATTATAAGAATTTTTGTTCAATAATGTAAGATTGAATTTAATCAACCATTTTTTTGGCTTTATTCCATGCCAATTTGCTTGTAATTCAGCACTTAGAAACCCTGTATTTAGGTGGGAATCATGTAAGGGTAGTGTGTGAGAGAGTGTGAAGAAATGATTAAGAATGTGCACTGAACAGGGACTCGTGACTGAATCTCACGGGTGGCTCGCAACTGGCAAGCCGCCAGACAATGCACATGAGTGAAGCATGCAGAGAAGCTGGACCGTCATGCCAGTTGTAGCACTACAAGACAAAAAGTCCAAACTGGCCATTCAGTTAGGTCACGGCTTGGACTCGCGACTCAGTCAAGTCACGAGGCCAAGTCGTTAGTCCACTCTGTTATGGAAAAAAAAATTAACTCTTCGCATTCCTTTCTCACTCTAATATAAATACTCCTTATACCCACAAAATGTAGAGATATTCCAGAGGGAATTTTGAGACAGAAACCCTAGAAAAAAACAAGATTGACTCATCTACAATATTTACATAGTGACTCTTCAAATTTCTCAACTCTCACCCTCTCCATTGTTACATCCTTGAGAGGTACATTAGCCAAAACCTTTTCTCACCATACCCATATCTGTGAGAAGGCTATTTGGTGCTTGGGAAGTAGTTAGGAAGGGACCAATTGATATTGGTTGATGCTATGGGTTATAGCAGAATCCGGTAAGTTAAAGTAGACAAAGGTTCGGCGTAACCTCATTGGAGCAAGAAGCTTGGAGGGCTTAGGTATACTAGGTAGATTAGGTTTGGAGGGTCTTCTGCTATTCATGTATCCCAACTTGATTCTTTAGTGGATTATTGACCACTTGGAGGGCGGCAGAGAGGTTTTACACCGAGGGCTTCGATTTCATCTTCGATAACGCATCGCTGTGTTGTCCTTGTGTTTGCATCTCTCTTCCCTTAATCTTTGCCATTTAATTTCTGTTGTGGATGTGATTTTAAGCAGGGGTGTGATGAGGACTTTCTTGTTCAATTCTCAAAGAAGGGGTGTGTAATTATTGATGAAGAAGGGATTCAAGCCTTGGAAAGGAATAGGACTACAAACAATTTTTATGGAGTAGTCCCTATGGCACCAATTTCCTATAGAGGTGCTCGAGTTGACATGTTGGAACTTTGGCATCAAAGGTTCGGTCATGCAAATTTCAAACAAGTGGCTAAAGTTTCGAAACTTGAGGCGATTGAAGGACTTCCAAAATTTGGAAAGGTCAAGAAAACCATTTGTGGTGCATTTCAAATGGGGAAGAATGTGATTGCTACTTCTCGATGCTTAGAGCTCCTTCATGTCAATCTAATGGGGCCCACAAGAACTAAAAGTCTAGGAGGAAAAAGATACATTATGGTCATTGTTGATGACTTCTCAAGATACACATGGGTGGAATTCCTTAGGGAAAAATTTGAAGCATGTGAGAAAATGGAGGTTCTATGCAAGAGACTTCAAAATGAAAAAAGGGTGTTTATTGTCAAGATAAGGAGCGATCATGGCAAGGAATTTGAGAATGCACGATTTGATTCTTTTTGCGGAAAGAATGGGATTAAAAAGGAATTTTCGGCTCCTAAGACTCCTTAACAAAATGGGGTGGTTAAGAGAAAAAATCGGGTAATTTAAGAAATGGCAAGGATCATGCTACTCAACAAGTACATTCCATAAAAGTTTTGGGAAGAAGCTGTGAACACTTCATGTCACATTGGCAATAGAATATACTTTCGAGTAGGAATGAAGAAGACTGCATATGAAATTTGGAATGGAAAGAAGCCAAAAGTGAAGTACTTCTGAGTATTCGAAAGCAAGTGCTACATTCTCAATGATTGGGAGAATCTTGGGAAGTTTGATGCGAAAAGTGATAAAGGTATCTTCCTTGGGTATTCTACTAGTAGCCAGGCATACAAAGTCTAAACAAGAGAACAAAGACAGTAATGGAGTCCATCAATGTGAAAATTGATGATACAATAACAAAAGTAGAGATGGTTGATGATGGAGAAGGACCAAGCACTAAAGAACCCATTGTTGAGGTCGAAGCCCTTGATATTGAGGTTGAAGGATATACACCGGAAAAGGAATCAACTCCCGTAAACTCAAGAGTGGAGACTAGATCAATGTCTAGAACATCAAGTCCTCTCACTCCTCTGGAAGTTCATCCTCCTATCTCTCGGAATGATGAAGTGTCCACTTCAAAGAAACCATCATCATGAGTGCTTAAAAACCATCCGGAAAGTAACATTATTGGGTCTTTAGATGAAGGTCTTTGCCTTAGAAAGGGAAACAAACTTTTGGCCAATCATGTGACATACCATTGCTACCTAGCTCAATTTGAGCCAAAAAAGGTAGAAGAAGCTCTTCAAGATGAAAATTGAGTTGAGTCATTGCATGAAGAGCTGAATCAATTTGTGAGGAATGATGTATGGGAACTCGCTCCTAGGCCTGAAGGTGTTCATGTCATCGACACCAAATGGATCTTCAAAAACAAGACCGATGAAGATGGAGAGATTATCCGGAATAAATCTTGGCTAGTGGCTCAAGGATACACTCAAGTAGAAGGAGTAGATTTTGATGAATCCTTCACTCCCGTGGCAAGGCTTGAGTCTATTCGCATTCTCATGTCAATTGCATGCACCATGAACTTCAAACTCTACCAAATGGATATGAAATATGCATTTCTAAATGGCTATCTAAATGAAGAAGTGTTTGTTGAACAACCCAAAGGCTTCAAAGATCCTCACTTTTCGGACCATGTGTTGAGATTGAAGAAAGCATTTTATGGCTTGAAACAAGCTCTAAGGGCTTGGTATGATCGGCTTACTCAGTCCCTCCTGGATAGAGGATTCAAAAGAGGGTATGCTGACCGAACTTTGTTTGCTTAGAATGATGAGGATTATCTTCTCGCAGCTCAAGTATATGTTGATGACATAGTATTTGGAGCTACTATTGATGCTCGAGCCATAGAACTTTCTGAGGAAATAAAGAAGGAGTTTGAGATGAGTATGGTGGGGGAGCTTATATTCTTCTTGGGTCTTCAAGTCAAACAAAGGAAGGAAGGCATATTCATTTCACAAGAAAAATATGCTCGAAATATAGTCAAAAAGTTTGGATTAGACTCCAAGAAGCATGCCTTTACTCCTATGAGTTCATCTACGAAGCTTAATGCTAATTCTTCTAGGTTAGAAGTGAGTCCAACCTTGTATAGGAGTATCATTGGGAGTTTACTCTATCTCACGGCAAATAGACCGGATATTGCTTTTAGCGTGGGTGTTTGTGCTCAATATTAGGCTGCTCCGAAAGAATCTCACTTGACTGTGATGAAGCGAATCATACGATATGTCAATGGAACTCCGGATTATGGCTTGTGGTACTCAAAGGACTCTAATGCTTGTCTTGCTGGTTATTCGGATGCCAATTGGGTTGGAAGTGTGGATGATCGGAAGAGTACTTCAGGTGGCTGCTTCTATCTTGGAAACAATCTTGTCTCTTGGATGAGCAAGAAACAAAATTCTGTGTCTCTCTCTACAGCTGAAGCTAAGTATATAGCTGTTGGAAGTTGCTGTACACAATTACTTTGGATGAAGAAGCTACTTCATGATTATGGGATTCCGCAAGATACAATGTGTGTTTTCTGTGATAACACCAGTGCTATAAATCTCTCTAAGAATCCGGTTCATCATTCCAAGTCAAAACACATAGAGATACGTTACCACTTCATCTGGGATTTGGTGGAAGATAAAGTTGTATGTCTTGAATTCATTCATACGGACAACCAAAAGGCGGACATCTTTACCAAGCCTCTTGATGGTCCACAGTTTGAATCACTCCGTAAGACCATTGTTGTTGGTACAATTCCTTGAATCTCATGTGTGATGTGTGCTTTATTTCTTTGTCTTGAGTTGATTACTCTAGTTTAGAGCACACACTACTTTGTTGGTTGTTTGTATAACATGTTCTGCTTATTTGCTTTTGCTTTAAATTTTTTTACATTGTTGTTTTTGGATCAATCTTTTATTTCTTTGTGTGTCAAAAAACCAAAAAACACATAAAAATTAGAAAATCCAAAAAGTTTGATCGACATTATTGTGTTTTGTCACAAGCATATTTTGCCTTGTACCTTTGTACAAATGGCCTTGTGCATTTATGAACGTAGCTTGTTCCCTATGCACTCATATCTTTATGGGAGAAATCTTGACATCTATGTGACTGTTGTAAATAGATCTTCAAACTTGTCATGAATGATTAGTCAATGGTATTGTTGATCTTGAGACATACATAGACTTGTACCTATATATCTTCCCACTCATTTATTTTATTGTTTTTGCTTAGAGAGCTCACCAAATGTAAATCTCCAAATGAAAAGAGATAGTGAGCTGCAAAAGCCTGACGCTCATACTAGTATTTGACTAGGAAAAAGGGAAAATGACGTAAAATGAAATGTATGATGCCCAAAAAGCCAAAGGCTAACTCATAAAATTGAAATATCAAAAATTTCAAACATCGATCTCATAGATGTAATGATTCAAAAGATCAAATGATATGATGTATATGGAGCCAAATGAAAAGTTTCAAAGTTATATTATCAAGTTTATGTGGGAGGTCATATATGCATATTTCTATAATTGAGAGGGGTCACTCTATCTAGTGCTAATTGTGTATGCCTTGGTTGAATTGATCATTGAAACTTCACATTAGACTAAGGACTATCTCATTGTAGATATCCACACACATCACACATGTCTATGTTCAACGAATGCCATATTCATTTGTGTGATTGTACTTGATTAAATGTGTTTTCACATGCTCAATTTTTGTTGATCAAACACAAAAAGATTTTTGACTATTTTAGTTGTTTTTGGAATTTTTTTTTTTTTTTTTTTTTTTTTTTTTTTTACAAAAAGTGTCAATTTTTCAAAAACAGTGTTGCCCTGTTCTAGCGACTTGGTCGCAGGTCAATCCAATCACATGTCCTAGTCATGAGCTCATATAATAGGTTTTCGCAACTCACTGGTGGGTCATTATCTCAGTTGCAAAAAATACTTAGAAATTTTTTCAAAAAACTGGGTTTTTAGGTTTCTCGCGACTCAAACTGGTGACTTATTCGCAGGTGAAAGCTCCAATCGCGAGGGTTACACAGAAATGTTCGGGGCTCCCTTCGCGACTTCCTCGCGGGTGGAACTTTCAGTCGCGAAAAACACTTAGACAAATTTTTCAAAAATTTCGTCTCAGGTGTCTCGCAGCTTGTCCTGCGACTTGCACGCAACTTAACTCAGTCACGAATATCACGTGTTTTGCTCAAATTGGTCAGTTTTTAAAACGTTTGGGTTTTCCCTCAAACTTTTTGTGACTGTTCATTATCTTTCCATTTGAACCTCTCTCAAACCCACCATGTTACTCACAAAAATCCCCATTGTTGCTTATCATTTCTACTTCAATCTTCAAGAAAAATGTATGGGCTTTCTTTTTTTTCCTAAGTATTTCATATTCTTTGCCTTGGACTTCTTAATTTGTGAGTTGTTATTGAGATTTGAGATTTATTGATGGTTGAATATGGGTATTTAATGGGTTGCTAAGATTGTTGTATGGGTAGTGTTGGATATGCGCTATTTCACTCTGCCTTTGGCTGCACAATGTGTTATTTGTAGCACACACACATTCTATGACATGATTGTGATCCTAATCTAATGATTTTAGGGTTTTTCCACAATATTCTTTTTTTTTTTTTGGGACTAACTCTGTGCTAATAGAGTTTGTTGTCTTGTGTGGTCTCTGTTGCTCCCTAATGTAACATGATGCAACTTAAAAATGTGGTCTCTGTGCTAATAGAGTTTGTTGTCCTGTGTGGTCTCTGTTGCTCCCACAAATTCAGATCCTATGCTGCATTTCAGACCCATGAAAATTATTTCAAAGAAGCCACACCACTAGTGTAAAGGGCTGTTAACCAATCATCTCTTTGTGAAACCAATATTCCCATATGGTTTGCCACCAAGGATTGGAACTTTCTTCTCTCTGACCTTGATGTTGCGTACGTGAACATGGTGAAAGAATTTTATGCTAATGCCATTGTTGAAGGAGATGAGCTTAAATGATGGGTTAGAGGAAAGAGTTTCTCCGTGTCTCCTGTTTATCTGGTAGATATCCTACACATCACCGATATATGATGATTTGAATCCAGACGAGGATTTACTTTGGGAAACCCTTGGAAGAAACTTGGAATTCTCCCAAACTAAGAATTCAATCAGTGTTTCTTCCCTATCTCCTGAATTGAGGGTGCTTACCATAATCATGTTCCACAATCTATATCCTCTATCCAGCACCAGATATATGAATCTAGGGAGAGCCTTGTTCTTTCATGATCTGATTTCGGATGAAGAGATCAACATTTGTGCTCATAACTTTCATCTTTTGCGCAAAACGGTTCTTCGAACTGATTCAAGGGCATGCATTCCTTTTTGCTGCCTCATTTCAAGGATTTTGAAGCTTAGAGGCGTTCATCCATCTGACAATGAGTCTCCTTACCCGAAGCCAAGTCCAATCAACATCTGTACAATTAATGCTAGCATTGGTCATAGTCGGAAGGGAATCAAGACAGAAACTTCAGTACCTATTACTGCTTCACACTCTGCCTCATCCTCCTATGATAAGAAATTGGATAACATTATGGCATCTATCCATGACATAAGCACCAAGATGTCCAGACTTGCTATTCTCCTGCACCATCACCACATCCGTTGTGATACGAAGTTCACTTCTCTCCAAACCCAATTGGACCAAATCCAAAGGAAGCTAGAAGAAAATGAGGACTAGCTATTCCATGACCAAAAGGGGGAGATGATGATGATAGGGGAAGTATAATGATAGGGGGAGTACTGATGTTGAGCAGGAGCTACCTATGTTTAATGCTTTATTTATTTGCTATCATATGACTATGTTTAATGCTTTGTTTATTTGTTATCATATGTCTTAGTTTATATTCAGTTTATATGTACTTTGGGTTTTGTACCTTTGTTTTGTAGCATAGTACTTGTTGATTAATATTTTGCATTTTTTTTAAGTACATCACTCTTGTGCCCATTGTTGGATTTTTATCCTCAATGCATTTACCTAGTGTTTATGTATCGGTTGAGTGTTGGATATGCAAATGATACTTTGCATTGAGCTTATTAGCTTACATGTTCGGATGTTCATTCCATGTGTGAATGAGCATTGTGGTCACTATTTATAGTGATTGTTCATTTTTGGTCAAGTCATGGTTTATTCCTTAATTCCATTTTTGGTCAAGTCATGGTCAAGTTTTTTGCATACAATGATCATATTGTGTTGTTGTGTTTTCAGGAGATACTTGTTCTTATGGTTTAGGAGCTTCACAGATTCTAGAGTTAGGTGTGAGTGAGTTTTGTTCAACTGTTCCCAACTCACATGTTAAGTCTAGAGTTTGTTTTAGGATTTTGTCACGAAATGGCCAAAGGGGGAGATTGTAAGGTTGAATTTAATCAACCATTTTGTTGGCTTTATTCCATGCCAATTTGCTTGTAATTCAGCACTTAGAAACCCTATATTTAGGTGGGAATCATGTAAGGGTAGTGTGTGAAAGAGTGTGAAGAAATGATCAAGAATGTGAACTAAAGCAGGGACTCGCGACTGGATCTCGCAGCTGGCTCACGACTGGCAAGCTGCCAGATGATGCACACGAGTGAAGCATGCAGAGAAGCTGAACCATCATGCCAGCTGTAGCACTATAGGACAAAAAGTCCAGACTGGCCATTCAGTTAGCTTGTGGCTTGGACTCGCAACTTAGTCAAGTCGCGAGGCCAAGTCATTAGTCCACTCTGTTATGGAAAAAAAACTGACTCTTCACATTCCTTTCTTACTCTAGTATAAATACCCCTTATACCCACAAAATGTAGAGAGGTTCCAAAGAGAATTTTGAGAGAAAAACCCTAGAGAAAAACAAAATTGACTCATCCACAATCTTTACATAGCGACTCTTCAAATTCCTTAACTCTCACCCTCTCCATTGTTACATCATTGAGAGGTACATTAGCCAAAACCTTTTCTCACCATACTCATATCTGTGAGAAGGCTATTTGGTGCTTGGAAAGCAGTTAGGAAGTGACCAATTGATATTGGTTGATGCTATGGGTTATAATGGAATCTGGTAAGCTAAAGAAGACAAAGGTTCGGCGTAACCTCGTTGGAGCAAGAAGCTTGGAGGGTTTAGGTACACTGGGTCGATTAGGCTTGGAGGGTCTTCTGTTGTTCATGTATCCCAACTTGATTCTTTAGTGGATTATTGACTGCTTGGTTTTATGCTCAGGGCTTCGATTTCCTCTTCAATAACACATTGATGTGTTGTCCTTGTGTTTGCATCTCTCTTCCCTTAATCTTTGCCATTTAATTTCTGTTGTGGATGTGATTTTATTTGGTTTAGATTGTTTATCAATTCAGTGTTAAGCTTATGTTCATATTCTACACATTAATTATTTGATATTAAGCTTGAATTGATATTTTGTAAATTGGGGTCTAAACGTTCAAGGGTGTTTTACACACATTTTGAACATTCAAATAAAAATAAGAATAATGCTATATTCACAAAATTCTTACAATAATTCCACAACAAATCTTATGTGATAAGTAGAGAGTGGTAACTAATTCTAATTTGGGTTCAATATTGACATCACTTTTTACCCCACTAATAAAAAATTGTTGCATAAGATTTGTTTTAAGAATGTTGTAGATGTAGCATTACTTTAAAAATAATTCTGGCCCTTCAAAAAAAATATTGTAGTTGTGAATTCTGTTTGGCAGTGCTGATAGTTATTTTTGGCTTTGCAATGGCAATAACTTTGCTTTCCTTAGCAACTTAGCTCACAGTTATAGCAAACATCATCCGTTTTTTCTTTTTCTTCTCTATTATCTTTTCAATTCGCTTACTTTATTACTTTTATCTCAACATTCTTAATTTCTACTTTATCTCATATTAATCTTTTTTTTTTTAGGGGTAATTACACCAAACCCACCTGTGGTTTGGCCTGAAATCACTTTGCCTACTCGTGGTTTAAAAAGTGTCACTTTACCCACCTCAGGTATGTTTCGTTTGTTTTTCATAACCCACTTCTGTTAAAATCAGGGGTAAATAGGTATTTCTGCTCAAATTTTATGTCTCTCTCCTCCCAAAACAAAAAATAGCACAAAAATGCAAGAGAAACAAGATCAAAAAGTAATATTGGTCTCTCTCTCAATTCACATAAATCTTGAACATGAAGAACATACCCAAAAAATAAAAACCAGATTAACCTACACAAATAACCGAACAATACAATATTTCCCTTCAATCAACCGAACAATACACTATGACCTGTCTCAATCAAATATATTATATATATACACGATTTTCTCATCTCATTTGTCGGTTTAGTGCAGCTTACATCGCTGAAGGAGATCATGTATCGAAAATGATGTTGATGAAATTCATAAATCAAATGGAAAGCTGTTTAGAGCTCTATTGAACGAAGAAGTGCAATATGTCGCAGTTTTGAATACAATGATGATGATGGAGGTGAGAAAAAAGTAATCGAAAGCAATAGTGGTGATATTCTATTCACTCATCCCTTTTCCCTGAGTCTCTCTCTTCCTCTTTTGGCTTTCTTTGATTCGGATTAGAAGAAGATTAAAAAAAAAATGAAGAACATGACTTTGCTCAGTGGAAAAAAAAAATTGAATGAAACCCAACGATAAACAATCACCGACGACTGACCATCAGTAAAATCCACAAACCCAGAACCACCGTCCATAGACCACTGACCACGGACCATCAACAAAAGCCACAAACCCATCAATAAAACAACAGCAACGACATCAGCATCGGCATCAGTACATAAACCCAGAACTTTGTAACCATCCACCACTAATAAACCCAGAATCAATGATTCAAACCAAAACCCCTAGTGATTCAAACCAATACCCAAAATCAATGATTCAAAACAAAACCTAAAACCAGTGATTCAAGCCAAAACCAAACCCAGAACTAGTGATTCAAAACAAAACCCACAGAACCAAAACCCATAAACCTCCAAAGCCGACCCACAACAAAACTGAAATCCTCTAACATCGATTCGAAATAAAACCCACAAACCACTGCAAACCCACCACTGCAAAGGTGAAGAGAGGAAAAATCTAAAAAGTGAACCCACCAAATCAAATTCTTTTTTTTCTTGCATTTTTGTGCTATTTTTTGTTTTGGGAGAAGAAAGACATAAAATTTGAGCAAAAATACTTATTTAGCCCTAATTTTAACAGAGGGGGGTTATGGAAAACAAACAGAACATACCTCAGGTAGGTAAAGTGACACTTTTTAAACCACGGGTAGACAAAGTGATTTTGGGCCAAACTACAAGTGGGTTTAGTGTAATTATCATTTTTTTTTTTAATCTCTTTGTTAGTAAAAAAAAAAATGTTAACACTTCATGTATTTTCATTTTTTTTTTGTGACATTGATATATTTAAATTATCTCTTTATTGAATTTTGTATAATTTAAGTTTTTTAGTGACCACAATAAAAAATATTCCTAATGCCACAATTGCTTCTTCCATTAGTATCTGAAAATTGCTTGCAATGTCCTCAAGTTGGATCAGTTTTCCCTATAGTAACACTTTTTGGGAAAAAAAAAATTTAGGGTAAAACTTTGTATACGCAACAAAAATTGAAGCCCCTTTCACTTTATAATTTTAATCCATTATTGGTAAATGTAATATTTAGTTATAGTTCCTTAAATTCAATTATATGGTTACATTGATCCTCTAAAAAGAAACTATATAATTAAATTTAATTGTCAATAAAAAAATAACATTGTCTTTTGTAGCATTGGTCAATACAACAATGTGTATGAATTCGATTAGAAAACCTAATGCACACACTTGTAGAATTATACTTAAACTTCTTCCTTATAGACAACATACAATAATTAAGGAAAAATTACTAAAACTTATTATGAGTTTATATCACATATTATATTTTTTTTCAAATTTGTGATTTTATTAATCAAAGTTTCTAATTTATGAAAAACACGAGATAAGAAAAGGGCACTTAAACTAAACTTATATGTGGGATTGTAAAAAAAAAAAAAGAAATTAACTTATATGTGAGTTTTTTATTTGGAATAATTTGATCATTATAATAACGACGAAGACTTCTTGTTGAAAACTGTGAGATGCCAATTCAGTTGTTATCCTTTGTCACATACTCACATGTCTTTGGAGGGTTTTCTAACCTAGAATTTTTATTTATTTTATATTATTAATTTTTTAAACCCTAAGTGGTTTGAAAAAGAGTCCCTAGACTTGACACTTTCTTATTTTAAGTAGGGGGTTTAAGATATTTTTTGAAAAATATTTTTTTTTCAAATATTTGTTTGCTTGCAAAATTTAGAAAATATTTTTCGGCTAACTACAAATTTGTGTTTTAAAAGTTAAAGCTTATAGGGTAAATTACACTAACCTACCCTAAGGTTTGGGATAATACCAAGCACATCAAAAGGTTTTAAAAAACGACTAATTTGGTTCTTAAACATTAATGCCGTTTGTGCACCATTTATTAAATACTTTTATTTAGTTTTTTAGTTTACCTTTTCTTTGCTTTTCCTTTCAATCTTCACACTAGAAAATTTCTCTCTTCATGCCAGAGTCAGAAAATTTCTCTCTTCACGCGCAGAAAATCTCTCTCTCTCTCTCTCTCTCTCTCTCTCTCTCTCTCTCTCTCTCTCTCTCTCTCTCTCTCTCTCTCTCTCTCTCTCTCTCAAGCCCAAGCCACAAGGGTTTCATACTCAAGTAAATGAATTGTTTCAAAGCTAGTTCACCCACAAAACTCACGCCATACGAGGATGGTGGATGGTGATTAGGTCGGGATCTACGAGGATGGTGGCGACGGTTGTTGGGTTGAGACAAGTGGTGGGCGACAGTGGCAAGGTCACAATCTAGAGCTTGTCGTCATGGGTATGGGTTTTTACTTTTAAGATTTAATTTGGGTTTGAACTATAAATCATGTGATGTTGGATGGTTGAAATTGTTTGGGTTTGAGGAGGATGGATGGGTAGTAATAGGCAGTGTCGTGGTGGACAACGGTTGTGGGTCTCATGATGCTTGCCATCATGGGTATGTGTTTTTATTTTTTTTTTATTTTGGGTCTATTTGAGGAGTGATGTTGGATGGTTGATTGGTTGAATTGATCTATATTCCCTTCTGAAAAAAAAAAAAGTAAAGTCAGCCATTTTTTATCTCAATTCTAGCGAAATAGATACAAATGGTGCCATTTGTTTTCAATTATTGGGTCTTTCTAGGGAAAAGAAGTTTGCGACTTATTGGGATTGAAGGATGGTTTTCATTATGAGAAGAGGGCTTTGTTGGAAAAATGATAGAGAGAGAGAGAGTGAAAGAAATTATTGGAACAAAATAGTAGATTTTTTGTTTTTATTTTTGAATGCTCTATAAATTTTTTCCCTAAAGGAGACTAGGTTTGGTTTTGGAAAATGAATACAGATTTAATTTCATTTTTCTGTATGTTTCTTAAATACATGGTCATGTGTTTGTGAGAGAGGATTCTGGCATTTTACCGCTAATTTTGAAAAAAATTAGCAACATGCCCCTGTTTGCAAACTATATAGGAGCGTGCCCCTGTTTCGATACTCAATTATCCTAAAATCGAGTTCAATTAAATACTCGATTTGTAGAAAATCGAGTTATGCCCAATCAAACTTAAAAAAAAATAAAAATTTCCATGGAACTCGAGTTTCAGGAAATCGAGTTCCATGCAAAAAAAATTTTTATAAGTGTGATTGCTCTATATTCAGGGAGCCCTATAGTGGCGTTTTTAAGCCCTATAGTGACGTTTTAAAGCCCTATAGCGGCGTTTTCCTGCAAATATTTTTAGAAGTGTGATTGACCCATATTCACGGTGCCCTATAGTGGCGTTTTTAAGCCCTATAGTGACGTTTTAAGTCCCTATAGCGGCGTTTTTCTGCAAAATTTTTTATAAGTGTAATCGCTTTGTTCTGGGTGCCCTATAGTGATTTTTTTAGGCCCTATAGTGACGTTTTTAAGCCCTATAGTGACGTTTTAGAGCCCTATAGCAGCGTTTTCCTGCAAAAACTTTTTATAAGTCCCCATACCAAGTTCAAGGGGCCCTATAGTGGCGTTTTTAAGCCCTATAGTGACGTTTTAAAGCCCTATGGCGGCGTTTTGGAACTCGACTTCCCTAAAATCGAGTTCTATGCTTTTTTTTTTTTTTTAGTTTTATTTGAAATAACTCGATTTTCTACGAATCGAGTATTTTAATGAAACTCGATTTTAAAGTAATCGAGTATCGAAATAGGGGCATATCCCTATATAGTTTCGAAAAAGGGGCATATTGCTAATTTTTTTCAAAATTAAGGGCAAAAGGCTAGAATCTCCGTTTGTGAGAATACAAACTATCTTGAAAAGAACTACTTGCAAGACAAGACTTCGCACCAAATTGATGGGCTCTGCCATTGCTTAAACTAATAGGACTTCAAAAGTACAAAATATTCAACTAAGAAAAAAAAGGGAACAAGCAATGTAATCACAATATGTAGTTATCTTAATTTAGAATTTAAGTTCATACAAATAAGAACGACTCAAATCACACAAACTCCTAAGTTAAATTACAAAAAAGAAGAAGAAGAAGCTATACTTAGACAATTCATGTGAGGCAAACGCACTTACGAACATGAAGTTATCCTTCTGTTCATCGGGTATGTGAATTTAGTTTGTCCAATTTTGTTGTCCCTTATGATAATACCTTTAATCTTTATTCATAGTAGACAAAATAGTTACTGCACTCCTCCTTTTATTTTGGTAACTTCTATTGCACTGCTAACTTAGTAGATAACTGACTCAGATGCTCACACGTGTGAAAACTTTACAAAAACCTTTAGATACGTGACCATGACCTCCAAAGTGAGTTTACTATGATATTCTCTATTATAATAGGCCTTGCAAGTTTTGTTTATTTGGGCCATGGTTTACATTGATCAAGATCCAGCCCCTTAAGTCACCATTTAGTGGAAAATTGACTCACATGCTCACACATGTGAACAATGTTTATTTTTTTTATTTTTAGCCTAACACATGCCCCCTGTGTGTGATGGGCCTAAATTTAGGCCAATTGCGCATAAGTTAATTACAAGAAAAACGAAAGGGTGAAAGGAAAATAAAATTGGGGCTTTAAGTCAGATCAATTTGCAAACCCTTGATCTAAAAAATCCTTCAAAACTCAGATGGATGCCGGTGAAGGTTGTCCATGATACTGAAATTATTCATCTCGATCGAAGCATGAACAATGTCGTGACTGTAATTCCGCATGATGTTGGGAGCTTGTGCATACAAAATGAAGACATCTTCAAGTTTATCGTTGATCCTAAGAGGACTAATTGACTGCAGGAGTTGAGAAATGAAGCTAGGAAACTCCATCCTTGTTCTTGTTCAGCTGGTATTAACTGTTGAAAAGCAGCAGCTAAATCTTTTAAATCATGCACACCAAGATCACTGCCATGCTCCAGAGCACTTACTTTGTTTGGGAACAACTTCGAACCAGGTACACCGGTCCAAACACCAACATCACTGCTAGCATTACTCATACTGTGGTTGCTCTTTGGCTTTGCTACAACTGTTTGAGAGTCACCGCTGAAAGGTACTCTCCCAACAAATTAGTAGTATTTGGAAATTCATTCCCAATGTATTAGATCAATTTCAAGTCTAAAATTATATCTATATACAACCCTTCCTTATTTTGAATTTTCTTCTACATACATTCATTGCATTGTGATCTATTATTTTAATCACTAATGCCCATTTTAACCATTCATTTGGCCCTTGGAAACATGCATACATGCATATCTCAAAATTTTTTATGTGAGCAAGCCAATTCATTCATACTTGGCTTATATAATTTTAGAAACTTGCTGTTAATGGATCTCGCATGCTCATTGCCACTAATATCCATTAACTTATAAGCATTTCCATCAAAGACCTCACTAACTAGGAAAGGTCCATCCCAATTAGGAGACCATTTACCCAGATATGGATCTTTAACTCCTATAGGCAAGATAACTTTCCAAACTAAATCCCCAATGGCAAATGACTTTGCCTTAATTCTCTTGTTATACATCTCAGATATTTTTTGTTTTTGTACAACAATAGAATCTAAAGCTGCCATACAGGCCTCATCTATTTCATCAAGTTCTGGAAACATCGCATCTTGATAATCCAAATGAGTCAATTCATTTTGCCTTGTAATCCTCATTGATCTCACGGTAATCTCCATGGGTAAAACTGCATCATGGCCAAAAACTAAAGAATATGGGGTAGTGTTTATGCTCATTCTTTTTGAAGTTCTATATGCCCACAGTACTTCAGACAACAAATCATCCCAACTTGTAGAATATCTAGCCACTATTTTCCTCAAATTATTCTTGATAATCTTATTAGTGGCTTCTACCTGACCATTTTCCTGTGCATAATATGGTGTGGAATTCAAAATTCGAATACCATATTCTTGTGTGAAGGCTTTTACCCTAGTTCCATTAAAGATGGTTCCATTGTCCACTGTTATAGATTGAGGAATTCCTAACCTATGGACTATCATTTCTTTTATAAATTGAATAACATCAAACTCACTCACTTCCTTATAAGGTTTTGCTTCAACCCACTTTGTAAAGTAGTCTGTTGCAACGATTATGAAGCAATTTTTCTTTCTTGAGATCGGTTTGATTTTTCCAATTAAATCCATTGCCCATCCTCTAAAGGGCCATGGTTTTATTATCGCATGAAAATCTGAAGCAATAATCCTAGGAATTGGACCATGTTTTTGGCATTCTACACAGCCTTGTGCATATTTAATGCAATCTTTCAATACACTCGACCAATAATAACCATATCTGTGTATCAACCATTTCATTTTTATGTCTGATTGGTGTGAACCACATATGCCTTCATGGACTTCTGCTAAGATTTGCTTTGATTCATCATCACTAATGCATTTCAATAGGATGCCATCAACTCCTCTTTTGAATAAAGTTTCATCTTGGTCTCCCATTAAAACAAATTTTCTAGCTTTAAGTTTTAAAGCATTATTTGTACAACCACTTGGGTTTTTTAAGTAATCAATGATTGGGTTTCTCCAATCATTAACTTGGGTATCAAGATGAAAAACTTGGGTCCCTAATTCCCTATCAATAACTAATGGGAGTATCCTCTTAGGCTCTTACTTAAAAATGGGGGACTTAGTGCAACTTGATTGGTCTCTTTATGTCCAGAAGCATTCTGTGCCATGCGATTGACTTCCTCGTTCTTACTTCTAGGGACATGGTTTAACTTAGCATTGCTAAACTGTTCTAGCAGCTGTCTTGCAGCCACAAAGTAAGGTGCAATGGACTAGCTGTAACATTTATAATCACCAGTGAGTTGCCTAATTACTAATTGCGAATCTCCATAAACCTCTACACTTTTTATTCCCATTTCCAATAATATCTCTAACCCAATGATCAGAGACTCATACTCAATTTGATTGTTAGAATAATTTCCTTCTAACTTAAAGGCCATTTGGGTTTTAATCCCGATTGGAGATTCTAAATCACACCAACACCTGCCCCATATACGGTACGTGAACCATCAAAATTTAATTTCCAAGGGGCTAAAGCAACAAACATAGTTTCATTTATATCTGTAACTTCATCGCATGGATGATCTGCCAAAAAATCAGCTAAGGCTTGACCTTTTATTGCTTTCTGTGGTACATAAACTAAATGAAATTCCACTAAAGCTAAACTCCATTTACCCATTCTACCACGCAAAATAGGTCTAGATAGCATTTTGTCTGTGCGATAATATAATTTACATGAGAAAGCATATAATGTCTTAGCTTAGTAGCAGTAAAATACAAAACCAAACATAGTTTTTCTATCATTGAATAATTTAATTCTGCTTATTTTAATAATCTACTTAAATAAATAAATAAATAAAAACAGCCTGTTCAAGGCCCTTATCATTGTCCTAAGCCAGCAAACTTCCAATAGAATCTTGGGTTGTGGATATATATAACTTTAAAGGTTTCCCACTTCTTGGAGGAATCAACACTGGTGATGTGGACAAATATCTTTTAATTTTGTCAAAGGCCAACTGGTGCTCTTCATTCCAAGTAAAATCTTCACGGTCTTTCAACCTTAATAAAGGGGAAAACACTTTGGTTTTACCTGCAACATTAGAAATAAACCTTCTTAAAAAATTAACTTGGCCCAAGAACCTTTGTAATTCTTTTTTATTGGAACGAGGTTTAGCTTGCATGATTGCCTTGGCCTTGTTTTGGTCTATCTCAATTCCTCTATTATGCACTAGAAAACCCATAAAATTTCCTGCTTGCACCCCAAAGGCACATTTAAGAGGACTCATTTTTAATTTATGTTTCCTCATCCTCAAAAAGGCTTTCTCTAAGTTTTTTAGATGGCTATTAAAGTCTTGAGATTTAACCACCACATCATCTATATAAACTTCCATAAACTTTCCAATTATATCATTGAAAATTAAATTCATGGCTCGCTGATAAGTCGCACCAGCATTTTTTAAGCCAAATGGCATTACTACCCATTCAAATGTTCCAATAGAACCTGGACATCTGAAGGCAGTTTTGTGGACATCCTCTTCTACAATGAAGATTTGGTTATAACCTGAATGCCCATCCATAAAAGACAATAGTTTGTGTCCTGCCACTCCATCTACCAATACATCTACAATTGGCATATGATACTCATCTTTGGGTGTTGTTGTATTTAAGTTCCTAAAATCTATGCATACACGTAATTTGCCATTTTTCTTAAGAACTGGAACTATATTAGAAAGCCATTCTACATACCTGGTTGGCCTTATGAATCTTGCTTGCAATAGTCTTTCGATTTTTTCTTTCACTTTCAAAATAACCTCATTTGCTATCCTACGAGGAGGTTGCTGGTGTGGAATGTGCTCTTTCTTGATTGGAAGTCTATGCTCTACTAGTGTTTTGTCCAAACCTGGCAATTCAGTGCAACCCTATGCAAAGCAATCCTTAAACCTCTTCACCACAGCCAACACTTCATTGAATTGTTCTTGTGTAAGGTGACTGCTAATATATGTTACTTTCTTTTCTTCTTCAGTTCCAAGAGTCACTTCTATCAAAGGGTCTTGAACTTCTACTTTCAAGTCATCCATTTGGATAGGAGCTTTACTTAGAGAATTTAAACCAATTTTAACTTGGTTTCCAATATCTCTTTCTTCTTCCAATACATGTTCTGCCAAGAACATACTTTGTGGTTTGTTCTATTTTATTCTCAATAGTGTAACTTATTATTTTGTCTTCAGCTAGTTTAATGGCCCTTAATTTCCTTGGAGTAAGTGAACTACTCATCACTAACAGGTTCCTCAACTATATTTGGCATTTATGGCTCTACGATGTTGTTGTCAAACCATTCCTTGCCAATTTCTTGGTCAGTAATATCTTCTCCAACAGAACAAGGTTGTTCTCTAGCCATTTCCACTCTTGTTGGCTTGCCTTTGCAATCAAATCCTGTCAGTTTCAAAATTCCAACATTTTTGTTATATAATTGAGCACCAATTGTATTATTGCATGCTTCAAATGGCCTATTATCAGCCTTCACTATCTCAACATAATTATCATCATTCCAAAACATTAGAGATTGATGTAGGAAGGAAGGTATCACCCAATTTGAATGTATCCATTCCCTTCTTAGCAAAGCATTATAAACTGCCTTAGTATGAACAACAAAGAAGGCAACATTTGTAATTTTATTCCCTACCTTTAATTTTATAGGTATAATACCTCTAGTCTTAGTAGATTCGCCAACAAAACCACTAACTAAAACATCTTATTGAATTAAATCTGCCTCTATTTTATTGTTTTTTTTTTTCAACATTCCCCAAGGCAAAATATTAATTGTAGCACCATTATCTACTAAAACTCTATTAATAGGTATTCCATCCATGTGAACTTTAATGAATAAAGGCTTTAAATGCTGTGACATTCTTTTAGATGATTTCTCAAAGATAATTTTACATAATTTTACTTGGTGGGAATTCCAGCTTTGCCTCTGCTTTAGGTTCTAAATTCTCCATCTCTTCATTTGTTAATAGGATATGACATGCCCCTTGAGCATTTGAGCTTTTAGAATTATGCTCTCCATCTTTGGTAATGTTCTGTTTTGCCATAAACTCTATTGGCAATGTGATCACATTACATTCCATATTATTGGATTTTTTTTTGTTCCAATTCGAGTTCCTCTCCAAACTCATTGAATGCTTCCAAATCATCCTAGCCTTCAATATCCTTGAGGCCTTCCATCATATCTGCATCTCCAAGTTCCTCCAAAAACTCATTTCCTTTAATCTCCTAGAATGGAATGATTGAATTGATTATACCTTCGCTTTTTTCTTCAGTTTCTGATTCAGCCAATCTGTCCTCTTGCATCACTTTTTCTTTCGATATTTCTTTTCCTTTTATTTCGTTTTGTGGCCTGCTTGCAATGTATACAGTGACTGTGTTATCATCCATTCGATTAGACTGCAAATCACTTGTGCATCTCTCTAATTTCTTGTGATCTTGTTGCACTAGTTCTTGGTTCTCTTTTTTAGGTATATCCTGAACCATTTCACTTTGTACAAGTTGCTTTGATTCAAACATTCTTTGTTGCATATTATTGTCACTTTTGGTTCTTTGCATACTCTTTTCATTTCCTATCAACCGAATAGCACTTGGTGATGTCTTCACATATTTAGGAGTTAATATGCCTCCTTTTTGCTGTATTTCAACTTTAATTTCCTTCGCCTTGTTAAGTGGTGCATCATTAGAAATTTCAGGAGTTTGTATTGGCTCTTGAGACTTATACATTTGCTATCTAAGCCAACGTTTCCTTTGTGTTCTTGTCATTTGTGGGAAATATGGGTTATATCCATATTTAAAATGACGCTTTTATGGTGGTTTAACACTAACAAATTCCATGGAGTACCATTTATTTGGCTCCCCTATTGGAGGTTTGAAGGTGCGAAGTTGTTTTGGCTTTTCTACTCTTGAAAACACTGATTCAACTTTTTTAGGTTCAACAATTGGCCCAAAATCAGTATCGCTTAGAGGAGATTTTATCCCAACAGCCACTTTTCCAAAAACTCGCGCCATTATGCGACTACACCGCTCACACAAGCAATCACCTTCATCAGAATCAAAAACTTGATCATCTGAAAAAGAATTATGCTTTTGTAATGCTTCTTTATAAGTTGTAGGCCTTGGTTGTCCTGAAAGAAGTTTTCTTTACCATGCGAGCCATATTTATTTACTCTCATGGAAAGATCCTTCATTGATTTTCAGTCTCTTCATCCCTGGAGTGAGGTGCAATGATTGTTTACCTTGCACATTAACACATTGATATACATTACATTTTGAGTTCTCATCATTTTTGAAACTACTAATCAAAGATTCAAAATCAGCTGAAATCATATTTAAATCATGCAAAGGCGAAAAGGGATCAATATCTGCTTTCATTTGCTCTTTAGGCTTTTCAGGGAATTTCAAGATTCCTCTTTCAATTTTATCTTGAATAACATTCCAAAAGGTTACACAATCTTTTGTTTGATGTGTAAATGCATTATACCATATACAGTAATCCTTACCACATGTTTCTGCCTTGGCTGGTATTTTGTGTCTGCCTACCAAATTTATCAACTTGGCTTCTAACTACCAATCAAAGATTTCATTAGACTTCTCTATGTCAAATGAGTAATCTCTTATAGGTGCTGAAAGTTTATACGCTAACTTAGCCTAATGTTTTTCTTATCTAGTACATCACATACTTGGGGATTATGACCTATAAATTCTGCAATGTCTACTTCATAGTTAGGGTCATGAAAATAAGTCCCATATGTAGAATTATTCTTGTTTCTTTCTTCTTTAATGAGACTATCGTACCTAGAAGCCCTATCAGACAATTCATATAGATCAAAGAATGTCACCCCTTCGAATTTTTTTCTAAATTCGAAATCTAAACCATCTACAGTGAACTTGACATATTCTCTCTCTAGGAGAACAATTTGACAACGCATGCGGGCTCTTTAAAACTTCATAATGAACTGCTCTACAGTTTCATTTGGCCTTTGTCTTAATCTTGCCAAATTAGCAATTGACACTCTCAAATCTGTGCGAGAGAAATGTGTTTGGAATTTGTCCTCTAATTCAGCCCATGGATTTAGAGAATTAGGAGGTAAAGATGAATACCAAGCAAATGCTTGTCCAGTCAAAGAGCTTGGGAATAACTTCATTTTACAATTTTCATTGTTTGAGACCTCTCCGCACTGTATTGTGAATCTGGACACATGTTCCAGTATAGTCTTGTCATCTTCTCCAGAAAAATGTAGAAAATTCTGGGATTCTAAACCCTCTTGGATATGGTTCTCTATCAATCCACTCTGGATATGGCTTCCTATAAATTGGCCTATGTCTTTGAAATACTGGACCATGTGTGTGTTCCAAGATTTCTAAGATTTGGTCCATTCTATTGTGGACTTCATCATTATGACCATTATAATTATGCGCCTCTACTTGATTTCGTTCTAAATTATTTTGTTTGATTTCAAATCGATCATTATGCTGATTATTTCTTTCCAAGGCCATTCTATTGTTTTTAGCCCTCTACCTTCGCTGTGCAAATCTAGGATTTGCTCTGTTTCTATTAGCATTATCCCTTCTTGGATATTGCTGAAATTGAGCCATTTCATGCCCAAGTTCATTCTCTTGACCATTGTCAAACCCATTATCTATAAATAATTATGGGTTTCCCTCATTCCTAGGGAAATCAATGTCACCTTAAGGGATTTCTACTCCTGGGTTATTAGTATTCCTTTGAGGAACTCCATTGCGATGATTGTTTCTCGTGCGATGGTTATTTCCACGAAGAGCATTTTCTGTTTTTATTGGAACATTCATAGTCACATGATCATTATTCTCATTTCTGTGAGAATTTTCAATATGAAGAACATTTTCTATTCTTGGTGGGTTAATCAAATGAAGGACATAGTTTTCAGAACCGGACCGGACCGGGAGGTCGGATCGTAAAAACCGGGAATCAGGATGAAAATTGATTTTTTAAGCATAAAGAACCAGATTTTTTGTTAATTCCGTGAACCGCTAAAACTGGGGTTGGACCGTACGAACCGGTGAGAACCGTGCGGTCCAACCCCTTAGCAATTTTTTTTTTTTTTTTACAATTTTATTCTACTTAATTAAATTATCCATCTCTTATAAGGAATAAAAAAAATTATAATTAAAATCCTTCAAAGATATTCAACTTTACTTCCAAAATTAATCATAAATTTTAATGTTTTCATGGTTATTATTTTATTTTATTAACTTTCTTATTTAATTATTAAATATATGCTTGAAAATCATTAAATTTCCCTCACATATATAGATATATTATCAATTTTGCTAGTTTTATAAATTCAATATCTATATTTAGGCTTTAATTAATTATGACATCATCACGGTTCGACCCCGGTTCGACTTCAAAAACCTTGAACCTCTCCTTTTAACCGTTCAATGAATGGTCCGGATCTGAAAACCTTGATGAAGGATACTCTCCATTCTTGGGGAATTCTCAGTAAAAGGGGTGTTTCCTAATCCTAAAGGAATTTCCATATTTTGGAAATTCTCCAATAAAGGATTATTATTCATTCCTGAACCCAGTCCAACAACAAAGTCATTATTTGCTCCCACGTTTGGCTCATTTAAGGGTTTATCTTTGCCAATTGCAACAATGATTCGATGAACCAAATGTTGGTTTTCTTTAAATAGTTTCATCTCATCACTCATGTAGTCAAAACGTGCAACTACATCATCTTTCATTTGATTAAATTGTCATAGGATTACCTCTAAAAAATTTGGATTTAAATCTGAATGTAATCCATTATGTCCAGATTCACCATGCTCTGTAATAGGTCGTGAAACTAGACTTGGTTCTACAAAATTAGAAGAACCAGAATTATTCTCATTGCTATTATTCCTCATTTTTCTTATAAGGAGTGGCATGTACTCCCACTGCGGTCGCCAATTTGTTTGTGAGAATACAAACTATCTTGAAAAGAACTACTTGCAAGACAAGACTTCGCACCAAATTGATGGGCTCTGCCATTGCCTAAATTAATAGGACTTCAAAAGTACAAAATATTCAACTAAGAAAAATAAGGGAACAAGCAATGTAATCACAATATGTAGTTATCTTAATTCAGAATTCAAGTTCATACAAATAAGAAAGACTCAAATCACACAAACTCCTAGGTCTTATATGAACATATTACTAATATAACTTTTTTACTTTTTAAACTTCTTATTAATTCTTATTTGGGCTCACTAATAATATCACTTTTTTATTTACCAATAATCACTCACTACATTTATAAATAAAAAAAATCACTTACTACGTCAACAAATTATAAAATTTTTTATAAAAAAGTTTATATATGCAATATATATATTTTTAAATTATAAAAAATTACAATATTTTTTCAAATTTTTTTTTTGTTTTTTTTTTGTTTGACCATTAAAAGTTAAAACACCAGTAAAACATTTTCCATGTCTCTCTTACAGTCTAAACCCTCCTTCTTGGTCCTTTTCCTCACACAAAGCCCTCATCTCTCTGTCTCTCTGTCTCTTCCTTCAACAAGGAAGCCACGGGCAACAGCTCTGAAGTGACTCACCCACACTACAGCACTGGTGTTGGCCGCCACGTTCTTGTCGCTGCTCTGCCGTGTGGTTACATACAAGTCCGAACAAGTAAAATTCTATCTCTCTCTGTTTATTTTTAATTTGGTCTCTTTTCGACATATCTAATGTTGTTTGCCGATTGCTTGATCATGAGAAACTTATTTCTCTCTTCCGCTGTATGGCGGTGATACTTTATAAAGAAGAAGCACACTTTGCTTTCTAAAAGGAACAACTCTCTTTGCATAATTGATGTCTAAATGTTGTCCTTGTTAAGTCTACAGATAATGAGAGAAGAAGATTTTGGGTTGGATGAGATGAGGCGTATTATCAGCGTCCTTGTTCTAGCTTCATGTGATGTCGCTAAACTTTGATAGCTATCTTTGTGATTTTTGTGGATTAATATAGTTTTTAAGAATTTTTCTTAAATTTTATCATTTGTAAAAGTAAGTGGTCACTCCAAGATAAGTCCCTCAGTGAAGGGAGTGTATCCATAGTTAAATATTCACCATGAGATTCACTTTTGGGGATCCAAATACTCTGGGTCCTCTTGGGTCACAGTTTTCACACCAGTCTATCTTCCAGTCACTGATTATGCATCGTAGAGTGTTGTGACTTGTGACAAAGTTCACCAGTTGTTCTAATGGAAAATATATATATCACTAACTTCTAATTTAATATCCCTATCCATATCAACCAATCTTCTTCTTGAGACCAGAGTAATGGTGGATGATAAGGCTGATTCTTTTCATAAAGCCAGCATCTTAATGTGTGAACCCAACATTGGATTTTGTTTACTGTGGGGGCACCTGGCTAGTGCTTTGTCCATAGGAATTTAAGGAAGAAAAAGACATTGAGCTTGAGGGAAACATATGGGCAGAACCTGAACATTATTTTAATGATTTAGGGTCTTGATCAATGGTGGTTTCAACAGAAATTTTATCGAGAACAATGGCTGACAGCCTATCCAAACTTTGTTTCATAGTGGATAATTCTTTGAGTATTTTATTGAATTCACCTTCTTGTTCAACTTATTCAAAGACTTCTTTGTAGCTTAATAGTCTTAGCAAAAGGCTTAATTCTGGAATCCAATTCTTTGAGTTACTATTATCTTGGATGAGAAATTTGTTGAGTAGTTGGTGGGAAAAAAATTTCAGCAGAGAACTTGTAGTATGATTTTGGATCTAGTATCAAATTGATGTAGAACAAATTGGGGAGTTGTCTGTATGTGCTTGTGGTGGGTTAAGGTTTTTGGGGGGGGGGTGGTTGTGTGTCCAGGTTTTACATTAGAGAGAGAGAGGTTACATGCGTCAATACTAAAAAACACTCAAATTTTATTGATTCACTCCTTGCTTGACTGTAATAACACACTTATGTAGATGGTAACTCTTAACTTCTAATAAAATTAGGACTACTACCTTAATTGAATCATGCCAAAGGCCACACATAAAGTCTCATAAACTAAATAAGACTTTTGAATACAATAAAATCCAAGGCCCACAACTATGGCCCATACCCAACACATTTACAGAATTACAAAAATACTTGTCTCTAGAATAACCAAATAAAACATAAGATGAAATAGAAAAGCCTAATTTACTACTACAGATACCTGTTCTTGGGCTTTGCCTTAACCTTAGGCTTCCAAAGAAGATATTCTTTTGTTTTAAAAAATAGGCTGTGTACAAGTACTAGGGCACCTATAAACCACCCCCCCCACCCCTTCCCAAAAAAAAAAAATAAATAAATAAATAAAGTAACACAAACAGACCTTTTTTTTTTAATGAAATTATAGTATTTCAAAATTAGTATGTTGTAAAAACCTATATTGATTTCAGTATCAGAAGGTATATTTATAAAGTTAGCATTGATGTTGAAATGTAATTAATTGATTTGAATTTTGTTGATTTCCTATTTATTTCAAGCAGGTGAATTGAAGTTGCAAATCTTTTAATTGGAATTCTATCTATGTGAATTCATTTTAATTCTATCATTATATGGCTGTAAGCAGGGTCCAAGAGAAAGTGCATCATCACAGTTGTGTTCCACATTAATCTTTCTGCACCACCAAAACAATGAGAAATGGTCAAACATCCTGTTACTCCCTTTCTCAACCAGTTTTTGAATTTCTCAACCATCAGTCAATGGAACTCCAGCATCAGAGAAGCTGTGAACCATGGTTATGCTCACAAAGCCCTCACTCTCTTCCGTCAAATGAAGCAAAATGGCGTGGAACCAAACAATTGGACATTCCCCTTTCTAGCAAAAGCGTGTACCAAGGTCTCCAATTTCAAATGTTCCCAAATCATTCACAGCCATGTCATGAAATCTCCATTTTGGTCCGATGTCTTTGTGCAGACAGCAATGGTTGACATGTATGTCAAATGCAATCAGTTAGATGATGCGTACAATTTGTTTGTGAGGATGTCCATGAGGGATGTGGCTTCTTGGAATGCAATACTTCATGGGTTTGCTCAATCGGGTTTTCTTGATAGAGTGTCACATCTTTTGCATGATATGAGGTTTTCAGGGATTCAGCCTGACTCGGTTACAGTCATGGGGTTAACTCGGGCAGTTTTGCATACAAAGAGTTTGAAATTGGTGAAATCACTTCATTCGTTTGCAATTCAAATTGGCATAGATGTTGATGTTCTGCTTGCTAACACTTGGATTGCTGCGTATGCCAAATGCGGTGACTTGGGGTTGGCAGAGGTGGTATTTAATGAAATTGACATAGTTACAAGGACTGTTGTCTCCTGGAACTCCATGATTGCAGGGTGTGCAAATTTTGCGAATTTCGTTGGCGCTGTTAATTATTACAAATGCATGCTGCATGAAGGATTTAGACCTGATTTAAGCACCATTGTTAGTCTACTTTCATCATGTGTGCAACCGGAGGCACTATTTCAAGGTATGCTGATTCATTCTCATGGAATCAAATTGGGTTGTGATCTCTATATATGTGTGGTCAATACTCTTGTCTCTATGTACTCCAAGTGTGGAGATGTCGATTCTGCAAGATTTTTGTTTGACAGCATGTCTGATAGAACTTGTGTTTCATGGACTGTTATGATTAGTGGTTATGCTGAAAAAGGGGATATGAATGAGGCATTGACCTTGTTTAATGCCATGGAAGCCGCTGGTGATATACCAGATTTAGTTACCATGCTTTCTTTGATCTCAGGTTGTGGACAAATAGGGGCACTTGAGCTTGGAAAATGGATTGATAACTATTCTATTTCAAATGGATTAAAAGATAATCTAATCATTTGCAATGCATTCATTGACATGTATGCAAAGTGTGGTTGTATAAATGATGCTCGAGATCTCTTCTATGCCATTCCTGTGAGAAGTCTTGTCTCTTGGACAACTATGATTGCAGGTTGTGCTTTAAATGGAGAATTTACAGAAGCTTTGAACCTTTTCTCTCAAATGGTGGAGTTGGGATTGAAACCAAATCACATTACATTTCTTGCTGCTCTTCAAGCTTGTAGTCATGGAGGTTTGCTTGAGAAAGGGTGGGAGTACTTTGGTATGATGACTAGAAAATATAATATAAATCCTGGAGTAGACCATTATTCCTGTATGGTAGATCTTCTTGGACGAAGAGGAAACCTAAAGGAAGCACTGGAGTACATTCACCTCATGCCTATCAAGCCTGATGCGGGCATATGGGGTGCATTGCTTGGTGCTTGCAAGGTTCACCGTAATGTAGAGATTGGTGAATATGTGTCACATCGTCTCTTTGAATTGGAGCCCCAGGTGGCGGTTCCATATGCGGAGATGGCTAACATATATGCATCAAAAGGAAGGTGGGATGGGGTTGCGGCAATAAGAACAATGATGAAATCTAACAAAGTGAGAAAATCTCCTGGACAAAGCCTCGTTCAAGTAAAAGGGAAGACTCATATATTTACAGTTGAACATAGAGATCATCCTGAAGGCAGGCTTATATATATGATGTTGGATTCTTTAAATTTGCATTTGAAGAAAGCAAGATTGCAACTTTCATCTGAAGCTGATATGAATTGCAGTGAAGCCACATTCTTTTCAAGTTGACTAGAAGAATAATATAGCCTTCTCTCTCCTGAAAATTTCCTTCCCAATAATATTTATACACAATTTTATTGAAGCTTTTCTGGCAACTAAAGAAAATATTTCAATATATAATCAAAATTGAATAAGAAAATTGATGGTAAATGTAAATGAATAAAAAAAAATTTTAAGGTACATGTCAGAATGTACATCGGGAAAGACCAACTTTTTTATATTAAAAAGTAAAGATTATAATACATCATAAAATAGTTTAAAACAAATGATGAAACTTGCTTTAGTATTTATCAAAACTTTTGATGTTATGCACGTTACTTTAATGTCACATTATGGTGTTTGGTTCATTTAATTTTTTTAATATTACTGTAATTTATATTTACAAAATATATTATATCATCTTCATTACATCACTTTTATAAATGGAGGTGATCTTACGTTACTTATGGCAAACACTTTAATGTGAGTACGTGACATTAAGGTAATGTGCATCATATTAATGGCATATCATAAGCACATCACTTTGAACCAAATGATCTCCAAAGTATAATGCTTATGATCCAATATCTAATATGAAGGCAAAAATAAATATTAGTTCTATTTAGATTTTTACTTAAAGTCTAGAGATTCAAAAAATTTGACACTTATTGTTATGGCAGATTGTTTGTGGTAGTAAAAAGTGATGGTGGACTTAGATGAGAATCAGTAAAAACTTGCCAACTCATCTGGTGTAAAAATGATTGTCAAATTGTTTATATCCGTAGAATTACTCTTGTTTTTATTTGTCAATTTGGTTTGTATATTTTAGGTGGGTGGACAGTAGGTGTAGATGAAAGTTGTGAGTAAGATGCCAAACAGTCTGAATAAGGCAAGGCTTGACAGTGTTATGTTTTTAATGTGACCTTAATGTGATGCACATTATCGTAATGTAATAGTACGATGTTTGGTTTATGAAGCACGCACATGCATACACGCCAAAAAACACTGTTTCAGAATAACAACAAAACAACAATTTAACAAACCCTAGCGTACTTCTAATACAAAACTAAACAACCTAAGTTAACAACAAAGATATTAAAGATAAACAAAATAAAATCTATCACTAAACATTCATTGGATCTAACAAAAAACAAGAGTAACACTTAACACATCAAAACATGCTTATCAATATATCCAATCATTCAACTCTCCAATCAAAATATGGTGAAACACAACAAATCAAAACCAAAGAAATCAAATCATATTTCTAAACATGTATAACATATAAATCAATTAAGAACAACAAGAATACAAGTTATAAAAATCCAAATTAAGGAAGAGCCATGAAGAGAGACTCACCTTACTTATGGAACACAACTTGGTTGATATTTAATCGGCCCCTTAGTACCTACACAACAAGATTCAATGATAATCGAGGGAATCAAAGGATTCAATAGTTTATAGGTAATCACAACTCAAAATAAAAGCTTTAGAAAGAATGTTTAAAAAACGTGTCTTAGAATGAGATCAATAGTTTCCGCCCTAATGAGTAATAAAGAGAGGTTTTGAAGAACCAAAAATGTGCTTGGTGTCTGTGAGTGCAGAAGATTCAGAGATGACTGTGTTCTTGGATGATTTTTAGTGAAAAAGAGTCTCTCTCTAGCTAGCGTTTGAGTTTGGATGCATAAGGTTGTATTTATATATTAAAACTAGAGTTTTTAAACTCATTTAGAGGGTTTTAGACGTTCCCAAGGGTCTAGGGGCCGGGCTCATCAAAGAGAGAGGCTTTGGGCCTTAAAAATTGATGTTATGAGGTTTTGGAAATGAGTTTGTGTACACATGGTTGGGCATGCGTGTGCATACTTGATTCATGCGTACACATGCTCCTTAAAAAACCCTAATTTTGTTTGCTCAGTTGGCCTAAATTCAAACGGTCATAACTTACTCAATATAAATCCAAATTAGGTAAAATTTAAGTTCAGATTGAATTCCATGGTGTCTACTTTCCAATGAAACAAACATCACTAAAAATTTCGTTGTGGATCAAAAGTTATGGTCAAAATAGTGAGTAAAGGTCATTTTTTAGCATTGTTTTCAAAGTAATTTGAGCACTTTTGATTTGTGATTACTTCTAAACTATCAAAATAATTTCAATTAATTTTTGTAGACATGTAAAACTCATCATTTGGACTGATGACTAAAATTTATTAAATGGGTACAAAAAGAGGTGTCTATAGGTGGTTTAATTGAACAGTGAAGGGAGGAATAAAGTTTTGGCATTACTTGATTTGGGGGAGGCAATAAAATTTGAGTGTCTATTCACTATTGTTGTTGTTGTTGTTTTTTTTTTTTTTTTTTTGGTTTTAATATAAACGGGTTAAGAATATAACAAAAATATATGAAGGAGATGAATGGGTGAATGTAAATTGAAAGTTTTAAATTGTGTAGACACCTCATTTTATACTGTTAATTACCTTTAGTCCCTAGCCCCAATTATTAGCTTAACATATGTCAACTAAGGGTAATTGAAGTTATTTTGATAATTTGAAAGTAATCACAACTCAAAACCACTTAAAATTGCCTTTGAAAATAATGTTGAAAAATGACATTCGCTCACTATTTTGACCATAAAATTTCGAACTATGAAATAAAATTTTAATTTGTGACATTGCATTGAAAATTAGACATCTTGGGATTCAATTTGAACACAAATTTTGCATAATTTGGATTTAAAATGAGTGAGTTATGACTGTTTGAATTTGGGGCATCAGTGCTGTCAAGAAAGTAAGGTTCTAAGTGAACTTGCATACACAAGCTTCAACCTGTGTACTTAGCTTGATTTCCAAGTCACAAAATTCCATATTTAGCTATCCAATCACTCCAATGTTTGGAGGACGCCTCTAGAACCCTTGAAAAGTCTTCGAAAACCCTAGTTTCAACCTATAAATACACCTTTATGCTTCCAATCCAAGGGATGCTAGAGAAGGAGAGTATTTTTTACCACCACTCTTCTAAAAACCTTCTTCTCTTCACTATGCATGTTTTTTAGTTCTTTAAAACCTCTCTCTAGTGGTCTTAGTGCAGAAACTAGTTTTCATTCCTTAGACTAATTAATTTTTCAAAACCTTTATGAAATACTATTAGAGAGAGATTATTTTCTTATGTTCTCCATCATAATCTTGTATTCTTAAGAAAAATATTCACATCCAAATTTTCAATCTGTAAAAACTACCTCAAAGAGTTATTTTCATAAAAAATTATTTTTCAAAAGAGCTTTTCAAGAACATCTTTTATTTTGAGTTGTGAATATCCAAGTGCTATTGAATCCTTTAATCCCTTTGAATCTCATTCGATTTTTTTTTTTTGTAGGTAGTGAGGGGCTGGTTATATGCTTCGAACTTGTGATCTGCTTTGTTTATGTTTTATTTTTCTTATGTAACCTGGATTCTATTCATGTTTAAGATTACTATTTGATTTCTCCCTTTTTTTAATTTGATGTGTTGTATTTTATTATAAGCTGAGAGGTGAATGAACATAATTAGATATATGAATTGATTAACATGCTTTATTTTGTGTTTTGTGGCTCTTGAGTAAATTTTAGATATATATAACTCATGGTTAGGAGTAAATTTTGATTTCTTACTTTTGATTTTCATGTTTTATCTTATTCTCAATAAGTGGATGACTTTATATATTAAATATGTGCTAATTCGAATGTGGAATATAATTTTGTAATTGTGTTTTTGTACCAAGATGCACATGCATAGTTAAAAAGGTATGTACACAAGCTTGCAAACCTGCATACGTAGCCTCTTCCATGCGTACGCATCTTGACCCATAAAATGTTGAATATGTGTTTTAATTGTTGCTTTAATTGTTTAATTTGATTCTTTGATATATTTTATGTTTAGTTATTTTGTTTGACTTCAATAGGTTAGAAGATATTTCTTAATTGCTAATCATGATTTGCTCTAATTGACTTCTCCATAATATATTTGGCATGTTTGGAATAGGATGTCTTGCTTTTAAAGCATGAATTGATTTGTCTGATTTTATTGCTAATTAATTAGGCTGTTAAGAATTGATTTGACTTGATTTAAGTTAATCACTTTTATTTGAATTTGTTTCCTTTTATGTCATGATGTGATGAGATATTTGCACTGTGTGTTTTCTTTAGTGTAATTATTGCATTATTAGAATGTTGGGCATAGTTGATAATTTTCTTACTTAAATGTGGCATAGACATTAGTAAAGGCCGGCCCATAGGTCAGGTGGGTTTAGGTACCTTAACTCCAGACCTAATTTTTGATACATAGACCTCCATTTTGGTTCTTGGACCTAAACTACGTGATAGCTCCTAAAGAAAAGAGAAAGCGGACCATGCAACCTACAATTGCAAGGCGGTGCGCTTATAAAATGTAAGGGAACAAAACTAAGAGGGACCAATAAGTATTTTTATCTTAAAATAATATAATATAAAAGGCAAATTTTAGTAAACCCACTTGTGGTTAGACCCGTGAGTTCACATTTGTTAGTCTTCTGTAACCCACCTCCCACTTTCATCGTTAAAAACATAGAAAACATAACAAAAACATAAAAATTAAAATCTAAAAGTGGTATTTGTTAAATTTTTGGAAGTTCCTTGTATTGGTTGAAGAAAACTAGAACAATTAGTGCTAAGAGGGTTTTTTTTTTTATGTCAAAATTTTCCATTTATCCCAATTTGAAGTTACACGTTTGTTTAATGATGTTATATATTTGTGAACTTTATGTAAATACAAAATTTTAAGTTTGGAAATCAAACAATTAAAAATAGTTTCACAAATGTATTTTTGTATTGCTGAATGAGTGGTTACAATTCTCTGTAACTAGATTATATTGCAACATAATAA
Source organism: Quercus lobata (assembly GCF_001633185.2). NCBI lineage: Eukaryota > Viridiplantae > Streptophyta > Magnoliopsida > Fagales > Fagaceae > Quercus > Quercus lobata. The sequence continues at coordinate 42,332,133 of NC_044906.1, read as the reverse complement.
TCATTTGATTTGATCTTCATGAAAAAGTATATGTTTCAAGTATTGTGCCAGTGCAATCTTGATTCGAACACAAAATATTCTACTTTGGTTGAAAAGTTGATTGAATGAACTTTAGAATGAGATTGCAATGAATCTCTAGATGTGCAATTACTAATTAGAGAATTTCCGTTCTTCATAGTCTTTGTGTGTTCTTAGAATGCTCATAGTCTTTGAAGATTTGGAATGAAAGTTCTTTGAGGCTTGAATTCGTAGAGTTTCACTAATTTGGAGTCTTTTGTAGTTTTTTGAGGGCTTGGAGCTTGATTCAATTAGAACTCTAAGACTTTAAAGGATGACTTCAAAAAAATTTCTTCAAATGTTCTTTGTATTTGAAGATCTAGATGTAGAAGTTCTTTAGGGTTTTGGAGCTTAATTTGATAGTGTTTCAAAAGTTGAAATTCTTAGAGGCTCAGAGGCTTTGGAGCTTGTTTCCAGAAGAACTTCAAGGCTTTGAGGGATGAATGTTCTTCGAATATTCTACAGAGTTTCAAGACTTTCGAATGTGCTCCTATGAGACTCATGAGAGCTTCTATTTATAGGAGTCTTGAGAATGTTTAATGGTACATGAACGACTCCAATGGTGACATGTGTCATAATTTAAATGGAAGGATTTAAGTCTTGTTCTCCAAGGGACACACGGTGTCATTTGAATAGCCAAAATGTCTTAATTTAAAATAACACATGGCAACATTAATTTAGATTACTTATGTGACTTTAAATTAAGATATCAACATGTGTTGACATGTGATTTGCTGTTATTTTATTTTATTTTTAATAATTTCTATTCAATGACACTCGGAATATTTCCATTGACCTATGAATATTGATAGTGGGACACACTAATTAGCATGTAACATCTTGTATGTAATTGACCGCTTTAAGCGTATTACATGGACTTGATGGTATGACATGGCAATTTGTGTGGGTCACAAATTTTCCTTTTCTACACTCTAATATAGTGAGGAGAAGATAAGGCTAGCACCAAAATATGAATACTAAAACTATTATTTTGTATATTTGCAAATATGTATATTTTTTGGGTCCTAGCCTTATCATCTCTCTCTCTCATATTTTACCATTATTTGCATTTCAAAAATAAAAAATAAAAAACCCCAAAGTTCCTTTTGACACACATAAGTATTTTTTTTTTGGCTTTTAATAAGTCACATTGCACGTAGCATGCACACTGAATTCCATCACTTATTTATTTATTTATTTTAAAAACCTACATTGGATGCACCTTTTATGTGATTAGAGCATATAAAATACTACATTATAGCATAAACAATATCATCTAAGGTTCAAATCTCTCCACCTCAACTACTGAATTATATATATTGGGACTTTGAAGCTAATGTCTTCACTCCATTCATGTCCTGGGCATAAATTAGACTTAATTATCATTAGCAGAGGGATGATAAAGATGAATATCATATTCAGGAGATGAAAATTGAGGGGATAAGGGAAACTCTCAGCATTGATCTGTTATCATAGTCTTTGACTATTATGAATTTATGATGTGTGGGAAGCTGTTCAAAATAATCTCTAGATAATTGTGGTGGTAAAATTCAATTAGTAAAAAAATGCTATCTTTATTTTTTTATTTTTTAATATTGACTTTTAAGGGTTGGAACACCACTTCATGTTCCGATATATGGTATACCAGGACTTTGTAAGGCTACGTTTTCTACCCAGATGGTAGGTTTCGTTGTGCTTTGCTTTGATAGCGGTAAACAACTCATTTCTGTGCTTTGCTTTGATAGCGGTAAACAACTCATTTCTAAAATGATGGGACAAAATTTTGTTTACTCCACGTTTCAAATGATGGGACTTTGCTTTGGGAATGAGGGAATGAATATTGGGTTTGATTGGATGTGGAATTTCATTCGTGTGGTGTTAACGCAGAGAAGATTGAAGGCAGTATAGAGGCAGTGAGGGATGCCATACAAAAAGGCATCTAGTTAAGAGAGAGAGAGAGTAACGATAAGCTAGATTAATGAAGGAAGATGGAAAAGGAGGAGGATGTGCAGGAGAAGATGAAAAGTTGCAGAAGCTGTGCATGCACATAAACTATTACACAATTTTACATATATCTTATTTTTGAATTGAAATTATGACTTAAAAGTTATGATTTCCAAGTTTAAATTCATGAATTCAAATCACAATTTCAGTTCAAAAATAGGGTGTATAAATATGTGTGTAACAATTTATATGTAATAACTGCAACATGAGTAACCAGAAATAAACAAAAGGCTAAGTGGAGAGAGAAAAGAAGTCTGCTCTCGCTATCTGGATTGTATTTTGTCATGTATGCATGTATTGGCTTTTAATGCATCTTTTTTTTTTTTTTTATTTGCATCGCGCACAAATGAAAAAACCCATGAAAATTTTGAATAAGGATTAATATTCTTATAATATATATTTTTTACATTAGTTTTTTTACATCTAATTTCATGTGTTGAAACGTGGACATTCCCACATTAGAATTGATATCGATGTAAAATAGTGGAGGTAAAGAAGTGTCAACACATATTTTTCCTTTTGAATAATGCATAGGCCGTATGGAATGAACAATGAATTTAAAGGGACAGCACCATTAATACCAATCAATTTTTTACAAAAAATCATAAACTTTGTTAAAATATATGTTTACAAAAAATCATGAGCTTTATTACAAAATGTTAAAAGAAAAAAAACAATACCCTTAAAAAATCAAGCATTTCTATGACAAGCATTCCCCTCTTTAGGATTGCTTTAATATTCTCAAAAAAAATAAAAACAAAATAGGTTGGCCCTAATTATGAAATGTGACTTGAACCGGAAAAGAAGCTACACCATCTCCAACTATAATGGTGTGCCCACCGAAAGGCAAAATATTATTACCAGCGTTGTCTACAATGCCCAAGCTCTTGCAACCATTGAACACAAACTTAACTTCTTGGCTCGCACCAGCCGCTATGTAAACCCTCTGGAAACCAATCAACTGCTTAAGAAAAGTACCGGTAATACCATCTGGGGGCTTGGAGTAAACCAAGACAACTTCACTCCCAACTTTTCCACCCACATTCTGGACTACAAGAGTTAACTCAATATACTCGCCGCATTGCAAGTCGCTTACTAAAATTGCTGGGCAAGTAGGCTTGGTCTTGTTAGCCATATAATTTAGATCATGGCAGTGTGTAAATCTCTGCAATTTTGCGGACAGTGAAGGCACTGTGGCATTTAAGGTGTAATTGAATTTTGTGTAGCTGAGACCAAAACCAAAAGGGAAGACTGTGGGGCCATTGAAGAATTTGTATGTTCGTCCCGGGTAGCCTTGGCTATCATCTGGCCTAAATTGCATGGATGTTAGGGGTAGCTTGTTAATATAATCGGCTTGATACCACGTGATGGGCAATCTTCCAGCTGCAACATAATTTATATTTATATGTGTGAGTGTTGTTAATGATTGCATGTATAATGTGAAATAATACGTGAATAACAATATAAAATCATAGAGCTATCATATATAGACATAATTATGCTTAATTGATTAGTCATAACAAATTAAATTTGAAAGGATTAAAAAAGAAAGAACGACTTGACATGATTAATCTAATGGGATGGTGTAAAAATTAATTGAAGAAGATTAGTTATGCATGCATTGGCTTATTATTAATTAGTTAGAGATAATATATTTGTGTATATTGCAAACCTATGTATACCTAACCCTACCTCCTGATCCTTATTTAAACACTGCTTAGGGTTCATTTTAACTGCTGATTTGAGATTATAGTGAAGATGTAATTGTAAAGGTCTTCTCTTGTGTACATAGTCCTTTAGGCCAAACTACGCAATCCTTGTATTCTCTCTTCTCTCTACACTCTTTTTTCGCTCTATATTTTTCAAAAATCTTACATAATTATTGTAGAATGTTTGTTTACCTGGATTGTATTGCCCAAAAACAACATCTGCAATGGCACGACCGCCTTCTGCTCCAGGATATCCAACCCAAAGAATGGCTTTAATTTTGGGGTTAGTCTTAGCGAAAGAGATATCGACACCTCCTGCAGTCATGAGTACAAGAATAACCGGGCCCTTTGCAGCAGCGGCAACTTGGTTGATAAGGTCAGTTTGTTTTCCTGGAAGGAGGAGATCCAACCTGTCTAAGCCCTCTGCCTCAATTGATAAATCTAGCCCTGTCACAATAATAGTGGCATCAGCTGTCTTTGCAGCTTCCACAGCTGGGGGTATTAAGCTAGCATCCTTGCATTTAACATCGCCACATCCCGCTGCGTAGTTCACTTTTCCATATGTTGAAAAGCCATCGATAGGAGAGGTGTATCGGCATGGACTACCAGGATTTCTTGGGTCAAATGCATAATTTCCAATCATAGCAACGGTAGAATTGGCATGTGGTCCAACAACTGCTAGAGTTTTGAACGTGGCAGTGTTTAAAGGCAAAGTTGGTCCATCATTTTTCAGAAGAGTAATTCCTTCTCTTGCTACTTGAGTGGCTAACTCAATGCTTCTGTTGGTGCATATGTCGTTTTTACCAAGAGCTTTGTATGCAGGCAGTCCATCAAAGTACCCTGCTCTCAAAAGCACAATATAAAGGTTTTGTAGTGCCTCGTCTATATTTGACTCTCTAACCTTCCCTTGGTTCACTGCATTTCCGAGGTACTTGGGGTAATAGGCTCCGCAGTCCAAATCCAATCCTACATCGAACATAATTTACATGTTGGTATAATTCATAATCAAAATCAAAATTTATATGACTAACTATTAACCTGCTTTTAGTGTTTGTGCAACAGCGTCCTCATTTGAGTCGTTAAGAAATTTGTGACCCGTTACCATTACTTCAACGGAATCACAATCAGCAACTATATAGCTGGATTAAAGAACATAATATTTGCGATCAGTCTTTTACAAAAAATAATCAAGATCTAATAATGGGGTTTTAAATATTATTGTACCCATGAAGATTCCATTCTTGTCTAAGGGTCTCTCTCAAAAGCTTTGGATCAGCACAAGATGGTATTCCATTAACACGGTTATAAGAACACATAACACTGCTAGCATCACCATCTTTAACACACATTTCAAATGGCCGCAGGAATGACTCTTCCAAATCTTGCTCTGTCACCTGCAAGGACATTAATATATTTATACGTTAAATCCCATATCATTTTTAATTTGTAGTACTTTAGAGAATGAGTAAATCTAGACACAACTTTTGTGTCACATGTGACAACTTCTAAGTGATGAATTTAAGTTACCCCACCCTAGCATCAAAATGGTAGCGATCAACTCCATGCCAATTGTCAACGTCATATGCAGCAAAGTGCTTGCAACATGCGGCAACTTTGAGTGGTCTAGTATTCAAATCTTTATAGTGCTCTGTCCCTGCAACATCTTGTAAACCTCTCACATAATTAGAGGCATATGTGCCAACAATGAAAGGATCTTCACCAGGTGTCTCAGTGATTCTTCCCCATCTAGGATCTCTTGCAACGTTGATGGTTGGGCTCCAAAATGTTAATCCAGATCGCCCAAGATTGTACATTGCTCGTGCTTCTGTTGAAACAACCTACAAATTGGTGGCAAATTTGTTTCAATATGTGTACACAATCAAACTTATGCATCAATAAAAAAGTGTTATACCCCTCATGCTAAAATATTTTTCAAACTTATTTCACTCACTGTAACTAGTGTCATTATCCTATTTAATTGTTACCATTGCCCATGTTGGGCAAAGTGGTACCTCCTTTTGCCATGAGGGGCTTGTGTGCGGTATCCATATGCTCATTAGTTCAAGCCTCGAGGTGGGGTTTAGGTATTAAGATTTCTAAACTAGATTATAAAAAACAAAGAAGAAGCTAGAATTGATGTTATGGATCCATTTGGGAATAGTTTATTTAGCTGAAACTGAAATTTTTTTGCTGAAAGTACTATAGATAAAGCTAAAAGTTAGCTAAAATAGGATAGTAAGACCCATGAATAATACCAAAAAAGTGAAAAGCGACACATGAATAGTAGCAAAAATAAGCTAAATAATAAAATAAATTACCTAATATAAGTTTATCCCAAAAAAACCTATGTATAAAAAAGTAAAAGAACTCTTTTCATGTTTTCCTTTTCACTTAGAATCATGAAGTGTCTCTGTCTCACTTTTGTATTTCACTTTATCCTCCACCAATCACAACTTGTCATGAATTCATTTGATTTTTCTTTAAAATAACCAAGGATTAAAATGAAAAAAAAAAAAAAAAATCAAACACATGGCATACCGTGATTGGTGAAGCATTAAGTAGGACACAAATAATAAGACATATGATCTCTATTGTGTCTTTTGTTCTCTAATAAACCAGAAATGCAAAACCGTTGGAGAAAATGATACAAATTATAGCTTAATTAATTAATTAATTAGTAGTCTTTATGATCTTCACAAGGAGATTGTTAGCCTTGTTATCCACATTCTCTTTCAAATGGTGGTATTATGTGTAACCATGATATATAACACACTCTTCACATAAAGTAAACATATTCATATGGAATGAGTGTTATATATCATGGTGTTTTTTCATTTTATTTTTAAATATCATTATGTACACTATATTTAAGATAAGAGACATTCACCTGACCAATTTCTCTCCAGAGTTTCTCGTTGAATGAAGCTGCTGTGAGTATGACAGTGGGAAAGCTGGTTGCATGAGGAACTAGATTATCAAAGACGGTTCCTGGACCAACATTGGACAGACCATGCAGCGCCTCAGACCACCACTCGTACTTTGGCAGCCCTAATCTAGCCACTCCATCAGCATTATTTCCTAGCTGTGCTATCTTTTCAGCTAGTGTCATTTGATCCACCAAATCTTTGGCCCTAACATTGTAGGGAAGCTTCGAGTCACAAAAGGCGAAACTTTTAATGTCCAGTTTGAGTTTGGCATATCTGACAGGATCACATATATAAGTGAAGTCACTGCCAGTTGGGGTGGCTGCATCAGTACTAATTTTTAAGACTTTTTCTTTCTCATCTATACAAATGACAAAGGAAGTTATAGTGAAAGAGAGACAAAGAAGAAAACTAAGAATTTTAGGCATGGCTTTTTCTGAGAAAGAAATCATTTTCATTTGACATACACAAGCATATGGAAGCTTTTATAGGGATTCAGGATGTCTTACCCGTAGAAATCTCCAGAGAGTTCTCTTGGTGAAGCACAATGCTCGCCCATCCTCGTCCTAGGAACCCATCTTGTGGGAATGAGAGTTTTGCTGTCAAGTTTCCCTACGAGGGCTACTCACAGCCAAAAGAAATAAGAAAATGTTAAAATTACTGCTGACCAACAAAAATATTTTTTTATTTGTTTTGTTTTGTGTCTAAACAGAGAAATGCTATCTCCAAAATATTTTTATAACACTTTCACAACAAATCATAAGTGACAGGTTGTTACAGCTTATTATTAGTGGGCAAAAAAGTAATTTCAGTGTTTGATTTAAATTATAATCAATAACAACTTACTGTTTCAAAAAAAAAAAATAATAATAAATAAATAACAACTTACTACCTATAAATATTTGTTGTGAAAGTGTTATAAAAATATTATGTACATGGCACTTCTCGCCAAATATATGAAATTGGATATAATTATGGTAGTTTATAAATATAGATATATACTGGATTGTGTTTTTGTATGTAGCTATCTATTTTACCTTTTAAAGAAAATATAACATGTCAAAGATTCTAATAGAAAGTTTAAATATAGAAAAGAAATTTAAACTCAATTAAATAAAATGAAAGTTCTATGTTCTCAACATTTTCACAACAAATTATAGATGGTAAGTTGTTACCAATTCTAATTTGAACTCACTACTAAAATTTGTTTTTGTTTTTTGTTTTTATTTATTTATTTTTTAATTTATCCATCAATAACAACTAGTAAAATCCTGTCACTTAGGATTTGTTGTGAAAAACATTGTAAAAATGTTGTGAACATAGCATTTCTCTTAAAAAAATATACCTAAAACTTCCTTAGTTTTAAATACATTAAGTTCTGTAATTAAATTAAAAAATATAGATGCATAGAATTTAATTTTCTTTGGAAAAAATGACATTATAAAATAATATAATATGTTTGAATTTAATTAGGTAATCTAATGTATTTCTGTTAGGGTTATATTTTTAAGCAATTGGCATATCTTAAGACAAAACATACTTTACTTGTATTTAGGAATAGAATAGCTCATTTAAAGGCCCATTAAGCTCCAATTTAAATAAAGTGGTGGATATGGAAAACCATAGCCTTAATGCTTCACTACAACAAAATGTAACTATAGTGAGGAATTTTAGTTTTAACTTGTAGAATGTATGGATTGACTTTTTATAAATGTATTGTTGAAATAAATGTGTTAATCAAATGTGAGGTTTTAATAATATAATGATAGGTTACAGGTTAATATCAATGCTACGAAAATATTAAAAACAGAAAATAAGTTTTAGTTACGAATTTTTTCGTCACAAATATGGCAACAAAAAATTGTTTTAGTGACGAAATATTTCGTCACTAAATGCAACGGAATTTTGTAAGAAATGGTTTTAGTGACGAAAATTTTCGTCACTATATGTGTTTGAATTTTCTTAAAAATAGTTTTAGTGACGAATTTTTTCGTCACTAAATGTACCCGAAAATAGTTTTAGTGATGAAATATTTTGTCACTAAATATGATTTAATAAACTGACATGGTTTTAGTGACGAAATATTTGAGTCACTAAATACTGTTTTTAGTGAGGAAAACATTTAGCGACGAAACGTTTTCGTCACTAAAAGTTTTTTTTTTTTTTAAACAAATTGGGACTTTTAGTGACTAAATTTTTCGTCGCCAGGACTTTTAGCGACGGGGCTACAGTGACGAAACGAATTTCATCACTAAAAGTCCAATTTCGTCACTAAAGGTTCTTAGTGACGAAAATCAGGATTTTTAGTGACGAATTTTTTCGTCACTAAAAATACATTTTCTTGTAGTGCTTCATAGAGTTTTCTTATTGAAACCCTAACCTCCACCTTTTGAACTTGTGATTTCAAAAAATAGAAGAAAAAGATCTTGTTGCGACTCTTGTGTGCCTTTGGGTTTTGTACCAAGTAAATTCTTTGGCACCAAAAATTATTAAAAATCTTATTAGTGTTTCTGTGTGAAGTTGTTGCAAATCAACTACAACAATCAAAAAAGTTGCTGTGGAGCTAGTTACGTAGTGGGATTTGTGCAAAAAAGTTAAACACTAATTGGAGAATTGTGTACAAGAGATGACTTCTACAAGATCAAGTCCAATTGGGGATTGGAGTAAAGGTTCTACTATAGTACATACCTACTGTAGAACCTTTGCTCTAATCCTCAGTTGAACTTAATCTTGTAGAAGCCTTCTCCTTTGCACAAATCTCCAATCCGTGTCTAACTTCTTTGCACAAATCCCACTATGTAACTAACTTCACAGTAACTTTTTGATTGTTGTAGTTGATTTGCAACAACTTCATACAAAAACACCAATAAGATCTTCAATTGTTGGTGCCAAAGATTTTACTTGGAATGGAACCCAAAGGCGCACAAGAGTCGTAACAAGATCTCTTTCTTCTGTTTTTTAATCTCATAGGTTCAAAAGATGGAGGCAAGAGTTTCAATAAGAAAGCCTTATGAAGTATTAGGGTTAGCGTTTTCTATCTCTACCAACTTATTTAAGTAGGACCTTAATGGGTCTTTTAAATGAGCTCTCCTATTCTTTTTAGAAAAACCTGCAAACCAATAGCCACTAGGATTAAAACGTTGCGGGCTCGATAGATTGAGAGGTATTGAGATAGGTAGGGCTATAAACGAGCCGAACTTTATCGAGTGGTGCATTCAAGTTTGGCTTGTAAGGAAAAATCAAAATCTCAAACTTGTGACAAGCCTAAAAATAATGTTTGAGTTTGAGCTCATGCAAAAGCCAAAAAACTTGAGCTTGGCTTGGCTTGACTCGTGAGAAAGCCAAGCTCAAGCTTAATATCAAGCTTAATCTTGAGCTCAGGTTAAGTTTTTGAGCTTGAGATCTAAATAGAATTACATTATCAAATGCTTAAATCTTAAAAAAAAAAAAATTAAAATAGTATACTCATTTTATCATACGTCTAATCTTAACTATGATTAGCCATTATTCAAATTAAAAATTTATGTAATTAAATTAATTCATTCATGCTTGTCTACAGTTACAACAATTGTTCAAAATGGAATTTTTACATTCATGTTAGATGGAAAAGAACTAGAAAAATACTTGTTTATAACTATAATGAATGGGAAAGTACTTACATGTTTCATAACTTTACATTATATGATTGATGGGGAAGGATCATTTGTAGTGCACTTAATTAATTAATTAATTTTTAAATGTAACTAAATTCTAAAGTGGTTCTTGGTCATTTTAGAGGGAAGGAAAAAATTAAGGTAATGGGTAGTAGATCCCATATTGGCCATGTCATTATTAAGATATGTGTAATGAGTATATTTAGTTAACACATATAAACTTGTAAATGAGTCTATACTTGAATTATTTTGTATCAAGCCTTATCGCCCACGAGTTTGTTCGTGAATAAAGTTTTTTGCTTAGGCTCGACTTGTTTATTAAATGAACCTAAAACTAAGGATCAAGCTTGGATTATTTATAAAAAAAAATAAATATAAACAAGATTTTTATCGAGATGAGCCCGAGTTATTCATGATCGGCTTGATTCATTTATAGCCTAAAAAAAAGTATTGAGCTTCTTAAGTCTTGATAAATCGACAGGTATCGAGAAGGTAATAGGAACACACATTTTTCCTTCACTAAAAAGGAAGAAAAAGTTACGAATTAATAACATCCAATCCAATTTGCCATTAAGTGAATTAAATATATATAAAAAGTAATTACAAAAGTGTAATAATAAATTTTAAATAAAAATAATTTTCTTGATAAAACATTAACTAAATATCATTTAAGTAATATTTAAATATAAAAATGTCATTTTAAAGTTTTCACCTTAGGCTCAAACTTATTGAGTCAATCATGTAGTAAGAACTTTCAAATTGACTAAAATACCCTTGAATCCATTAAAATAAGTAAATACTTGAACCTTTCAAAAATTTACCAAAATAATCTAAGAACTACTAAAATGACCAAAATATTTCTAAACTTCAAAAGAACCAAAATATCCAAGAACCACCAAAATTATAAAAATAACCCTAGACCTTTCAAATTGGCTAAAATGCCCATGATATCTCTAAATTGCAAGAATGACCCCAAAGCATCCAAAATAACTAAATACACTTGAAAGCTTCAAAATGACTAAAATACACTAGAAATGTTAAATATGACCAAAATCCCAATCTGATCTCCAAAATCACTAGAATATTTGCATATCTTTAAAATGACTATAATACTTTTGAAACCTCCGCAATGCACAAAAGTCTCCCAAAACATCCAAAATGAATAAAATGCCTAAATTGTTACATTTTGTAATGAATGTTTTAATTTCTTTACAAATGACTTCAAGAACTTAATAAATGATGTTTGAATTACATTTTTGTGATTGATGACACATCATATGGTAAAAACTTTATGATGAAATTGAAAACTTTGCATGGAACACAAATAGAGTTTTATTTTGGCGAAAACACTATTTTGGTCCCAATATTTTGAGGTCACAGTTAATTTGGTCCCTAAAATTTTGCAATAGTCAATTTAGCTCCTATTATTTTCAACTTCCAGTCAATTTGGTCCCTACCATTAACTTACTAACAGAAAATGCTTATGTGGTAGATGGCAAGTATAATTGACACACTTGAAGTTGGCATGGCGAGTAAATTAATATTATAAAATTTTAACAGATATTTAAAATATCATATCAGCATTTATTATTATTTTTGAAGTTACCACATTAGTAGTTTAATTGAAAATAAATAAATCAGAAAAAGTATAACAAAAAAACACAAAAATTCAAAATATCAATTTTTTTTTTCTTTTCTTGCATTTTCTTTCTAGCCAAACATGCACAAACACTTACAAAATCCCAAATCAAACCTAGACTTAAATCTCCTTTACGATTACAAACACAGTTCAAACACTCCCACGTCCAATCTTAGCTCACGATACAATTCCTAAAACCCGAATTCCTCCTAAAGCAAAATTTTGCAATTCTATACCTCCTCATCTTCCTCTCTCTTCTTACTCTTTCCCACTCACAATAATACCCTCTCCCTGTTAGCACTTGTCGGAGGTGAAAAAGTTTCCTTCTCGACAAATAAGATTTAAGTTGGGTTGGAGGGTCTAAACCGAAACTCGATGATGGGCTTGATGCACAGCCCAAAGGCTATCGATGAAGATTCAAGAAGTCCACTATATTTTATGCCTTGGGCATAGATTGGAACTGTCAAGAGTGGCCCAGGAACAATCCCTATAGCGAACACGTCAGCATGGTTGAAAAACATATTGTAAGAAATAATCCAGCAGTAAAGTATTTCTGCAAGAAACAGCCCAGCAGTAAAAATGTTTCTATAGAAAAAGGCTCAGCTTTTAACGTACTCCTGCAGAAAATAGCCCAACAGTAAAGTAAAATGAAATTAGTTACTTGACAGACTAAGGGAAACATCTATGTTTTCAGACTCATCATTCATTAACTCTGGAGATAAATCTTCTAATACAAAAATATGAGGGAAAAACTTTATAGTGACAGTCACATCATAACCATTGATAGTAAATGAATAGATAAATATCATAGGTTCCGTAATAACAAATAATGGAAAAGACTTAGTGTGAGATGAAGGGAGAGAGAGAGATCCCAACTAGTGCAGCAAGATCATTATGGTGCCATGGCATGCTCATGAATATAATATATGTAGTGAGTAGAGAGAATCATTTGTAAGTAGTATGAGTAATGAGTGAGAGTGTATAGTAGTACTGTTGGAATATTCTGCTGGGACAAGTAAGTGTTTATGAGTAGAGCTATGAGAAAGTATTTGTGAGTTAGGAGCTGGGAGACTCAGTTTCTATGCTTGAAACTAAGAACTTAGAGGCTTCTTCAGAGCTTAGAGAAAGCTTAAACAGAGAGGTTAAGGTAGAAACTTTCCTGGTGTAAGCCTTAGTGTGTTGTTGGTTGTTGAAGCATTAATGGAGAGCTCCATTTATACTAGGGTTTTCAGGGGGTGATTAGCAAATAATCTTTGCTGAATCTACCTCAATCTCCAGAAAATCCTTAGAGAATCATTTTTAAGATTTTTAGCTAAGAGTAGTAAGCTTCACTTTAGGAGGTTCTTGTTGTTTTGGGTAACAATCAGCTGGGTTTTTGCCTTTAGCATTAAATGCTTATTACCTTGGCTGATGGATTAGAGCATGCTTTAGGCTAATGATCTTGGATATGCTGTAACTAGAATCAGAGTTCCCTAGGGCAGATTAGACCACCCCAAGCCAGGTGTCAACCTTGGAGCCCTTGTTGAGAACTCTGTTGGGATCCCCCTTCGGTGCCCTCCAAATCACATTTCCCTAAATTTCCCCATTTGGGGTTCATGTGCTTGATTCATGAACAAGAAAATACATATTTTTAGTATGAAAATGAGCTAATTTTGTGTCGTTTTGGGAGCTTCACTAGTCTGGTCATGGCAGCTTTGCTTTCTTGACTGAATGAGCTGAAGGAGAAAGAAGTAACAACTGGCTGAAGCTTTCCCAACTTTTTGTCACATCACTTTCAGCTTTATGTCACTTGACAGATGATGGGATTTCAGCTTGTGGAGGAAGGATTCATCCCCTGGTGGACACATGTCTGTTTTCTAATTGATTAGACATATTGGGACCTGATGGGAAGGGGCTCCAGCTGTTTATTTATTGATGAGATTTGGCTGACCAATTCACGTGTTCTTCAATTGCTGAGATTTGTTTATGAGCGGGTTTGACTCAGCTAAGCTTTGTTGATAAGCTTGCTTGGTCTTTGTTAACCCTATAAAATGAGTAGTTTTGCCATGGGTGATATTCATGGGCTTTATAGTTTGATTATGGGAATAATAGACATAGTTCCCATAAAATTTTGTCAAAGAGATATTCTTTTGAGAAATGAATAATTTGTATTTCCCATGAGTTGGGGATTTAACAAATGTTGAAATAATATTTGAATTTAGTAAATATGTGACAAACTAGCATCTGGGTTTCATGAAATAGTTGTCAAAAGATTATTTGGGCTTTGCAAAAATAAGTATTAAATTAACATTTGGGCTTTGAGTATAAAGTAATTGTTTTTGCCAAAATGTCATTTTGGGCTTTGTAAGATAATTGCTAGAATGGTTTTAGGTTTTGTAAAATGGATGCCAAATTAGCATTTGGGCTTTTATAAAAATAGTGTAAGATAATTGCCAAATTAGTATTTGGACTTTATGAAAGAATTGCCAAGATAATATTTGGGCTTTATAAAATAGTGCCAAATTAGTATTTGGGCTTTGTAAAATAGTGCCAAATTAGAATTTGAGCTTTGTGAAACTAGATGCCAAATAGGAATTTGGGCTTTGTTAAAATAGATGCCAAATGAGAATTTGGGCTTTGTAAAAATGATTTTGAGATTTTGTAAAGCATTGCCGTGTAGCAACAGGCTTTGTAAATAGTGTCGCATCATAGCGGTTTTTGTAAATAGTGCCGCATCGTAGCGGGCTTTGAATTTGCCACATCGTAATGGGACTTTTGGAATTAGCCACATCGTAGTGGGAATTTGGAATTAGCCACATCATAGTGGGACTTTTGGAATTAGCCACGTCATAGTGGGACTTTTGGAATTAGCCACATTGTACTGGGACTTTTGTAATTAGCCACATTGTAGTGGGACTTTTGTAATTAGCCACATCATAGTGGGAATTTGGAATTAGTCACGTCGTAGTAGGATTTTTGGAATTTGGGCTTTCTTTGAGTTTTGCCCACAAGCCAAATGATGTTGGGCTTTGTGTGGGGATAGTGTAATTTGCGGCCCAATTTTGGTAGTAATGTGATGAGCATATTTTGTGGAGAATTTCAGTTGGATGATATGTGGGATATAATAGGTAATATTTGTGAGAGGGCCCATGGCAATTTATGGGCTTGGGTAGGGAGTATTTTGTGAAGGCCCAATTATATAGAGAATATTTGGGTAATATATATGGGAAATATTTATGTGGGTTTTAAATAATGTGTGGGCTCATGTGGGTATTTTGTGAGTGGGCCAATAAAATCAATGCCTAAAAATTTGTACCTCAACATTTAGCCCCTCGAGTCACGTATGAGTAGTTTCTGTTTTGGTCACACGTGCTAGTTTGAAATCTGGTGGCAATTATGAATAGTGGGCTTCTGCAATTTTCCCATGTCCAGTAGCTTCCAACGTTCAATACTTGGTGGGTCTTCAGTTACTTCTCAGGTTTATGGCATTAAATGCTGGTCTCTTCTCCATGTCTTGTCATCTGTACCCTTCCTGCTTACCAGTAAAGGGATGGCCTTGGCTATTTCTTCTTTTATTTTTTTTGCTTGGATCGAAAAATAGAGTGAGAAATGCAGAGAGAGCTTCTTTTCTTCCTTCCTTTTCTATTTTCAGCCAAGGGTGAGAGAGTAACACTAGTTTCAGCCAAGGTAGAGAGAGTGATTGAGATTTTCGGCCAAATAGAGAGAGAAATAGGGCCTTTTCTTATTCTTTTCCATTGCCTTCAACCAAGAGAGAGAGAGAGAGAGAGAGCGGTGGCCAAGGTTTAGTAATAGACTGCATCACTTCTCTCTTTCCTTAATGATTTCGGCCAAGTGAGAGGAAGACCTATAACTTTTTCTTGCTCCCGGTGGTGGCCATGGGTATTCTTCTGCTCCTTTTCTCTTTTTCTTGAGAAAAAGCACCTCTGGTTCTATAAGTCATGGCTGAAGGAGAAGAACCGCTGGGTCCCAGTGGTGTCAATACTGCTGGGGTGAGAAAAAAATGCCACGGCTAGGGGTATAGCTACAGCAGCTGCTGGGAGTGATGATGTGGAGGTTGGACCAGGGGAGCCCTTGCTGCCGTTACAAGGCCCCTGGTATAGTTCATCCCTTCTATTCCCAGTGGTTGGGGCCCTTGAGTTTAGTCCACTTGGGGTGCCAAAGAGATGGATCTTGAAAGGCAAATCCCCCAGTCCAAAGACAGCATGGGTCCCAGCTGCCACGGGTATACTTGACTTGCGGTTTCAGCGAAAGGAGTTCCTGCCAGCTTCTATTCAGTTCTTGTGCCCTTGTGGCATAACTAGTGGTTGGTATAACTGGGTGGAGCAAGTTGTTGATGAAGGTTTTTTCCAAATTTTGAGGGATGCCTAAATATTTGAAGCTGTGGTCCCATCTCGTGGGTGGAACATGTATAGAGATGTGAGGGCACTCCGGTTCATGGTACGTCATTGGCATAGTGATACCCACACTTTTTTCTTCCCTTGGGGTGAGACCACGGTCACACTTGAAGATGTGGAGAGGATATGCTTGCTGCCCAACATGGGAGATGTCAATCCTTTAGAATTGGAGTTGTCTGATGCAGAATCTGAGATTACCGGTAAGTTATTGGAGACATTTAGAGGTACCTCTACTTCCTGAGGAGGTAATAGAGCTCGGGTTTTCCTTCTGGATCTCTGAGTTTAGAAATTTTAGGAATAATGATGTCAGAAAAGCAGTATTCTTAGCTTTATGGATGAGTAAATTTGTATTTAATACTGCCCTGGTTCAGTTTTTGAAGCCTTTTACATTTCCTTTAGTCGTAGTGTTGTGTAGGGGTGCATCATTGCCTTTAGGCACCCTGTGTTTAGGCACTTTATATTTTGAGCTAGACAAGTTGCATAGTGATGAGCTTGAGGGATCTCCTTATCATATCATACAGTCTAGTATCAATGTTTTACTGTTGCAAACTTTCATCTGGGAGCATTCGAAGGATTATGCTGATGTTGGTAAAGATGTTGGTGATGTAAAGGCAAGCAATTGGGTGATCGGACCTGCTGGTCCTGATGGTGAGCTTTAATTTCTTAGGTTTGAAGACAGCTTACCCTTATTGATGAAATGGATAGGGCTGAAAGTGTGGAACCTCCCTTCCATTACATTGCTAGATGATGGAGGCCACTTTACTTGGAAGCCCTACTCATATGTTGCTGTTGGGTTTCAATGTCCAAACCCATTTCCGAGTGCCAAACCTGGATCCCAGGAGTTTAGGCTGAATGAGAATAAGAAGATCCCCAATCTCCTGCTTATTACATCGCCTTCATTTATCCCATACCCGAGAGGTGACAAATTTGGCTTAACACAGTACAACCCTCATAGGGTCATGAGACAATTCGGGTTTAATTAGGATGTTCCGGATATTAACACCATGGTTTGTGCTTTGAGTGATGCAGTGCAACCATTAGTGCATGGTACAGCCCTAGAATATTGGGCTAATAGAATAGAGAGGATTTTGGTCCCGAGCAGGCATCGTGAGGGGTATGCAACCCCAAGTATGAAATTGTATTGGAACAAAGTGATGAGTACCTTTGAAGGTTATGTAAAGAGCCGAGAAGTTGATGAGGTGGTGATAGGTCCTCCTTTGAGAGGGCTTTCTTCAAATGCCCAGCTTATTCCAAACACAAAGGCAGCTTTAGCTTGGGCTGCTAGACAAAACTTGGGTTTTACTAAGTGGAGAGCTGATCTGAATGGCTGGGTGGTCCATGGGGGCGATGTTCCCGTGGAATGGAGTGAGAAGAACATTGTTGTAAAGCCCTCGAGTCCAACCCAAACACTGGTGCATCCAAAAGACCTCGTGGCAAATCGCCTTCATCTAAAGACAAGCCCAAGAAGGTGAGTCGACAAAAAACAGGTGTTGAAAAGTCTAAGGCTAGCAGCCCCAAGCCCCCAGTGGTTGCTCAACCTAGCTCTGGTGCTACTCAAGTTACTAAGTTCAGTGCCCCAACTGATGCCCCTATTGGCTCGTCATCACCAAGAAAGCATTATAGAAAGAAAACCAGTGCTGGTAGGATACAGATCCTTGAAACTTCAGAAGAGGTATCTTTTTGAAACCCTTGTCTTCTTACAGTCTTTCCATTTTTTTTTCCCTTTTTTTTTTCTTCTTTGCCTTCATTCTTTGGTGTTAACTATGTGTTTTTATAGTTGCAACAGTCTAGTGAAGAAATACAATCAGAGGAGCATGATTCTTTGGTGTAAACTATTGCTCCTCGCTTTGATTTCTTCTCGCGTTTCCTCTGCTGACGTCCTTTGTTCTCTAAGTCTAACTAATAAAGACATAGAGATGGCTGGTGAAGGCCCTACTACTGCTGCCACTACTAGAGAAGCTACTGTTATGGAATCCAGCAAGGAATCTGCTAGCAAGGACTTGGATGTTGCTATTACTATTGGAGAAGCTGTTGCTAGTATGCCCAGCCAAGGACAAGCTGTTCCTTCAACTGTTCATGATGCACATCATGACAAATAACTTCCTGGTATGATAACTTTGAATTGTTCATGCAAATAGTAAAATAAGCTTCTTGTTCAATAACACTTGGCTGTGCGAATGCTTTTCTGATGTTGCTCGGGATATAACCATCCCTCTTTTCTTTTGTAGAGTCACGGGTTGAGTCTTCTAGTGATGTTACTAAGGGAATGAGCCTTGAAGAATTTCTAGAAAGATTTGCAGAAGATGAAGAAAATGAAAAAGTGGCGGCTGACTTTCATCCTCTTTCAAGTAACACTGTCATATTCTAGCTGTCAGAAATTCCGGTAGAAGGCCAGCCACTGCTGGCAGCAATTATGAGGAAACACCCCCACTTCCTAGCTGGATGTAAGTTAGGTGCCTTTTTGAGGAAATCTGGCCTTGAATTGCTTGTTGCAGTGCTGCTAGACATGTAGCGTACGAAGCTCGATCGTTCAAACTTACAGAGAGTACTTGAGTGGAAGAATGCTCTTAAAGATTTGTTATTCATGAAATTCGGCGTTCAATTCATCCTTGACAAGATTTAGGCTGCTGTTGAGGCTTGTATTACCCAAGATGATGAGTTCTCAAGGAAAATAGCTGATCTTGAGAGAGAAATAGCAGCAAAGAGAGCTGAGCTTGCACTTTTGCTGAGTCAGAAAGATGCATTGATGCAGTCATCGTCAGCTGGAGGTGCTTTCCCCTCAACGAAAACCTTTGGTGATGGCTTATTTGACTAGCTTTTTCATCATTATTAGTAGTTTTTTTTTATTTTGAACAGTTTGTTTTTGGAATATGATGTAATGAGACATGTAATGTATTTTGGATTTGTTTAACAATGTAGGCTGTGTTTTGTGCAGGGGTGCGCTAGCCATATAAACTTTGTGTAGTAACTCAATATGTTGCCAGATATGCAAGTTGTGTCTTTGTTTATGCACAAGTATATGAACTTATTTTGTGGAAAATACTTCATTTATCAAAGAATAGTATGTTCAAGCTAAAACATGGTCATGGAAGTCATATGCATAGCTTTGGAAAATACTTATTGTGTTCATGACCACTTTGGTTTAAAATGCCCAGCCGTTAGGGCTGTAATCTTACTCATAGTTTAGAGTAAGCATATTTATGTATGGAAAATAGTGTTAGAGTACTTGTAAGTATAAGAAATTCATGTTTGAGGCAAAAGGCAATGCTTAATTCTTTATTGGCATAGTAGAAGTAGCTTAAGGCCATACAAAAGAGAGTTACTTGGTACATACTTGAAAGTCGAATTAAGCATAGTACAACTTAAGCCATTTGCCATTGATAGGTTCCGTGAGACTTTCGCCCTCCACTGTAGCTAGATGATAATAATCGCTGGCACTTACTTCCCTTATAAGATAGGGCCCTTCCCAACTTGGGGCAAACTTAGAGGGTGCTGAGAGATTCCTCTTTATATGATCTGTTGCCTTCAAAACCATTTGTCCCTTGACAAAAACCCTAGATTTCATGGCCTTGTTGTAAGCATTGGCCATTTGCCACTGGTACCACTGGGTGCAGTCATAGGCAAGATTTCGCATCTCTTCCAAGGTTTCGGGGTCTATAGTTCTGATTTTTGCACAAGTGGCAGCATCTATGTCTGTTTCTTGTCCATGAACAACCCTTGGAGTGGGAACCAATAGCTTAATAGGAGATATAGCCTCAGTACCATATACAAGAGAGAATGGTGATAGTCTGGTGGCTGTCTTACTTGAGCTTCGGTATGCCCACAGGGTTTCCAACAAGTGTTCTATCCAGCCACTCTTATATTCATGCACCATCTTGCTGAGAATTCTTAATAGCACTTGATTGGTGGCTTCCGCTTGACAGTTGCCTTGTGGATAATAAGGAGTGGACTTACGGTGCTTGATGTGGCAATGGTCAAGTAATTTTCGGACATTCTTGTTGACAAAAGGAGTGCCATTATCAGTAACAATCTTGTGAGGGATGCCAAACCTGCAGATTATGTGTTCTCAAATGAAATTGGCAACAGCTGGGCCTGTAGCCTTCTTTAGGGAGATGGCTTCAACCCACTTTGTAAAGTATTCGGTGGCCACTAATATCCAAACATGGCCCTTGGATGGTGGATTGATTGGGCCTATTAGGTCAAGCCCCCAAGTATGAAACAGCCAAGGAGTCATCATGTTTTGAAGGTTGGTGGGGTGAGTATGTATGAGATTCCCATGGACTTGGCAAGTATGGCATGTTTTCACATATTCAACTGCATCTTCTTTCATTGTGGGCCAGAAATACCCGAGATTAAGTAGCTGCTGGAGAAGTCGTCTTTTGCCTTGATGGTCACCACACTCACCTGCATGCACCTCTTGCATAACTGATTGTGCTTCAGGGGTCCCTAGGCATCTCAAAGGCTCCCCATTGAACCCTTTCCTGAAAAGAATACCTCCTTCCACAAAATAGCAAGTGGTCAACTTTTTCAAGCGATAGGCCTCTTCATGATTGTTGGGCAAGATGCCCTTTATGAAATACTCAAGGAAGGGTATACGCCAATCGCTGGTGGTAAAGGCTGCACATGATTACATTGCTCTTAGACTGTGGCAGCTTGTTTGCCCATTTCTGGCTAGTAATAGCCTAACCACTAAAGGCGTCTGTAGAGACTGACAGAACCGCTGGGGCCACAAGATTTTTCATGAACTTCTTTTAATCACTTGGTGGACTCATCAGGGCTCAAGCATCTAGTTATAACTCCTCTAGGTAGCTTCTTGTATAATTTCCTTGCCATTAGAGCATAATCTTTCAGTATCTTTAAATGATCCTTCTCATCCGGTGATAATAGTACTTCTTTAATGGAAGACCACCAGTCTGTATGTCCCAGCGGTTGATCAGAGAGTTCTTCCTTCAGCATTTGTACCACTGGGATTGGCCGTTTTATAATAGTGACATCTGTAGTTGCGCCTTCAAACCTTATGGAGTGTTCAATATTGAATTCTTCAAAAGAGTCCTCCAACCTTTGAGCCATAGCTTTATATGGAGCTAAAGATGGTTCCCTAAGTGCAAAATCTCCTCTAGCTTGGAAAACAACCAGATTTGAGTCTCCAATTACTTGAAGACGTTTGATTCCCATTTCACGAGCTACTGCTAGGCCCGTGAGATATGCTTCATATTTAGCCATATTGTTAGTGCATGGAAAATCAAGCTTGAATGCCATACTCACTGTTTCTCCGGTGCTCTTGGATAAGACTATTCTAGCCCCTCCTTCAGAAGTAGTAGAGGATCCATCAAAATGTAAAGTCCAAGCTGCCCCAGCTATTTCCACCAGTGCAACTGCTGGCAGTTCTCTAGGTACATCATCAGTAATGTCCCAGCTATCTTCATTGAGAAAGTTTTCCAATAAATCAGCTATGGCTTGACCCTTTACAGCTGTTGGAGTGATTGCTATGATTTCAAACTCAGATAGTTGCAAGAGCCATTGTGCTAGCCTTTTGAAAAGAATCGGTTGCCTCAAGAGTGAGTGGATTGAATGAGATTTTGTTAAGAGCTGTACCGTGTAAGCTAGCAGATAATGGCACAGTCGCTGGGCAGCATATATTAGAGCAAGACAAGCCCTCTCAGCCCTTGGATAGTGGGTTTCTGCATCCTTTAACTTTCTGCTAACATAATAAACTAGTCGCTCAATCTCTTCTTGATCATCTTGGGCTATGAGTGCCCCTATTACTTCATTATTGGTAGCCAAATATAGCTTGAGTGATTTCCCTGGTATGGGCACACATACGGTTGGTAGTTTGGTCATGAGTTGCTGTAGCTGGAGAAATGCCTGCTGATATCTAGAATTCTAGCGGAAGGGTTTTCCCTTCTTCAACAGTGGTGCAAAGGCAACTGTGAGGGCAGCAAAACCTGAAATAAACCGCCGGATGTATGAAAGTTTACCAAGGAAACTTTTGAGTTGTGTAAGTGTTACAGGTGGCTTCGTTGTAGTAATGGCTTGCACTTTGTTAGGATCAACATTTATGCCTCTTTGATGGACAAGAAATCCTAGAAATTTCCCAGCCGTAACTCCAAAGGTACATTTGAGTGGATTCATCCGGAGCTTGTAGAGTCAACATCTTTCAAAGATCTTTCGTAAGATAGCAAGATGATCTCCTCTGGTTTTTGACTTCACAACAACGTCATCCACATAGTCCTTGATCTCTTTGTGCATCATGTCATGAAAGATTGCGGTCATAGCCCTTTGATATGTGGCACCGGCATTCTTGAGACCGAAGGGCATGACGGTGTAATAAAAGTTACTGATAGGAGTTCAGAAGGTTGTTTTGGCTGCAACTTTGGATGACATTCTGATTTGATTATAGCCACTGAAGCCATCCATGAATGAAAACATAGCATGCCCAGCAGCTGAATCAATGAGCATATCCATGTTGGGTAGTGGAAATTCATCCTTGGGGCATGCTTTATTGAGATTTTGAAAGTCAACACAGTATCATATTTGCCCATTCTTTTTCTTGATCGGCACAATATTTGAAAGTCACTTTGGGTGCATGATAGGCTTGATGAACCCAGCTGTGAGAAGCTTCTGGATTTCTTGAATGATTTGGGCTTCAACGTCAGGATGGAAGGTCCGCATGGGTTGTACCACTAGCTTTGCCCCTGGTTTCACGTTGAGAGCATGTGTTACTAGGTTAGGATCCAAACCGGGCATCTCATGTTATTCCCAAGCGAAGACATCAATGTACTCTTTTAATAGTGAAATAAGCTGAGCCTTTTCTAGCGGTGGTAAGGCTACATGTACTGAAGTTGGTCACTGGACATTAGGATCATCACTGAGATTAATGGTTTCCAGCTCCACATCAAGTGAGAAATTAGCTACAACTGGGGGCTCTTTAGATAGTTCTGCCAGACTGCTATGTAGATTTTCTTCTACCTCTGGGGTTTCTGTTTCTTGAGTAAAACAACAAGTTGGTGTAGTGCTTGCTTCATTCAGTCTGGGACCCTTCTATTTAAGACAACTAGGCCCCGCGTACTGTCATAAATGATACCCCAAACGACCATCCAGCAGCCGGATTTGTATACAACATGGCTGTGAGGCACTAAAGGTTTCCCCACGTTCTCTTTTCTTTTTCCTTTGATCAAGGAAAGACCTCATGTCTATTTCAAGATTATTCTCAATGTCTTGCCAACTGGGTAAAGGAACCCCAACAGGCCTTGAAGTAGAATCTTCCCCACTCGGGGTGAGCTCATCATAGAAAGTGGCTTCAAAGTAGTGTGCTTCGGATAGATCAAATGGTGTAGGATTAGCAGGGATGCATATGGGCTTACCATTAAATCTCCCCTTGACACATTGGTGGTAAGTAGATGGCATAAGCTTGTGTTTGTGGAGCCATGGCCTCCCAAGTAGAGCATGATAAGAAACAGGTGAGTCGATAACATGAAATCTGGTGTGAGCGACAATGGGCCCCACTTTAAGAGTTAGCTGTATACTCCTAATAGTACATTCATGAATTCCAGCAAAACCAAAAACCTCAATGGGAGCCCCAGCTATTCTACTGAGTGGGATCCCAGCTGCTTTGAATGTGCTAGCTGGAATAAGATTAAGTGACGCACCAGTGTTGACCTGTACTCTTCTTATGTGAACATCATTAATCTGTGCAGTAATATATAATGGTTTACTATGATTAGGGTGTTGTACCTCCATATCCTCGTCGGTGAAGGTGATGACATTAGTAGTCTCTAGGAAGTCACGGCTAGCATGAGCTTCAGCTGTGAGATAGTGTGTTCCAGAGCTGGCAGCGATGGATACAAGAGCTTCGGTTGCTAATCTTCTTGACTCCTTATTGAGCCCTAATTGATTGAACAAAGTCCGAAAGGTAGGGCTTCTTTGAAGAGCAGAGATAGCTGCTAGAGGTATGCTTGTACCACTGGCAGTTTCATTCTCATAAGCCCCATTATGAAAAAGTATGGCAGTTGTAGCTTTCCCTTTGTGATGCTAAGGCAGTGGATTCTGCTAGACCTCTTGTTCACGAATGAGGTTCAAAGTGCCATCTGAAATCTTCTTGTGAAATGTTCTCTAGATTGTTCTACAATCTCTAGTTCCATGACCCACATATCGATGATACCGATAATAAAGGGGTTTTCATATGTCTTCCTGAGTAGGCTCATGGATAGGCTTGAGGGGCCTAAGCACTCCATCAACTATCCATTTGTCAATGACGGCATTCATTTCTTCATCGGTGCATGGTATGGGAGGATACTCTTCCTCCTCTTCCCTTTTCCTCTTCTCCCCAACTATTGGCTCATTGGTGGAGACTGCAAGAGCTTGAGGAAAATTTTTCTTTTCTGGCTTGGGCCTTCCAGCTGTGAAAGGTTTTACTGACATAGCTATCTTACGAGCTTTCTAGAGTAGCTGGGCAAACTAAACAATATCAAGATTCTCTAAATGAGCTTGGTACTCATGAGACATGTTGTCAATGCAAATCTCAACCAGCTCCTGCTCCTTGAACTGCCTATAACAATCAAGAGCAGCATCTCGGAACCTCCGGATGAATTCAAGGAGTCCTTCGGAGGACTTTTGCTTAGTATTGTGAAGAGTGAGAATGGTAACCTTTTCCTCCCCATGAAAATAATTTGAACAGAAACTTTCAACCATGTCATCCCATGTGGCAATGGAACCTGGCTATAGTGTGGAGTGCCATGTGTAAGCACGATCGGCAAGAGATTTTGAGAATTTCCTTAAGCAAAGATCACCATTTCCAGCAAAAGGTCCCATAGAATCTAGGAACTTGTTGACATGCTCAATCACATTTCCTTTCCTCCCATTGTAAAGAGAGAAGGTGGGAGTTTCATATTTCTCTGAGTATGACTTGCTTAGTAACTCAGCTGGGTAAGGAGGCCTATGAACAAAGTGCCTTGGTTCCTTTGGCTGGCTAAGCCTTTCCTTTTCCAACAAAGTGGTAAGATTAGATAATGTAACAAATTGAGGAAGAGAGGCATTTTGCGCACCAGACTGAGGATTCCCAGTGGCTGATCCCCTCTCCTACTGTGTTCTAGGATCTGGTCCTTCATGTAACGACTGAGGCGTTGGCCTTTGAGTCTCTCTCAAGACCTTTAAAGATTCAGCAAATTCGAATTGAGCTTGCTGCATTCCTTGTATTGTTTCCAAGAGGAAAGAGAATCGGCGATCAAAATCATCTTGGTTGACCTCATGTTGGTCAGCTTGTTCTCCTTGTGGAGCTTGACTGTGATGGCTTTGTGCCAGTGGGAGACTGGTGTTCTTAGTCCCCTCTTGCCAGCTGTTCGGCAACCTAGGAGGCATGGTGAACTCTTAGCTTCAGTAGACTCCCCAGTGGAGTTGCCAAAATGTCAGGGGTGAAAAATTTTCCTTCTTGACGAATAAGATTTAAGTTAGGTTGGAGGGTCTAAACCAAAACTCGACGATGGGCTTAATGCACGACCCAAAGGCTACTGGTGAAGATTCAATAAGTCCACTATATTTTATGCCTTGGTCTTAGATTAGAACTGTCAAGAGTGACCCAGGAACAATCCCTACATTGAACACATCAGCATGGTTGAAAAACATACTATAAGAAATAACCCAATAGTAAAGTATTTATGCAGGAAACAGCCCAGCGGTAAAAATGTTTCTATAGAAAAAGGTCAAGTTGTTAAGGTACTCTTGTAGAAAATAGCCCAGCGGTAAAGTAAAATGAAATTAGTTACTTTACAGACTAAGGGAAACATCTATGTTTTCAGACTCACCATCCGTTAGCTCTGGTGAGAAATCTTTTACTACAACAATATGAGGGAAAAACTTTATAGTGACAGTCACATCATAACCATTGATAGTAAATGAGTAGATAAACATCATAGGTTCCATAATAACAAATAATGGAGAAGACTTAGTGTGAGATGAAGGGAGAGAGAGAGATCTTAGCTAGCACAGCAAGATCATTATGGTGCCATGGCATGCTTATGAATATAATATATGTAGTGAGTAGAGAGAATCATTTGTGAGTAGTATGAGTAATGAGTGAGAGTGTATAGTAGTACTGCTATAATATTCTGCTGGGGCAAGTAAGTGTTTATGAGTAGAGCTATGAGAAACTATTTGTGAGTTAGGAGCTGGGAGACTTAGTTTCTATGCTTGAAACTAAGAACTTAGAGGCTTTTTTAGAGCTTAGAGAAAGCTTAAACAGAGAGGTTAAGGCAAAAACTTTTCTGATGTAAGCCTTAGTGTGTTGTTGGTTGTTGAAGCATTAATGGAGAGCTGCATTTATATTATGGTTTTCATGAGGTGATTAGCAAATAATCTTTGCTGAATCTACCTCAATCTCCAAAAAATCCTTAAAGAATCGTTCTTAAGATTTTTAGCTAAGAGTCGTAAGCTTCACTTTAGGAGGTTCTTGCTGTTTTGGGTAACAATCAGCTACGTTTCTGGCTTTAGCATTAAATGCTGATTAGCCTTGGCTGATGGATTAGAGTATGCTTTAGGCTAATGATCTTGGATATGCTGCAACTAAAATCAAAGTTCCCTAGGGCAGATTGGACCACCCCAAGCCAGGTGTCAACCTTGGAGCCCTTGCTGAGAACTCTGCTGGGATCCCCATTGGTGCCCTCCAAACCACATTTCCCTAAGTTTCCCCATTTTGGGTTCATGTGCTTGGTTCATGAACCAGAAAATACATATTTTTAGTATGAAAATGAGCTGATTTTGTATCGTTTTAGGAGCTTCACTGGTCTGGTTATGGCAGCTTTGCTTTCTTGACTGAATGAGCTGAAGGAGAAAGAAGTAACAATTGGCTGAAGCTTTCCCAGCTTTCCCAGCTTTTTGTTACATCACTTTCAGCTTTATGTTACTTGAGAGATGATGGGATTTCAGCTTGTGGAGGAAGGATTCATCCCCTAGTGGACACATGTCTGTTTTCTGACTGATTAGACACGTTGGGACCTGATGGGAAGGGGCTCCAGCTGTTTATTTGTTGCTAAGATTTGGCTGACCAGTTCACGTGTTCTTCAATTGCTAAGATTTGTTTATGGGCTGGTCTGACCCAGCTGGGCTTTGTTGATAAGCTTGCTTGGTCTTTGTTAACCCTACAAAATGAGTAGTTTTGCCATGGGTGATATTCATGGGCTTTATAGTTTGATTATGGAAATAATAGACATAGTTCCCATAAAATTTTGTCAAAGAGATATTCTTTTAAGAAATGAATAATTTGTATTTCCCATGAGTTGGGGATTTAACAAATGTTGAAATAATATTTGAATTCAGTAAATATGTGCGAAAATAGCATTTGGGCTTCATGAAATAGATGCCAAAAGATTATTTGGGCTTTGCAAAAATAAGTGCCAAACTAACATTTGGGCTTTGAGTATAAAGTCATTGTTTTTGCCAAAATGTCATTTTGGGCTTTGTAAGATAATTGCTAGAATGGTTTTAGGTTTTGTAAAATGGATGCCAAATTAGCATTTGGGCTTTTATAAAAATAGTGTAAGATAATTGCCAAATTATTTGGGCTTTATGAAAGAATTGCCAAGATAATATTTAGGCTTTATAAAATAGTGCCAAATTAGTATTTGGGCTTTGTAAAATAGTGCCAAATTAGAATTTGGGCTTTGTGAAAATAGATGCCAAATAGGAATTTGGGCTTTGTTAAAATAGATGCCAAATGAGAATTTGGGCTTTGTAAAAATGATTTTGAGATTTTGTAAAGTATTTCCGTGTAGCAACGGGCTTTGTAAATAGTGTCACATCATAGCGGTTTTTGTAAATAGTGCTGCATCGTAGCAGACTTTGAATTTGCCACATCGTAGTGGAACTTTTGGAATTAGCCACATCGTAGAGGAACTTTGGAATTAGCCACATCGTAGTGGGACTTTTGGAATTAGCCACGTCGTAGTGGGACTTTTGTAATTAGCCACATCGTAGTGGGATATTTGGAATTAGCCATATTGTAGTGGGACTTTGGAATTAGCCACGTCGTAGTGGTGGGACTTTTGGAATTTAGGCTTTCTTTGAGTTTTGCCCACAAGCCAAATGATGTTGGGCTTTGTGTGGGGATAGTGTAATTTGCGGCCCAATTTTGGTAGTGATGTGATGAGCATATTTTATGGAGAATTTCAGTTGGATGATATGTGGGATATAATAGGTAATATTTGTGAGAGGGCCCATGGCAATTTATGGGCTTGGGTACGGAGTATTTTGGGAAGGCCCAATAATACGGAGAATATTTGGGTAATATATATGGGAAATATTTATGTGGGTTTTAAATAATGTGTGGGCTCATGTGGGTATTTTGTGAGTGAGCCAATAAAATCAAGGCTCAAAAATTTGTACCTCAACAGTACTATGATGACCCTTACATTGTGGGTCAACCACTTTAACTTATTTGAATCTTAAAGAAAGAAGTTTCTTGGAAATTTTCTACATCACCGATTAAACATCACACCATGTCAAATTTCTCATAAAGAATGTTTTTGATCCTCAAAATCTGTGTCTCATTCTATCATTTCTAAATTTTAGATTTGATTTAATCTCTCTCTGATTCGATGTGATTTCAAAAACACGAAATTTAGGTTGGGGATCCAATTGTTTTTCTCTAATTTATCTTCAGTTTTTCTCTAATTTTTTTTTTTTTTTTGGTATGCAAATATATATTGTGGTTTAAACCCATACATGCCCAAGAAATCAACGTCAAGAAACAAATTTGGGCTCGGTGATTTGATACTCCTAAAACTCAAGAGAGAATCATGTGAAAGAGAGAAGAAACGAGATCTAGGAAGACACTAAGATCTAAAACTAAATCCATATGGTGGTTTTGGAATTGATTCGGATTTGTGAAATCTGAAAGTGGCACAGAATTGCGAGATCTATGAAGTAGTGATTTGGGTTTTGTTCTTGTTTTGCTTGTTTTATTTTTATTTTTATTTTATTTTTCCAAAGAAACTAGGGAAATATATTAACAAATAAACAAAAAGGAGCAAGATTTAGGTACAGTATTTAGGTGCTATTACTTAGGATCCCCTCTTAAGATTTTTCCATATGGCTTTTTTCTCATGGCATGCTCTTTCTATTTGTGGGTACCTTGTTTTTGTGTCCTGCAAAGCTCTGCTCATGTAATAGATGGGTTGTTCATTTCCCTTGTCATCTTCTTGGGCCAACAATGCTCTGATTGCCTAGGAACTAGATGCCAGGTATGTACAATAATAGTGGTTTGCCATGGAGTAGTGCCTGTAAAGTAGGCAAATGCCTTATGATCTAATGAAGTTCTTGAAAGGAATTTTGTTGCTCAGCTCCCCATATGAAAACATTCCTATTTTTCAATAGTTTGGATAGTCCACTAGTGATCGAGGCCAGTCCTAGTATGAACCTTCTTATATAGGAAACCCTTCCTAAGAAGCTCTTGAGTTCCTTGATCATAGTAGGTCTCTTCATGGTTGCTATGACTATTGCTTTAGCTGGATCCACACTTATCCCTTTGTCATGTACCAAAATACCAAGAAATTTTCTTGTGGACACCCCAAAGGCACATTTCAAGGGATTCATCCGTAGTTTGTACATCCTACATCGCTCAAAGAATCGTTCGAGGATCTTGAAGTGTCCTTCCTGCTCTTTGACTTTACCACAATATCATCTACATGTTCTTCCATCTATTGATGCATCATATCATGAAAGATGGTTGTCATGGTGTGCTGGTATGTGGTCCCTGAATTCTTGAGGCCAAATGACATTACTGTATAGTAAAAATTTCCCATTTGGGTCCTGAAAGAAGTTGTTGTTGTTGTTTTTTTTTTTTTTTTGGTCCTTGGTTGCCATATAGATTTGATTGTATCCATTGTACCCATCCATGAAAGAAAACACGGAGTTCCCTACAGCTGAATCTATGAAGAGATCAATGTTAGGCAAAGGAAATTTATCCTTTGGACATGCCTTATTTAAATTGCAAAAGTCCACATAACATCTAATCTACCTGCTTTTATTTTTCATAGGAACTATATTAGAAAGCCATTGGGGATGCTGAATAGATCTGATGAACGTTGCTGCTAATAGCTTTTTAACTTCCTAGGTAATTTGAGCCTCCACTTTAGTATGAAAGACTCTGGCTGGTTGAATCACGGCTTGGTTCTTAGATTGACATTGAAAGAGTGAACCACTAGTCTAGGATAAAGCCTAGGCATTTCCTCATAGGTCCATGCAAATACATCTTCATACTTCTTCAATAGTTCCACTAGTTGTTCTTTTTCTTGTACTGGCAATTGACTATTGATGAGGACAGGTTTCAGGTTCCCTAGTTCAACCTCCAGGTTTACCTCTTCTAGTTCTTCCTTTGGCATGATTTGTGTATCCTTTTCCATATCCTTGTGTTCCTCAGAGATCTCTTCTTGGACTATCATGTAAGATGGTGGTCCGAGACCCTCTTGTAGGCTACATTCAGGTCCCACGTTCCTTCATAAGTGATATATTGTCATTTCTCCAGGTTTTTGAACGATCACACATTGTCAAGAGTTAGATGAAATTGCTTCCTCTTTCTTTTTCCTTTTCCTATCAAGGAGGTTTCTCAGGTCATGATTGTTACTTTCCTAATCTTTCTCCTCTAGGATGGGAGCCCCTAAGGCCCTAGAGATGGGACATTCTTTAGTTGGAGCCAACTCATCATAGAACATACAAAGTTCACTTCGTTTTGGTTGAAGTGACTAGGATTGGCAGCAATTCTTATGGGCTTTTTGTTCAATCTCCCTTTTACACACTAATGGTACGTTGAGGGGATTAAACAGTGCTTATGGAGCCATAGTCACCCTAATAGGACATGGTAAGAAACCTCAAAATTAATTACATGAAACTGAGTTAAAGCTACTATGGGACCTACCTTTAGGGCTAGTTGTATAAGTCCCTTGGTGGACTGTGTAGCTTCTTCAAACCCCGTAATTTCCATGGGCGTCCCCAAAATCCTCATGTTAGCCATTCCCACAGCCTTAAAAGTACTCAAGGTGTAAGGTTGAATTTAATCAACCATCTTGTTGGTTTTATTCCGTGCCAAATTTGCTTGTATTTCAGCAATTAGTAACCCTGTATTTAGGTGGGATTCTTATAAGGGTAGTGAGTGAGATAGTGTGAAGAAATGCTCAAGAGTGTGCAAGAAAAACAGGGACTCGCGACTGGATCTCGCGGGTGACTAACAGCTGCAAGCCGCTAGAAGTTGTAGCATCATGCTAGCTGGAGCGCTATAGGACAAAATAGGACAACTGGCCATTCAGTTACCTCGCGGCCAGAACTCGCGAGCCAGCCCTATTTTGAAAAACCTGACTTTTCACATTCCATTCTCACCCTAGTATAAATAC
Source organism: Quercus lobata (assembly GCF_001633185.2). Classification (NCBI taxonomy): domain Eukaryota; kingdom Viridiplantae; phylum Streptophyta; class Magnoliopsida; order Fagales; family Fagaceae; genus Quercus; species Quercus lobata. The sequence continues at coordinate 42,300,376 of NC_044906.1, read as the reverse complement.
TCCTTATACCCATGAAAGAATGAGAGCTTCCCGAGAAAATTTTAAGAGAGAAACCCTAGAGAAAAACAAGATTGATTCATCCACAATCTTCACATAAGCGACTCTTCAAATTCCTCTACTCTCTTCCTCTCCATTGTTAAATCCTTGAGAGGCTTTTTACCAAAACCTTTTCTCACCATATCCATTATTGTGAGAGGGCTGTTTGGTGTTTTGGGAAGCAGTTAGGAAGGAACCAATTTCACATTGGTTGATGCTATGGTCAAGTAGCAGAATCCGGGAAGCTAGAAAAGAAATAGGTTCAACGCAACCTCGTTAGAGCAAAAAGTTTGGAGGGCTTAGGTACACTGGGTAGATTAGGCTTGGAGGGTCTATTGCTGTTCGTATATCCCAACTACATTTTCTAGTGGATTAGTTACCGCTTGGAGGGCGGCGGAGAGGTTTTACGCCGAGAGCTTCGGTTTCCTCTTTGATAACACATTGTTGTGTTGTCCTTGTGTTTGCATCTCTCTTCCCTTAATCTTTGCCTTTTATTTTCTACTGTGGATGTGATTTTAATTGGCTTAGATTGTTTATCAATTATGTTTATAGCTTGTGTTCATTTTCCGCACACTTATTGTTTGTCATAAAGCTTGAATTGGTATTTTTGTTATTGGGGGTCTAAACATTCAAGGGTGTTTTATACACTATTTGAACTTTCACAAGGCAATGAGATTGAGTGAAGCTCCTATGTCTACCAATGCCTTTTTGATTTGGACAACATTTATGGTGGTTATTAGATCGAGTGGCCTTTAATGATCTCGGTACTTAACTTTCATATCTTCATCTGTGAATGTTATTGCGTTGGTGGTTTCTAGGAAGGCTCTGCCTGCATGAGTTTCTGCTGCGAAGCACTCCACTCTTGCATTTGCTACTATGTTTATGAGGGATTCTATGGTAAGTCTCCTTGTTTCTGGCCTAAATCCCAGCTAATTGAATAAAAGACCTAAACTTTGGGTTCCTTTGTAAAGTTCTCACAATATTTGGGTGGAAGGATTCGCCTACATCTTCTCCTTCTATGTCTATTGGATTTCCATGAATTACAATAACCACTACCTCCTTTTCCTTTGTGGTTGGGCAGAGGATTCCTCTGCACTTCAAGCTCTCGTTCAGTAAGCTCTAAGGTCCCTTCTCGTAGCTACTTATGAAAGAGCTTTTAAAGGGTCCAGTAATTTTTAGTAGCATGTCGAACATATAGTTGTGGAACATGAGGAATAATGGGTTTTTTTTCTTTCTTGTTCTATTGGTGGTTTGGCTACTTTATATGTCTTGAAGATCCCATCCTCTATCCACTTATTTAGAACATGATTTAGCTCCTCTGCCATGCATGGTATCACTAGAGGTTCCTCGAATGTTTTTGCCTCAGGCCTTTTCCTTTTCTGTCCCATTGAAGCCGCCATGGCTTGAGGACCTAGTACCCTTCTTGTCTTTATGGTTAAGGCTGTTCTCCTGGTCCACTACAGTAGGTAAGTAAACTGAGCTGTGCTTAGGTTTTCCAAATTGAGTCTGTAGTCATACAACATGTTGGATATATAGGTCTATACCAATTCTTTTTCTTTATGGCCACTATAACAATCCAAGGACACGTCCTCGAATCTTTTGATAAACTGCACGAGGTCCTTTCCGGCCCTTGGCTTTATTGCTTGAAGATTGGCAAATGTTACTTTGTCTTATCTTGAGTAATACTTGGCACAAAATTTTTCTATCATATCATCCCAATTTCTGATGGATCTCAAAGTGGTGTGCCAGGTATATGACTGATCTATCAAGGACTTGGCAAACTTCCTCAACCACAATTCCTTGTCCCTTGCATGGGGACCCATGGTGTCAATGAACCTACTTATATGTTCCATAGAACTTATCCTTTTTCCATCGTATAGGTTGAACTTTGGGGATTCAGAATCCTTAGGGTAAGGCTTGTTGAGGAGCTCTGCTGGAAAAGGAGGGTCCCTAAAGAACTACTTGGGGATCTTTAGGTTCCTCTCCCTTTCTTGTTCGAGAAGGGCATTAACGTTTACCAAAGTGAGATATTGAGGATTAGTTCCCTTTCCCATTGCAAATCCCCCATCTGGTTGGGGTCTTTCTTCTTTAGCCACTAGGGGAATGTTGTCCCTAACTCCCTGAGTCCTTCCTTCTTTGAGGAGACAGACCTCTTGTTGTAGGTCCTTCATCATTTCCACCATCTAGGTCATTGGATCAGGTTCCACCACCCTCTCGTTCCTTTGTCGAGAGGAAACTTCATTTTCTCTTACGGGCTTTGATGCCGCAGGTGGCAAGTTAGTGCCTTTGCCGTTTCTTAGTCTTGGAGTCGTGTTTGTGAAGGGACTGCTTCTTCTCTCTCATTTTTCCCAATCCCCAATAGAGTCACCAATAAATGTGAGTCCCTTTTTTGACAGTTCCTAGGGCCCGTACTAATGTGGGACTTTGGGTCACTGAAAAAGGGGTTGGATAGATGTTGGGTGAACTAGGTTGGCTTACCGTGGCCTATTTGGACTGTTATATGAAACAATATATATATATATATATATATATATATATTGGCTGAGTAAAAGGAAGAAACAACAAGTACACAGCATAAAAATGAGCAATGATGATTATGAATGCTTCAAGAAAGTTATATTTGATTAAGTCAAGTGTTAGAGTACATTTGGTCCCACCTTGTGAGGATACTCCACAAGGTCTAATAAGCTTCAAAGATCACAGACTTGGCTAATCCCCTTTGGGTTCCTAGTACTTATGAAATTTGAGTCCTTTGAATCTGAGTGGCTTATTGAATATTTTGCTACAGGACCTTTTACAATGCCTCTCTTCGCTCAATGGACTTGACTTAAAGCTTAAAACTCTCTTCTTGTATATATTTTGGTCTCTTGTGTGCAATGATGTCTGCCCTTTAATGTCTCCCTTGCTCCTTTTTTTATACTGTTCTTTGAAGACCTCAAATTAAATTTTTATCCCTTGCTTCTCTTAGTAACAAGGCTGAGTTCCTTTGTTTGGAACCTTGGTGGCTGTTCCTTTTCTCATCTTCTCTCATTTTATACTTATGGGAACTCACTCCCTGAAAGTGTATTAGTGGATTTTCTACTTATAAAAGTTTCATTTTGGACAAATCAGATCCTCCTCTAAGGTTAACATTCCATGGTCTTCTTCCAAGGCTTAAAAAGGACATTTCGAAGGTCCTAGATCCTTGATGCTAACTCCTCTTGGCTTGGTCTTTTCCCAAAAATGACATAGATTTCTCATTTCAATGGATGAGCTTGAAAAGCCTCTGACCATCCTTCCTCTTACTGCATGTCCTTTGCCTTACCCGAGGTTCCATGGTTCCTTTGCCAGGATCTGATCTTGAGGCCATCAATTGTCCCTTTCAATTCTCTCTACCTCCTCTTACTCCTCCTTTTTACTTCTTTTTTCACCTTCCTTCTTTTTGGGCCTTTTGGCCTCCTTGGTCCTTCATAACTTCACAAGCTGGCCTTTCTTTTTGTTAAGGCCCACGATTCTTCCTTGCCTTCATAAACTGGACTTCCTTATCATAGTTTGTACCTCAACAAATGTTATCAGTATCCTATGAAAGCAATTATTTATTTGTTTTAGAAACCCAAATTCGAATGGTCATCACTTATCTATGCTTAAACCAATGGCACAAAAACTTGAATATCATCTTTTCTTAGGCTACATGGTTCCATTCTCACAAAACAAACAATAAACTTCTAACCTCAAAGGAGCAATAAGCCAAACAATTGAATCAATTAAATGATCATCTAAGAACTCATGGTGTTGTCCAAGAATCCCCAAACTAATGAGAGATCTGGTAATCCAAAATCGCTAGCAATAAAAAAAATTCCCAATTCGGTTACACTTTTTTCCCCTAAAAATTCCCTTCATAGTGATTAGATTTGATAGAAAAGGTTTCTTTTTTTTTTTTTTTTTTTTTTTTTTTTTTTTTTTTTTTTTTTTTTTTTTAACCTTAAGAGAATTCTTCTTCTCTTTGAAATCCTTGAGAATTGTCCTCTCTTGAATTGTCCATAAAGGTTTTTATTTTTTATTTTTTTTATTACCTTAAGAGAATTCTTCTTCTCTTTGAAATCCTTGAGAATTGTCCTCACTTGAATTGTCCATAAAGTTTATGCTAAATTGATAATTTTAAATACAACTAGGGTAATTATCTACTTTTTCTAAAGTCCATAAAAATATGAAATTTAAGTTATTGACCCCTAGGAACAAAATTACCTAACTTAATAAGTTATTTTAAAATTTTTAAAAATTATTTTTTCCTAGTTCTATAGGTAGGTTTGTTAAAAGAAAAAAACTAATAATAGCATTAGCTATATATGTTGTGACAAAATTATGATGATTGGCAAATAGTAGATTTATGATAAAAATGTTGGGATGGGTAGACACAATGGCAGGTGGTAATGGTAGTGGCTCTCAGAGAGAGAGAGAGAGAGAGAGAGAGAGAGAGAGAGAGAGAGAGAGAGAGAGAGAGAGAGAGAGAGAGAGAGAGAGAGAGAGAGAGAGAGATCTAAAAATTAATTTATATGGTCAAACCGGTTGGATTTGTAGGGAAAATAAAATTCATATGCACAATATCCATTTAAAAATCCATTTTTATTTAAAAAAAAATAAAATTGAGTAAACAAGTTACCAACCAGATAAATGATGAAACTAAGAAGAACCTAAAAGTTGATTTATATGGTCAAACCGGTTGGATTTGTAGGGGGGAAAAAAATTCATACACAATGTCCATTTAAAAATCCATTTTTATTTTTTAAAAAATGAGTAAACAAGTTGCCAACCAGATAAATAATGAAACAACCCATTTGGCTGTATACTAGGTCAGGCTTATTAGGGGTATTGAGCTTTTAATTTGCTTAGCCCTAATTTGGGAGAGGGTAATATATGCAACGGCTAAATGTGTAACCCTCCTCACATTGGAACTACTTATGTGCGAAGGGTTACATATATCACTGTTACATAAAATGAAAATTCTTAATTAGAGCACCACAGGGCCACTTATAGTTCCGCATACCTCTTTCTATGAAGATTTTATTGAATAATACATGAAATGTGACTTTGAGAGAGAGAGAGAGAGAGTGTTGGCATATGCGGAACTTTTACTAAAAAATAGCAATGGATTACAAGGCTTTTTTTATTTTGTGATGCAGAGCTGCTGCTCCTGCACAATGCTAGGCAAATTTTTCTGATCTGCATAAACCAGTACAATAGCACTTATTTATACTTGAAAGAGCCTTCTAGACTTCTAGATACAAGTAACTGACCCTTAGGAACACAGAACACCAACAGACCTGAAATACTAACAGCCATCATCTAGAAATTTCTTTATTAAAATTACAAATTAATTCTAACACCCCCTCTTAATTTGTAATCTTTAATTGCTTCTTGAACCACTCCATTCTGTCAACTGTAGCTGCTTTGGTGAGAACATCTGCTGGCTGATCATTGGTACTGACAAATTGCAGTTGGATTTCACCTTCACCAACCAAGTCTCGAATAAAATGGTGCCTAAGCTCAATGTGCTTAGTCCTTGCATGAAAAACAGGGTTCTTAGTCATTGCAATAGCTGACATATTGTCACAGCAAATAACAATAGGTTCTTCAATTTTTTGTTGCAAATCTGAAAGTAATCTCCTTAGCCAAATAGCTTCACATGCTGCATCAGTTGCTGCAATATATTCAACTTCTGCTGAAGATAAGGCAACTGTCTTTTGCTTCTTTGAACTCCAAGCAATCACATTTGATCCCAAGCAAAAGATGTAGCCAGATGTGCTTTTTCTGTCATCAAGTGATCCAGCCCAATCACTGTCAGTGAAACCAACAAGATTGTTGCCATTCTCCTTTTTGTATAAAATGCCTTGCTTCTTGGTGCCTTGCAGGTAGCGAAGAACTCTTTTTGCTGCTGCATAATGCAGCTTGCTAGGCTGATTCATGAACCTTGATATAAGGCTGACTGAATGAACAATATCTGGCCTTGTATTTGTGAGATAAATCAAAGAACCAACAAGGCTTCGATACGTCTTTGCATCTGCCTTTTCCGTTGCATCTTCTTGTTGCAATTTCTCATTAGAAGACATAGGTGTGGACACTGGTTTACATGCTGCCATGTGAAATTTTTTAAGCAAATCTTCAATGTACTTTTCTTGGCAAATAAAAACTTCACCTGTGGACTGTCGCACTTGAAAACCAAGAAAGTATTTCATCAAACCCAAATCAGTCATCTCAAATTCTTTCATCATGGCCTTTTTAAAATCCTCAACCATCTTCCTATTTGTGCCCATATAGATCAAATCATCAACATATAAGCAAATTACTAGAAAATCTCTAGTACCTTCACGCTTGACATAAAGTGATGGCTCACATATGCTTCTTTGAAAACCATTTTGGCGAAAGTAGCCATCAATTTTGCTATTCCAAGCTCTTGGAGCTTGCTTTAGGCCATACAATGCCTTACAAAGTCGATAGACTTTGTCTTCTTTGCCTTTCTTCATGTATCCCTTCGGTTGCTCTATGTACACTTCTTCTTCTAAGTCACCATTTAAAAATGCTGACTTAACATCAAGCTGAAATACTTCAAGCTCCATTTGTGCAGCAAGAGCTAAGAAAGTTCTAATAGTTTCCATGCGAACAACGGGTGCAAATGTTTCATGGAAATCTACTCCAGGCTGTTGCGAATAGCCTTTTGCAACCAAACGTGCCTTATGCTTTTGAATTGAGCCATCTTCATTGTACTTAGTTTTGTAAATCCATTTTAAGCCAATCACATCTCTTCCATTAGGCAAGTCCACAAGCTCCCATGTCTGATTCTTCTCAATGCTAGCAATTTCTTCATCCATGGCTTTTGCCCACACATTCTCCTTTGCAGCATCTTCAAAGGTTTGTGGCTCACTAGCAAATAATGCAAATTCACAAGATTGATATATATCTGACAATGAGCGAAACTTCCTTGGAGGGCTGTTTGAATCATAAGTATCTGCATTTGGCAAGACCGTGCTTGAAGATCTAGTTGGAGATGATGTTGCTCTTGGGGCTTCTTCAGAATTCATGCTTGGAAGTGAATTAGACTTGTCTTGAAAATCAAGAGAAGCAGGAACTTCCAAGTTTTTGCTTTCTTGGACATTTTCCTCCCATTGCCATGCCGCCAACTCATCAAAAATAACATCTCTTGCAATCACCAACTTGTTTGTCTTGGGATTCAAAAGGCGAAATCCCTTAGACTCATCACTATAGCCAATGAAGATATACTTTTCCCCCTTTTCATCAAACTTCTCTCTTTCTTGTGAGGGAATATGAGCATATGCTATGCAGCCAAAGACTTTAAGCTGATTCACCATAGGTTTTCGCTTATGCCAGGCTTCAAATGGAGTCTTGTTTCTAACTGCTTTTGTTGGAGAGCGATTGAGAATATATGCTGCTGTGTTGACAGCTTCTGCCCATAGCATGTTGGGTAATCCCTTGCCCTTGAGCATGCTTCTAGCCATTTCTTCAATTGTTCGATTCTTCCGTTCAGCTACTCCGTTTTGTTGAGGAGTTCTTCGAACTGTGAGCTGCCTTTGAATGCCATTTTCTTTACAATATTGCATAAATGGCTTATAGATAAACTCCCCACCACGGTCAGTTCTCAAGATCTTCATTTGATGACCACTTTGCCTTTCAACAAGAGCTTTAAACTGAAGAAAAAATGAGAATGCTTCTGACTTTTGATCAAGAAAATAAATCCACATCATCCTTGTATAATCATCAACAAACAAAAGAAAATATCTTTTGTTGCTCAATGATGGAGTTCTAGTTGGCCCACATATGTCTGCATGCACAAGCTCTAAAGGAGCACGAGCTCTCCAGGCTGTCTTTGGAAATGGAAGACGATGCATCTTGCCATATATACAACCTTCACAAACGTTGTCATTTTTCTGAATTGAAGGAAGACCAACCACCATATTTCTTTGCTTCAGCAATTGAAGGCCTTGATAGTTCAAATGGCCATATCTTAGATGCCAAAGATGAGACTCATCAACAACCTCACTTTTCAAAGAAATTTTCTCATGTAATGGCATGCTAAGAGGGAAAACATTATTTTGTGACATTCCAACCTTTGCCACTGTCAATTTGTTTTTCTTATCATACACAGTACACACACCATCATCAAAGTATAAAGAATAACCTTTTCTAAGCAATTGACCAACACTAAGAAGGTTTTGTGATAAGCTTGGCACATAAAGAACATCATGAATAAATTTTTGGTTACCTTCTTCAGTATGGACAGCAATGGTTCCTTTTCCTTCAACTTTCTTTAGCTTCCCATCTCCAAGCTTTACTACAGAAGTATAGCTCCGATCAAGTTCCACAAAAGACTTGGAATTCATTGTCATATGACTGCTGCATCCACTATCCAGAAACCATGTATCTTGTGTTTCATGTAGAGCATTCAAGCAAGAATAAAATAACTGATTTTCTTGACTATCTTTTACAAAATTGGCATCATTTTTCTCTTGTTTATCTTGGTACCAGCAATCTCTTTTAGAGTGATTAGGAATTTTGCATCTAGTGCATCTAAAACGACATTCCCTTGACTCATGACCAGGTTTCTTGCAAATAAAACATTGACCACTAGAGGTACCTGGTTTTTGCTGGTATTTTTCTCCATTCCTTCCTCGTCCTCTGTTCTGCCCTTCTTTGAAGTTGCCTCGACCTTTTCCATACTGACCCTTCTTTTGGTAATTGCCTCCTCTTTTCCCTTGTTCTTCTTTGGAAAATTCATTATGAGAAACATTCAGCTTTGATTGAAATGCTTGCTCCAATGGCTGGCTTGAAAATCTGCTCATCCTTCCTTCATGTGCTTCAAGAGACCCCATCAATTCATACATGGTAAGAACTGATAGATCTTTGGATTCTTCTATTGCTGCTACTACATGATCAAATTTTTGAGGCAAACTCCGGAGTATCTTCTCAACAAGTTTCTGCTCTTGAATAGTATCTCCATAGCTCTTGATTTGATTAACAATCTCAGCAACTCTTGAATTGAAATCTTTGACAGATTCTGTTTCTTTCATTGTCAAATTATCAAAGTCTCTCCACAAATTTTGAAGCTTAACGGAGATAGCTTTTTTTGAGCCTTGAAACTCCTTTTGCAGAATCTCCCATGCATCTTTTGCCTTTTTAACACCAAAGATTCTAGGATAGATAGACTTGCTTACCCCATGATGAATGATCCTCAAGGCAGTAGCATTTTTCTTCAATTTCTCCTTGTACTCCTTTTGATTTTCATCAGTCCAGGAAGAATTCCCAGTTCCAGGTGGGTCTTGGAAACCATCTTCAATCAAATCCCATAGATCTTGGGAAATGAAAATGGTCATCAATTGAGAGCTCCAGTAGTCATAGTGTTCTCCATTGAAAATAGGAACCTGGTTTGTTGAATAAGAAAACAAGACATCTCCAGATTTGGCATCCATGGAGATTAACTAAAGAGAGGTTTAAAGTTGGGTGAACAAAGAAAAATCAGGTGCTGTATAGGCTGAATAGGCTGGCTCTGATACCAAAATTTGTTGGCATATGCGGAACTTTTACTAAAAAATAGCAATGGATTACAAGGCTTTTTTTATTTTGTGATGCAGAGCTGCTGCTCCTGCACAATGCTAGGCAAATTTTTCTGATCTGCATAAACCAGTACAATAGCACTTATTTATACTTGAAAGAGCCTTCTAGACTTCTAGATACAAGTAACTGACCCTTAGGAACACAGAACACCAACATACCTGAAATACTAACAGCCATCATCTAGAAATTTCTTTATTAAAATTACAAATTAATTCTAACAGAGAGGGGGGGGGGGGGGGCTGGTTGGGACCCATCAAAACATTTCCATGAGAGATAATATTTATAGCCTTCTAAAATGGAAATATCATAAGCAACGGGTATTTTTATAGCAAACAATTCTCTTTTTTAATGAAATGTGACTTGAAGGGGAAAGGAAGCTACACCGTCTCCAACCATAATGGTGTGCCCACCGGAAGGCAATAGTCTATTACTAGCATAGTCTACAATGCTCAAGCTCTTGCAACCATTGAACACAAAATTAACCACTTCTCTCCCTCCAGCTGCCACGAAAATCCTCTTGAAACCGATCAACTGCTTAAAATGAGTTCCAATAATACCATCTGGGGGCTTGGAATAAACCAACACAACTTCACTCCCATCTCTTTTGCCCACATTCTTGACTTCAATGTTTAACTTGAAATACTCGCCGCATTGCAAGTCGTTTAATAAAATTGCAGGGCAAGTAGGCTTGGTCTTGTTAGCCATATAATTTAGATCGTGGCAGTGTGTATGTCTCCCCAATTTTACGGGCAAAGTGTGTAAGGCTTGTATGGTGGTGTAATTGAATTTTGTGTAGCTGAGACCAAAACCGAATGGGAAGACTGTGGAGCCATTGAAGAATTTGTAAGTTCGCCCTGGGTAGCCTTTGCTATCATCTGGCCTGAATTGCATGGATGTTAGGGGTATCTTATTAACATAATTGGCTTCATACCACGTGACTGGTAATCTTCCACCTGCAACATAATATATACATGCATGTAATGTATTCTTAATGACAGAGTATAATTAATATCGAAATATCTCTCAAAAAAAAATAAATAATAATAACGAAATAATTGTCCTGAATTATTTTGTTATATTTAACGAAATTTGAAAGGAGTGAAAAGGAAGATACAACTTGTTGCAATCTAAAGGGACGGCGTAAAAAAATTGACGATCATGATTAGCCTACATTGACTATATGTTTCACTATTTTTTTTTTCCTGGGAGAGAGATAGATGCTAAGAATAAAAAAAGATGTGGGATTTGAACCACTGAGAAGAAACATCACAGAGAGGATGTTATTATTAGTTGGTTATTACTCATACCCCTATGATTCAAGAATTGTAATATGCGTGTCATATTTTGTTCTTTAAAAAAAAAAAAAACTTTTGTTACTTTATAGAGGGGAAAAAAGGCCGTGGTGTAGACTTTGATTGGTAAAGCATAAATTAAAACACTCAGAATGTGATGTTTTATTAGCTTAAAGAATAAAGTATTAATTAACGTAGAATGTTTACCGGGATTGTATAGGCCAAAAACAACATCTGCAATGGCACGACCACCTTCCTCTCCAGGATATCCAACCCATAGGATGGCTTTGATTTTGGGGTTATTCTTGGCAAAAGAGATATCCACACCTCCTGCACACATGACTACAAGAATAACTGGGCCCTTTGCTGCATTGGCAACTTGGTTGATAAGCTCACTCTGGTTTCCTGGTAGTAGGAGATCCACCCTGTCTAATTTCTCTACCTCAACTGTTAAATCTAACCCTACCAAAATTATTGTGGCATCAGCTATCTTTGCAGATTCCACAGCTTGGGGTATTAAGCTTGTTTTATTGCATGCAATGTCACCACATCCCGCTGCATAATTTACCTTTCCATATGTTGAAAAGCCATCAATAGGAGAGGTGTAATGGCATGGACTACCAGGATGTTTTGATTCAAATGCATAATTTCCAAGCATCGCAATGGTAGCATTGGCATGTGGTCCAACAACTGCTAGATTTTTGAACATGCCTGTACTTAAAGGCAAAGTTCCACCTTCATTTTTCAGAAGAGTAATTCCTTCTTTTGCTGCTCGTGTGGCTAACTCAATGCTTTTGTTGGTGCATATGTCGTTTTTTCCAAGAGATTTGTATGCTGGGATTCCATCAAAAAAACCTGTTCTAAAAAGCACAATATAAAGGTTTTCTAGTGCCTTGTCTATATCTGACTCTCTAACCTTTGATTGGTTCACTGCATTTCCAGTGTACTTGGGGTAGGACTTTCCACAATCCAAATCCATCCCTGAATCAAATATAATTTAGAACTTGGTCAACTAGAAATCAATAACGACAATTCTTAAGCAAAAGGGAAATTTATATATTATGTAAAAGGTCACAATTGACCAACCTGCTCTTAGTGTTTGTGCAATAGCATCCTCATATGTATCGTTAAGAAAATTGTGACCGGTCACCATTACGCTCACGGAATCACAATCTGAAACTATATATCTGGATTAAAGAATATAATGTTCAGTATTATTGTAATAATAAAATATAAATCAAGGTCTATCACTAATAATGAGCTGATTAAGAGTTTAAATTGTACCCATGAAGATCCCATTCTTGTCTAAGTGTTTGCTTCAAGAGGTTTGGATCAGCACAACTAGGTATCCCATTAACGCGGTTATAAGAGCACATAATACCGCTAACATCACCATCTTTAACACACATTTCAAAAGGCGGATTGAATGTCTCTTCCATATCTTGCTCCGTCACCTTCATTTTTTTTTTTTTTTAATAAAAAAGATAGAATTAGAACAGTAAAGAAAGTCTCTTCCATGTATTTATTTTAAGAGTATTGCTAGAATTATTAAAAATTTTATTGCATAAGAGCATCAGCACTGGGACTTTCATATGCCATATCTAAAGAAATTTTGACATTTCAAGCCTAAAAAGGTCAGCATCTGGAATTGTAAAACTGAAGAATTGTAAAAAAATTTAGAATTGTGCTACAGTGCCATGCTACATGTAGAATGGCACTGTAGCACTATTGTATAAATTTAAATAGTATTTTATTCTCAACTATCTCTCTCAACTCCGGAATGCTCTCTATCTTTCTCAACTCTCTCTTCCTTCTCTCTCATCTGCTCTCTCCTCTCTTCAAACCCAAACAGCATTCTCCTTCCAACATCAACATCACGCATCACAGTAGTTCACTTTTTTCTGATGGGTTGCGATCCAGGTCGTGGTTTCTTTTTTTTTTTTTTTTTTTTTTTTTTTTTTTTTTTTTTTTGCTTAAAGGAAGAGGTGGATATGGCTAGGTTTCTGGGTTGATCAGATTGGTGATGGGTTTGGTGGAGATCGGCGTGGGTCACTGGGTTTGGTGGAGATTGGCGCGCTTCTGTTGCCTTCTATTCCTGGAAAAGCCAAAATCTTACTGTCGAATTTATTAGCTTCGCCGCTTCGTATCACGAAAGGTTTGCCCCACCCAAAATCGTTATCGTACATCGGAAATCTTGGCGAACTTCCCATCATTATCATTGCACCGTCGAAATTCCCCAACGAAAAAAGCCTCGGTTCTCTCTCCCAGTCCTTGACTCTGTGACCCACCGTTTCGTTATCGTGCGCCACTACGTTTTTGTGTAGGCTCACTGGGTTTGGTGGAGATCGGCATGGGTTCAGTGTTGTTGGGTTTCTGGTTTTTTGTTGTGACATTGGGTTTTTTTTTTTTTTTTTTTTTTTTTTTTTTTGAGTTTTTGTTTCGGTGGGATTTTGGTGGGCAATGGGCAGTGGTGGCGTGGTGGGCATGGTGGAGGCGCGGTGGTGGTGACTGGGCAGTGGAGGCGCGGTGATAGAGGTTGAGGGAAGGGGAGGAGAAAATTGGGAAAAAACAAAAAATGGAAAAATATATTTTATTGTGTAGGTATATTATTTTAATGAGTAGAATAGAAAAATAGAAGTTGGAATGCTAGATGTATTGTAAAATAGTATTGTATAATTAATAAAGTAGTTTTTTGGGATGGTAAAATGGGATAAGATGGCATTTCGGGTTGTGGATGCTCTAAGTATGACATGCCAACATTTCAACACAACATAAAAAAATAATTAAAATATGCAGTTATTATGTTTTTAATTAATGAAACACCAATCATATTTGTTGTCATATCAATTTATGAGTCTTTTGTAATAAATTGATAAGCATTCACATTAATTTGGCTAAAATAACATAAACCTCCTATATTTTTGGCCAATAAGTCCAAAAAATATAAATATAAATATAAATATATATATATATATATATTCACATCAGATCATGTATTTATTATGCAAAATAAGATTTTGCTAGTGTTTGCCCAAATTTGGGAGGATTGGTATCTAATGTAAAACATTATATTTATTTTTTATCATTTCTTTTCTCTACCTGAGGGTAAAAAAAAAAAAAAAAGTGAATGTTAGTTGTTGTGTATAATGAGAGAGACATTAAAAATAATAAAGAAAAATTGATATTTTAATGAAATAGAATATAGAATAGATATATATGAGTGTTTTGAAAAGTGGTTAGTTAAAAATAGAAAAAGTAAGTTCTTATTCTATATGGACAGTAAATTTGCATAAATAAATATGAAATGGTACATAGATGTTACCTTACCCTAGCATCGAAATGGTAGCGATCAACTCCTTTCCAATTTTCAACATCATATGCAGTAAAGTGCTTGCAACATGCCGAAACTTTGAGTGGTCTACTACTCAAATCTATATAGTTCTCTGTTCCTTGAACATCCTGTAGACCTCTCACGTAATTAACAGCATAGATGCCAACAAGGAAAGGATCTTCACCAGGTGCCTCAGCAATTCTTCCCCATCTAGGATCCCTGGCAATGTTAATGGTTGGACTCCAAAATGTTAATCCAGCCCGCCCAAGATTGTACATTGCTCGTGCTTCTGTTGAAACAGCCTACAAATTTCATTTCAATATGTGTACTTAAAAGTTAAAACTTACCATTCTCAAGCTAAATAATTTTTTTCATTTATAATTTAGTCAACAGCTAGAACTGATAATATGTACAAAAATGTAAAACATGTAGTATCTTTTGAACTCCAATGAACCAAAATTGGAAAACCCTTAGCAAAATGGGGACAAATTCTAGTTGAATGGACAGGTTTTTTTTTTTTTTTTTTGGAAAGAAATGACACTTTAGCCTCTAAATTATTCTCCATTATACATATTTAACTTCTAAAGGGGCGGTGCTAGGTAGTGTCAAGGGGTTCAAATGAACCCCTTGAGCTAGCCAAATTTGAATACTCTGAACTAAAATAAGCTTGAATATGATATTCTTAACAATATCTTGATCTTTTTAAACACAAGAAAAACCCAACAACAAACCAATTTTATCTAAAATCTATGGAAAAAAAAAAAGTAAACTCAACAACAAAAGTAAAAAAAATTTCATCTTAAATCTCAAAAAGAGCTCATTTAGATCTTAACAAATTTGAAACAAACAAATAGATAAAAATTTATTGTATTACGATCTCACTTACAATTCACTTAAAAACAATAATTAATATATGTATTGTATTTAGAAATAATATAAGATTTCCAAGATTTTATCTTAGTAATAATTAATATGCTCATTGTATTAAGAAATACTAAGCCAAATGAGCTTATAATTTATCTATTATGAGAAATGCTATGTTTACAATATTTTCGTAACATCTTCACAATAAATCCTAAGTGATAGATTTTTACTTGCTATTAATGATGAGCAAAAAATAATTTTAGTAGTTAGTTTAAATTAAAACCAATAACAATTTATCACCTAAAATTTGTTGTAAAAATGATGTGAAAATATTGTAGATGTAGTAGCATTTATCTTTTTTTTTTTTTTTTCTTTCTAGTATTACAGACAAATTTATAAAAAGAAAACCACATAAATCGTAATATTCATTTTCTTACTAACCCTTATATTCAAAAGGAACAAAGTTTCTTTCCAAACTAGTTTGGAGAGAAACATTTCAAATTCTTTATATATTTTTATATGAAATGTGAATTTTGAAAATTTAATTTTTTTGAATTGCATGTCCTTACTATATTCTTCACACTTGCAAAAATTCAAGAAAATAAAAAATTAATTGTTATGTCATTAAATAAATATTGAAATTTCAAGTTTTTGTAATATAAAATTATATATATATAAAAAATAAGTTTGTTGATCAAATAGTACATAACATCCGATTTGAAAGAAATTTGATATGCATGTTAAGAACATAAAAAATATGAAATTCAAGGATTAAATTTTCAAAATTTACACCAAAAAATAGATATATAATAGTTTAAAGAGTTTCTTCCTAATTTAGCTCGGACTATAAAAAGAATCCTAGACACACCTGAACTATGAGAATGCATGAATATTATCAATGTAACATTCTGCATCCAATTGTCCCAACTATCTTCTTGCCAGATTAGAACCTGGTATAATACTTAAGATATTGCACGGGGTGCAATAATAATGAATGTTTAAAATTAAAAGTTGTAAAAAGTAATTTTCAACCTCAACTATCAAATAAAAATATATATTAAAAAGAAGTAAAAAATAAAAAATTGTGAAGGAAATTGTGTAATTGCACGGTGCAATTACTGCCTGATCGGAAATTACAGTCATGCACAACCCACTTGACTGGTGCTTATGTGGAACCCACTAACCCCATATGAAATGACCGAAAGGCCCTTCTTTCTTGAACTACACCAAACCCAGAAAATGAAGAACAAAAACGCAGATAACGAAAAACATGAGATTAAGTAAACAACAATCCAAGTTTTCTTTAACACAAGTAAAACAAATCCATCAAACTTTTTTGTTAAACCAAATAAAAAAAAAAAAAAAAAAAAAACTGATCCCTCCACCAGCCAAATGCAAATCAATATTACTCAACGAAAAAAAAAAAAAAAAATTAGGTTCCAAAATCCACACCATAAACCCCAAAATCACTTCACAGTAAACCATGAACACAAAAAATTCCAGAAAGTCAATTCATTTGAATGACACATGCCTCCTTCTATATCACCCACCAAACTCAAAAACCGATCCACTTCAACCATGAACATTCTAATCCAAATGGTACTTGGGCCAAATTCAGACACAAAGCCATCCCGATTCACCAAACCCACACCCAATTCAACTATCTGTTTCGTTGGTGGCCAGATCTGAAAGATCACGCCGAGATAGCTCGATCTGGGTTCACCCATTTTGCCTCTTTAGAACAAGCAGCGGCTGCAGTTAGCTGTAACGTCGGACCAGCGGGTGGGCGTGGAACTTGGAAGAGACATCTTTAGTGAATTTGAACTCACTGATTGCGACCTAGAGCTTGCCCCGCTGCGTGATTGGACAGTGGTGGGTTTATGGTTTCTGGGCTTCTTGATGACAGACGGAAATGAGGAGCTGCTTGTGGGTTATATATGGCATATAGGTTGTTTATCTAAGTGGGTTTGTTGTTTCATCTCTCCGTGTTGCTGTTTGTTTCTGGGTTGTAAATTTGTGGGTTTGATGTTCATCTCTGTGGGTTTGATTTTAATATCTGGGTCTTGTTCTTCATTTCCAGGGTTTGGTGTAGCTCATGAAAGAGGAGGCATTTGGGTCATTTCAAATGGGGTTAGTGGCTTCCACTTAAGCACCACCCAGTTGAGTCTCGACCAAACTTAACCGGTAAATAGACGGAGGGTGGAAAGTGTACTGTCTATCTAGAATAAATTTTTCTAAGAGAACAGTAAGTATTTTCTTAATAAGGAAAAGAGAATGAGGTTATAATTTATTATTTTCCCCCTCTTCTTCATTCAATTGATTTTCTTTTTATTTGACTGATTGTTTACTACATCAATTATATGGATATCTTTTTCAAATTTGAATGGCATCCCTTATATTTGTCCATCATGCACCCACCTGAATACATACTAGAAAACAACCTTAAAGAATACAAGGAAACTACTCCAAAGCATTAAATTTTACACTTGTCCATTATGCACCCACCTATGCAAGAAGATGAAAGTAAAAGACACAAATTTAAAATACATAGGAAATAACAAGAAGCAAGGAAAATACAATACAAAGCATTAACTTTTTTTTTTTTAACATATTATTATTAAGAGAAGAGACATTCATGATTCACCTGACCAATTTCTTTCCAGAGTGACTCGTTGAATGAAGCTGTTGTGAGAATGACAGTGGGAAAGCTGGTTGCATGAGGAACTAGATCATCAAAGATGGTTCCTTTACCAAAATTGGCCACACCATGGAGAGCCTCAGACCACCACTCATACTTAGGCAGCGCCAATCTAGGCACCCCTTCAGCACTATTTCCTAGCTGTGCTATCTTTTCAGGTAGTGTCATTTGTCTCACGAGATCTTTCGCCCTAACACTGTAGGGAAGCTTTGAGTCACAAAATGCGAATCTTGACATGTCCAGATTGAGTTTGGCATATCTGGAAGGATCACATACATAAGCGAAGTCACTGCCAGTTGGGGTGAGATCATCAGGTCTAATTTTTGAGACTTCTTTTCTCACATCTGTACTAATCACAAAGGAAGCAATAGTGAAAGAGATACAAAGAAGAAAAAAAAGATTATTAGCCATGGCTTGTCTTGTGTGAGCAAGAGGTAAAGTTGCAACTTACATACACATGGAGGCTTTTATAAGGGATTCAATATCAATAACCCATATTGATTGGGCTTGTTTGTTAGAAGTGGTCAATGGTAAGTGTTGCACTACAAATTTTTGCCTACCATTTTTTACATGAACCAACTACTTTTTCTTCACATCACTCGCATAATTTTAACAAGTGGTGAAATTTGGTATATTTGTGGTATTGTTGAAAAAATAAAATTACCAATTTTATTAAAAAAAAATTACAAATTGGGGGTGATAATTAAAGAATGAAATTGATGTTATTTCTTTTTTTTTGAAAGAGATGTCATTTCAACATTATAAAGAATAGTGTATAAATCAAATATATATATATATATATATTAATTGGTGACACATTATATTGTAAAAATGACGTAGTTAAAAAAAAAAAAAAAAAAAAAGTCCTTAAATAAGATATGTTTGAATGAGTCACATCTTAGTGTTATAAAAAGAAAGTAAAATTATTATTTCACTGATGACTTTACATTTTTATCATAAAAAATCCCAAAAATTCTTGTCACTTATGAGTTATGATGCCAACTTAGCATAATGCTATTATCTCGTTAATATCACATTTCGTTTGTCTAAATCTGCTTTATCAAAAATTCATGTCACTCGGTTTCTCAAAAAAAAATAAAAAATTTCATGTCACTTGTGATGCCAACTTAGCATAATGCTATTATCTCCGTGATTGTTATGTTCATTTTTTTGTTTTTTTGGGGGGATATCTAATAATCAAATACCTGTTTTTTCTTAAGATAATATAAGTCACATTCAAAATCCTCCCATGAACTTCGGTTTAAATATTCAAAGGGGATCTTAAATGGGAGAAGTTATAAGATTTACATAGTGGACAAGTGATGTGGTCTACCATTCAACTAAAAAACTTTCATTTGTTTAAAATTGTTAGAAAATTTTTTTAAACAAAAATTAATTACTGACTCATCAATTTTAAACAAGTAGAAATTTTTTAGTGGAATGGTGGACAAGTGACGTGGTCCACTAGAGAACTCTATAATTTCTCCTTAAATGGGAGGAGTTGCCACACCCAACAAATTTACCTTTAAACCAAATGTCCAAATCCACCTCCTATGCCGAAGTTGAAGCCATTTCCATGACATTGGTCTTCACATTTCTTAGTGTGCATTTGGCATAGTTTATTCAGTATCTATACTATCATTTAAAAGACTTTCTTTGTTTGAGATTCTCATTTATTTTTTGTTCAAAAATGCCCATATATCCTTATGTTTAAGTAAAGACAAAACTAAAGGACAATCCGGTAAAAATACAACTTTAATTCCTACTAAAACATTGCCTAAAAAATAGGACCATTCTCCTGTAGATTTTTAAATTGTTTTATCCAATTATAAATTAGATTCTCAAAATAAAAATTATATATGTAATAAAAAAAATAAAAACACAGATTTTTTTTTACTACAAAATAAGATCACAAAAAAAAAAAAAAGCTTCATCGCATGCGCAAAGTGTATATGATGAGGTTAGTTTTAGTAATTTTCTAGGGTAAAGTGAAAAACACACTCTTGAAATTTGAGTGTTTTTGAATTTTATATCCCAAAGTTTTAGAATTTGTATTTTACACTCTAAAATTATATTGTATTTGGATTATTAGCCCTTTCGTTTGTTTTTTGCTAACGTACTTGTTAAGTGTCACATCGGTTTATGACATGCATTAGTCGACCCAATCAAATTGTAACATGTGGATTCTATATTACATGTAAGAAAATAATTAGGCTTTTATGTAAAAAAAAATTAAAATAAATCCTTAATCAAATTAAATAAAACAATTAAATTAACTTAATTTTTTTTATTTTCAGTATTTTTTCCTTCTTCCACAAAGAACATGTTTGATTGCCTTTTTAGTTGTTAAAAAATAAAAAATAAAAAATAAAATCTTAGCAAACAACCTCTTCTTTCTATTTTTAAAGAAAATGCAGGAAAACTTATTGGATTGACTGATCTCTATGAATTATATATATATATATATATATATGGACAAAACTTATGTATAGTACTTTAGGTGCTGTTCCTTAGGTTTCCCCTTTTATGATTCAGCCATGTAGTTACTTAACTAAAAAATACACTTCCATCTCATGAGAAAAAATTCACATGGCAGAATCTTAAAAAGTGAACCTAATGAATAGCACCTAAGTATTGTACCTAAGTCTTGCTCATATATATATATATATATATATATATATATATATTAGCGAGTGGTCAGAAGTTTTTCCATTTTTTTTGAAAAAAAGGTTAATAATTTGCATTCATTATAATTTGAGATTACTACATTTTTCAATCACAAAAATACCTAAAGGTGTGATAAAAAATTATTTTATCCAAAACGCATAACACTCATCACACCCCCTAGATGTTTTTGTGATTGGAAAATGTAGTAATCTCAAATTATAATGAATACAAATTATTAACTTTTACAAAAAATAAAATAAAATAAATAAATAGAAGAGTCTCTGAGCATGCGAATGAAAAACTAGTATTAAACTTACCATCATTAACATTAGATTTTATATGACTTGGTCCAGCCTCAAAGTCATTTGCCATTGTAATTTGATAGCTTGGAGGGAGATCTAAATTTAATATTATAAATATTAAGTTAATATCTTTTTCTACATTGACATACAACTAACATGCCAAAAAGTATAGATTTTCTCAAAATAATAAGATTACAAGCAATAAAGAATGTTTAAAGATACAAAACTATAATCTCACCACTGGCTTCTTACATAGCCCTATGCTCAATTGGTATATTGTGTGCCAAGTTACGGATATGTGTAAGCTGACGACTTCGTCTAGCCTCGTGATTAGGTGGTATTAGTAATGGGTTTGTTGATGTTGAATTAGAATGCACAACATCTTCTTCATTTAAATTTGCTGGGCTTCCCACTAAAATGTGATCACCACCCAGGTTTGTTATCTTTGTCTTGAGTAATTGGCACAATGTCTTGCCAATCGAATATTTCTGCTTTCATTGTCTTCTCAGGTGAGCATAATCTCCATCGTTCTAGACGACGTTCTACGTCATTGGTATTCACCATCGCTGTATTTTGCGAACTCATTTCTACATAAAATTAAATTAAATTTATAGTAGTTGTTAGGACATATGTGGATCATGTTAAGAACATATGTCATTTAGAATTGGTAATCCTTTGACAAAATGCGTTTTACTTGTAATTAGGTAGATATAGGATGTGTTTAATATTTTAAAGAACAAGAGTTCAAGTTCAAGTCCAAGTATTGAAGTCATGCAAATATGTCCAAGAATGAAGTGAAGAAGTGCTGTCATTTAAAGCTCGACAGATAGCTCAACAAATGTATCTATCGAGATTTAAAAGGTGAAGTCTGACAGATAATCTCTCGACAGCTATATCTAACGAGAATTACAATTTTTTTTTTTTTTTTTGCTATAAAATAGGACCACTAAGTGTGTGTTTGGGTTCGCATTTGCTGCATTGCGTTTCAGTTTCTACGTTTTCTCCTTTTTTTTTTTCTTTTTTTTTTACGCATTTTCCCCCTCACAAGCGGCTACTGTTTATGTACTGTACATGAACAGTAGCCGCAACATTTGACCAGTTTACGTGAACAGTGCATCCGTGCACTGTTCACGGACCCACAAATTTCATTTTTTATCAATTTTTTCATTAAAAATGGGTCCCACGGTACTATTTACACATTTAAAAATTATTTTGTTACAGTGTTTTCAGTTTTCAGTTTTCAGTTTCAGCAAAATAAGTTCTATCCAAACAGACCCTAAGCCCAACGATTTCACTTTTTTTTCTTCTTCTCATTTTTCCCCCTTTATCAAGACTTAAACATTTATCTCTCTCTCTCTCTCTCTCCTGATTTCCTTTCATCTAAATTCTAATCGCACGTTATTTATTTATTTATTTTTTATTTATTTTGGTTTTTGTTTTTATTTTTTCAAATCTCTTATTCTTTATTTTGAATTATTAAAAAAATGTGATTTTTGATTTACTCCCCTTTTCTTTTTAATGATTTATTTATGTTGGTGTTTGAATTGTTTTCTCTTCACATCTGTGGTGTTTTTTTTTTTTTTTTTTTTCATTTTAGTGAATGTCTTATCTATATTCAAAATAAAAATTACTATGCATGTGGTTTAATTGGATAAAAGAGAGAAACATAGATAAATGAAAAATTATGACACTAAACAAAAGCTTCATCGCACACGCGAAGTGTGTGTGATGAGGCTAATAAGTATTAATTTACTACTCCATCAAAAATGTTACGTACCTTTTCCCAGCTTTAAAGGTAATTGATAAATTTTAAATTTGAGCTCTTTTTAACTTTTGTGTGTAGTAAGTGACTAACTTTTAGGACTAAAAATCTAAAATTTTGGATTAAACAAAAATTGATAACTGTTATTGATTTTTTTTTTTTTTTTTTTTTTTAAGAAGAACACCAAAAAAAACATGGATCTTGCCATACATAAAATTTTATATTTAAGCGTTTATTTACTTTTGTTATGGATGTGTAGTAAATGACTATATTTTAGGATTAAAAAAGTACATTTTTGGATTAAACAAAAAATGGTAACTGCCATACATAAAATTTGAAAAAAAGAAGAAGAACAACAACAACACCAAAAAGGGAATAAAAAAAAAAAATGTGGATATGTATTTATGAAATTTTAGGATCTTTCCAGGAGCATTTCCTTAAACTAAAACAACACAAATTTGTGCTTTTTACTGTAAAAGAGAAAAAAAAAATGGTAGTTACTAAAATTTAAATTTAAGCTCTTTTTAACTTTTTGTTATGAATGTGTAGTACATGGCTAAATTTTAGGATTAAAACACTCCATTTTAGGATTAAACAAAACTTGATAACTGTTATTTAAAAAAAATGATAACGGCTAGAAATAAAATTAAAAAAGAAAAACAAAACCAACAACAACACCAAAAATTAAAAAAAAAAAAGTTGTTGCAAAATTTTAAATTTAAGCTTTTATTTACTTCTTTTATGGATGTGTAGTAAGTGGCTAAATTTTAGGATTAAAAAACTACATTTTAGGATTAAACAAAAAATTATAACGGCCATAAATAAACTTTGTAAAAATGAACAACAACAACAACAACACCAAAAAGAAAAAAGAAAAACGTGGATGTGTAGTTACTAATTAAATTTTTAGCTTTTTGTTATGGATGTGTAGTACATGGCTAAATTTTAAGATTAAAATACTAGATTTTAGGAATAAACAAAATTTGATAATTGTCATAAATAAATTTTTTTTTTTAAAAAAAACAGCAACAACAACACAAAAATTTAAAAATCCTTTTACCATAAAAAATAAAATAAAAATTTATTTGTTAAATTTTAAATTTAAGCTCTTTTTAATTTTTTGTTATGGATGTGTAGTACATGGCTACATTTTAGGATTAAAACACTACATTTTAAATAAAATAAAATTTTAAAAAAACCTGAAACAACACCCAAAAAAAAAAAAAAAAAAACAAATAAACAAACAAACAAACGTGAATCTTGGATGCTTTTCATTTCACAAAAGTAAAAGAGAAAAAAAATACTAACACAAAAAAATGGCAGCCTTTTACTGTAACAAAAATAAATAAAAATTAATAAAATTTTGTACTTTGTTTTTTAATGGATGTGTACTTAGTGTATAAATGTTAGGATTAAAGATAAGTACTAATAATAAAAGGGAATAGATATGGACAAAAAAAATACTAACAGAAAAAATGGCAGTCTTTTATTGTAACAAAAATAAATAAAAACTATTAAAGAGTAACTAGATACGTTTAAAGATAAGTACTAATAATAAAAAGGAATAGATCTGGACTAACAATTTTAACTTAGTAATACTATTATTTAAGCATATTTTATATTTTAGATGGTAGACTCAATCCAATTGGGTGTTGGAAAACATAAATGGCTTCTAATAAAGAGTAACTAGACATGTTTCAATTGGTCTTGCACTCTACCACGCTTATTATTTGGAATTGTAAAATGGACTAGACTAACCTGAGCTTAAATTTTATTGTAACTACAAATTTCTTCATGAAAAAAAAAAAACTATGAAAAATGCAATATAATATATTAGAATTAGCTCTAGTCGGTAACCAAATTTCACTAGCTAACTAGAACTTGAACTTGGCCTTACAAAAAGCCTTACAGAAAGACATGATTTTGTTTTAAAGTGTGTCAAATGAGTCCAGTAAATTTAGTCTAATTTTAAGTAGAAATGAGTTTGGGAAATAAAATTTAGACATTTTCAAAATTATATTTTGGTCACATTGATCTAACAATTCATAACCTAAATTTAAATATATTCTCAAAACTTCTACCTAAAATAATAATTTAATAATTTTAGTAAGTGTAACTTTTTCTCCTATTTTACAAAATCTTACTTGACTAAACTTAGCACATGCTTCCACTTCTACTAAAATTTTATTACAATTGCACATATTATTACAATTCTTACATGTGATTTGTTCAAAATTAGTTCAATTTTTTAAGGTTTTAATACACCCTGTCCATGACATGGAAAAATATATTGCTTAATGTGTATGTATGTGCAATGAATTTAATTTAATTTTATGTAGAAATGAGTTCGCAAAATACAACGATGGTGAATACCGATGATGAAGAATGTCATCGAAAAGATGGAGATAATATGCTTGCCTGAGAAGAAAACGAGAAGACAATGAAAGCAAAAATATTCGATTGGCCAGACGTTATGCCAATTACTCAAGACAAAGACAACAAACTTTGGGTGGTGATCACATTTTAGTGGGAAGCCTAGCAAATATAAATGAAGAAGATGTTGTGCATTCTGATTCAACATCAAGAAACTCATCACTAATACCACCTAATCACGAGGCTGGACAAAGTCGTCGGCTTACACATATCCGTAACTTGGCACGTAATATGCCAGTTGAGCATAGGGATATGCAAGAAGTTAGTGGTGAAATTATAGTTTTGTATCTTTAAACATTCTTCATTGCTTGGAATCTTATTATTTTGAGAAAATCTATACTTTTTGGCATGTTAGTTGTATGTCAATGTAGAGAAAGATACTAACTTAATGTTTATAATATTAAATTTAGGTCTTCCTTCAACTTATCCAATTATAATGGAAAATGACTTTGAGGCTGAATCAAGTCATATAAATTCTGATGTTAATGATGGTAAGTTTTATACTAGCCTCTCACACGCGTGCTCAGAGGCTCCTCTATTTTTTTTTGGTAAAGGTCAATAATTTGCATCCATTATAGTTTAGGATTACTACATTTTCTAATCACAAAAATACCTAGGGGGTGTGATGAGTGTTATGTATTTTGGATGAAATAATTTTTTCATCACACCTCTAGGTATTTTTGTGATTGGAAAATGTAGTAATTTCAAAAAAAAGAAGATGTGTGTGCTCAAAGGCTTGTGTTAGTATAAATATATATTGTTTTGCTTTGTATACACTACTAAGCAATCTTATTAGGAGGTCAAGATATTTGTTTGTGTTCAGGGGAGAACATTCATTTGTTCATCAGATAGATTGTAAAAAGTTAAAATTTTTATTTAATTAATTTAACAGATTTTAAAGATTTTTTTTAAATTTTTTAGTGTTTTAATTTTAGTTAATGACATGAAATAGTTAATAATACATGTCATCATTTAATTGGTCCAACGAGCAAATGTTATGGTTTGATGTGACACTTAGCTAACATGTTAGTGAAAAACTGATAGAGAGGCTATAATTCAAATGGCTTATAATTTTAGGTTGTAAAATTCAAATTTTAAAACTTTAGGATGTACAATTTAAATGCTCCCAAACTTTAGTAATGTGTTTTGCAATTTACTTTTTTTTCTTTATCATGTAAAAATGTGCTGATAAAAAGTGAGGCATAGATAAAAGTTAAAAGCCAAAACAAAAAAATTGAAGCCAAACACACATTTTAGGTTGTGTTTGAGATAGCTTATATTGGGTAACTTCTTTTACTACTATTTATGAGTTTCATTGCATTTTTTGACATTATTTATGGGTTTCATTGTACTATTTCAGCTAATATTTAGCTTTATCTATAATATTTTTAATTTCAACTAAATAAGTTATTCCCAAATAGAATCTACCTCCAAGGCAGTCCCACCACCAACAAAGGCTTCTTCAGCCATAATGACTAAGCTCACCACCGGAGCCAAGGTCTAAGCATGCTACACCCATTTTTTATTATTATTATTTTTTTATGGGAATGCTACATCCATTTTAAGGTGATCCCCACCAACACAGTGCATTATCAATTCAAAGCGATGTTAGATCCATTTGACATTACGTTGGCAGATAGTGCAAGATGGTACC
Source organism: Quercus lobata (assembly GCF_001633185.2). NCBI lineage: Eukaryota > Viridiplantae > Streptophyta > Magnoliopsida > Fagales > Fagaceae > Quercus > Quercus lobata. Next base: position 42,273,734 of record NC_044906.1, on the reverse strand, counting down.
GGGTGAAAATAATGCCAAGGACCATTTAGCCACATGCCTGCCACTGCCAGTAACAAGTTTTGGTCATATTGCAGCAGAAAGAAGACCAGCTAGCCCCCAGTAGTACATGCATGCCCCTAGACCACAAATGCATGCTGTCTTGTTTTGTCATCTTCCAATTCAAAGAGAAGCCAACACTTTTTGTCTAATAGGAAAGCAACACATAATAGTACGATCTGATGAAGGACCCAAAGAAACACAATCAATTAGTAGCTCCCTCATTCTAGCTATATGTAGTGGAAGCTGTTACAGTGTTACCCACCTTCTTCTCTTTTCTCTTTTTCTTTATTAAAAAAAAAAAAAACATTTTTAAAAAAAATTTATCTACAGATAGTAAATTATTCAACTGGCTTGAACAACTTTATTTTCTTATTATCAAGCAGTAACGTTTAGTTAGTATGTAAATATTGTGATAGGAACTTATGGTCCATTTGGATTAAGAGGAGTGGGGTAGGGTAAGCCCAAAATTAACCTATTTTTAGTTAGCTTTACTCTATTTTTTTTCTACTTTTCTTCTCTCCCCCTTAATTCAAACGGGTCCTTAGTATCTTACCAAATCATAACTATTACGTACAATATATAAAAGTAAAATTTCGTAACTATTCAATTTTGAAAATCGTAGTCTCTCACATTGTCCCAATTAAAGAACTTCTACATCTAAAAAAGGATTTTGCTAATGTATGCCCTAAGGGCACATAATAATTTTCATTTTTTGAAAAAAAATTTCTCAGGAATTGAAAAAGTATTGACAGCTTTTTCAATTTCCGAGAAAATATTTTTAAAAATGAATGACTTAATGCGTGTCCTTAGGGCACACGTTAACCGGATCCTTTCAAAAAAGTTAATTGACAAGATAAATTCAAGTCTTTAATCAAGATTCCAAACAATAAGGTTAGTAACACCACATTTTTCACAATTGTTGAGATGATAGATTGGTAAGGGAGGTCTTGGACTTCAAACAACTAAAGGGAGAAATTTAGCTTACCTTGCTAAACTTAACCGGAGATTCAACACAGAAAAGGATGCCTTGTGGACCGAGGTTCTAAAGAAAAAATATTTATCTCGGAGGAGAATAACATCCAGAAATGAGAAAGCTTTGCCTACCTCTAGGACATGGAAAGCTATGAAGAAGGGCATGGATATCTTTCACCAAGGTACCCGATGGAGTGTGAGTTGGGATAGCAATATCAACTTTTGGCTCGAAAATTGGACTTCTAAGAGCATTTGCAGCAGTGGAGCTATAATGCTATAATGCTAAAATTTAGCTCCTCAAACCCAAAAACCTTGCTGCAGCAGTGGAGCTAAATCTAAAAAATTTAGCTCCATTGCTACAGTGCACATCTATAAATAGATGTGCACTGTCCATAACATCTAAAAGAAAAAATATTATTTTATTAAATTTCTCTCTCCTCTTTTATTAAAAAATTATTTTTTCCTTTTTCTTTTTCTTTCTCTCTCTCCGGTGTCTCTTCTTTCTTCCTCTTCCAGTCCTCCATTTTAATCAAACCGACCTCAGTCCGTTGCTCCAAAGCCCAACGCCGACCACTCCTCACTGCCCAGCGCCGATCGCCGATCGAAGTTCATCCCAGCGCCGACCACTCCTCGCCGATGCCCAGCGCCGATCGCCGATCGAAGCCCAGCCCAACGTCGACCACTCCTCAGCACCGATCGCTGATCGAAGCCCAGCCCAGCGCCGACCACTCCTCGCTGCCCAACGCCGATCGCCGATCGAAGCCCAACCCAGCGCCGACCACTCCTCACTGCCCAGCGCCGACCGAGCTCCACCCTCTCTCTGCAAGGCCCAACACCGATGTGGGTTTGTGTTTATGTTTTTTGATCTGTTGTGGGTGTGTTTGTGTTTGTGGCAGTGGGCTTGTGCTCGTTAAGGTTTTTTTTTTTTTTTTTTTTTTAATGCTGTGGACTACCGGTAGTGGTGGTGGTGGTGGTGGTGGTGGTGTTGTTGGTGGTGGTTGTCTGTGGTTGATGGTAGAGGTGGTTGAGGTTGGTGGTGTAATATTTTTTTGGTAGTAGAATATATTATTTTATTGTAGTAGTTATAATATTTTATTGTGATGTTTATATTATTTTATTATGCTGAAAGCTAAAATAGATCCACTGCTGCAGTATGTGTGTAGGTAAAATAGATAAAGTAACTTTTGGTGGAGCTAAATTGCTAAAAATTTAGCTCCACTGCTGTGGATGCTCTAAAGGTCCATTAAGATCTATAATCCATGGTCCTCTAAGAAGAGTGGAGGAAGAATACAAAGTCAGAGATATAGTGACAGAATCAGGATGGGATTGGGAAAAGACCTCATTAATACTGCCTAATGATGTTGTCAAAGAAATCCGAGCTATGCTCCACGCTCGTGTTGCTTCGGAGGAAGACAGAATCATATGGGCAGCAACTTCAAATGGGCAGTTCAATCTTAACAGTGCATATCTTCTTGCAACCCAAAGCCCTGACTCACTTCAACCTTTCAAAGGTAACTGAATTTGGAGGTTAAAAACTCTTCCGAGAATACAAACTTTTATTTGGATGTGTATGCACAATAGCATAGCCACTCGAGTTTGCCCGGCTAATAGAGGTATACAAGTTAACACCATATGCCCTGTCTGCCTTCAAGGCCCTGAAACTATCATCCACGTGTTAAGAGACTGTTCCTTAGCCTCTTCTTGTTGGCAGAATCTCGGAGTGAACCTTGGTGCAGATTTTTTCTCCTTGGACAGCAGAGAATGGTTGGAGGAATATGGTAGAATGGAGTACGAAGCTGGCTCGCTATTGATCCCCTGGAATGTGATTTTTTCTTTTCGACTATGGTCTCTTTGGCAACATCAAAATAAAGTGGTGTTCCAAAATAGACCTCTCAACCAAGCTATTCATTCTGAAGTCATTACAAGAGCGGCAGAATATTTTTTCTGTGCTCATAATTAGGCAGCGGTCAGACCTCGTATTGAAAGAGTAATTCGATGGGTGAGGCCTGAGAGGGGTTGGTTCAAGATCAACACGGATGGCTCTTCTATAGGAAATCCTGAGAAAGCAGGTGGAGGAGGTGTCCTTCGCGCTGATAATGGGGGTTGGATCAAAGCTTACTCAAGAAACACTGGCCACACTACTAGTCTACTAGCAGAATTATGGGCAATAAGAGATGGGCTAAGCATGTGTATTGATCTTGGGATAAATGCATTAATAGTAAAATCAGATGCTAAAGTAGCTGTAGACTTACTTAACAATGACAGTTTGTCTAACACTACTAATGCCTCCCTTGTGGCTGATTGCAGGCTTCTTCTTTCCCAGATTCCACAGGTTAAGGTGCTTCACTGTTTTAGGGAAGCAAACTGTTGTGTTGATGCTTTGGCTAGAATAGGAACTTACCAGATTCAAATATGTTGTTTTATAACTCCCCTCCCCCTTTGCTTTTGAATTTTTTCCTTTGGGACCTCTATGGTCTTGGTCACGTTAGGCTGTGTTCTAACAATGATGTAATCGGTGCTGTTTCTTAGTTTGTTGAATGAAGTTTCCTTTTTACCAAAAAAAGAAGAAGAAGAGATTGGTAAGGGTGTCCCTATTACCTTAACATAATTAATCTCCTTAGAAACAACCGGATACCTCCTTACTCCTTGGTCTTGGCACTAGAGACAAGCATTTGGAGGTGAATAATTTCACTTGTCTTTCTTACAAATATATACCATTCTCTCTCGTTCTTATGCGTTATATTTGTCTAATATGTAGTCTCTTTTTCTCTTAATGTGTTTTGTTTTTGGACTTCGTTTTGGGATAAATATAATTTCTAGCTTTGGTTTTAGTGGGTGGGGTAAGTTGCTTGTAGAAATTTGATTAAAAATGAGGACCGTCATACAAGATGCTTTGTAATGTGCAATTAATTATTGTATAATAAGAATTGTTGTACAGTATACTTTGAGTGAAGTTCTCCTACGTTAAAAATAAGCTAAAATGCAAAACCCACTTTTTATGTTTTATCAAAATTTATTTCAGTCTTCTAATTTTGTTTTCATTCATTTTAGTCTTCTAACTTTTAAGTTTATTCAATTAAGGTTTTTCCATCAACTTTTGTTAAATGTTGTGATTAATTTTCCAATTTTTTAAATTTTTCTTCAAAATTTTTAAATTGAAAAAATTCAATTAACGATTAAAAAATATTTTTCAGATATATATATATATATATTTACAAAAAATTCTTACAAAAGTTGACGTAAATGCCTTAATTGAATAAATTTAAAACATAGAGGACTGAAATGAATAAAACAAAGTTAGATAACTGAAATTAACTCTGAAAAAACTTAGATGGTATGTTTTGCATTTTATCCTTATATATATATATATATATATATATAAACAATTGTCTCTCCTCCTACTCCCAAAGTAGGGCTGTAAATGAGCCAAGCTTTGTCGAGCAGTGCATGTTCAAGCTTGGCTTATCAAGAAAAGTTAAAAGCTCAAGCTTGGCTTGAGCTCGTGACAAGCCTAAATGTAAGGTTTGAGCTTGAGCTCGTGGAAAAGCCAAAAAGCTTGAGCTTGGCTTAGCTTGGCTTGATTAATTAGTCAAACCAAGCCCAAGCTTAAGCTTAATATTAAGTTCAAACTTAAGCTCAGGTCAAGCTTTTGAGCTTGAAATCTAAAAAAATTACATTATCAAATGCTTAAATCTCTAAAATTAAGAAGAAAAAAAATAGTATTCTCATTTTATTATTCGTCTAGGCCTACTTTTGATTACTCATTTTTCAAATTAAAATTTTACATAATTAAATTCATTCATTCATCATTCTTTGTGTACAGCTTCAGCAATTATTCAAAATACAATTTATACATTCATTTTAGATGGTGAACTAGAAAAATACTTGTTTGTAATTATTATGAATGAGAAAATACTAACATGTTTCCTAAATTTATTTTAGATGACTGATGAGGAAGGATCATATATGGCACACTTAATTTATTTTTAAATGTAACTATAATCTAAAGTGGTTTTTGGTCAATTTAGAGGGAAGGAAAAAAAATTAAGGCAATGGTTTCATGATGTCATAATACCAAGGAACCCCTTCTTCTATAACCAAGACTGAATCATTGGCTTTCTCTTTGTGCAATAGTTCATAACTTTGTTCAATCTCTAGGGGTTGAGTCCATAATCCTTCAGGTATTTAAACAATGGAAGCTAAAGTAGCCAAGGCATCTGCAAACTAATTCTGAGCTCTAGGAATGACTATATATTCAATCTTGTCAAAGGTTTTGGTCAAATCATCTAAGTATTGCTGATAGGGTTTAAGTGCTCTTCCTTCACTTTCTACAAACCTTCGTGCTTGAGCTATAACCAAAGTTAAATCTGCAAAAACCTCGGCCTCTTTTACCCCCAATTCTTAGAGAGCTTCCATTCCGGTGATACAAGCCTTATATTCCGTCGTGTTATTGGTTGCCTCAAAGTTCAACTTAACTGCCAAGGGTATGTGAGTTCCTTTAGGAGTAATCAAAAGTACTCCTATCCCATTTCCATATTGGTTCATAGCTCCAACGAAAAACATCTGCCATGCCCCTAGCTTATGTCCAAAATGTCCTCATCCGGAAAATCTTCCCTACCATCATCTCACGAGGTTCTCGTCACAAAAACCTGACATGATGCCTCCTTTGATGGTTTTCCTCACCATATATTTCAAATCGAATTCTGCCAGTAGGATCAACCATCTCGATAGTCTTCCACTCAGGATATGCCTCTCAAACAAGTACTTCAATGGATCCATTTAGGCTACTACCCATATTTGGAAGGGTAGGATAATGTGTCTCAATTTCTGTACAGCCCATACGAGAGCAAAGCACGATTTTTCTATAGGTGTGTATCTAGTCTCATAATCATGGAACCTCTTGCTCAAATAGTACATGGCCCTCTCATTTTTATCATCATCTTCTTGTGCAAGCATGCTTCCAACCGTATCTTCTATGATAGAGAGATATAGGAGTAGCGGCTTTCTGTGCTTCAGAGGTATCAAGATAGGTGGATGGAGGTGATATTCCTTGATGAGGTCAAAAGCTTTCTGACATTCATCATTCCATTCATGAGGTTCATTCTTTCTTAGGAGCTTGAAGATGGGCTCACAAGTAGAGGTGAGTTTGGCAATGAATCGACTGATGTATTGTAATCGACCCAATAATCCCTTTATTGCTTTCTCACTTTTGGGTGGAGGCATCTCTAATATGGCTTTGATCTTTGATGGGTCAACTTTTATTCCCCTATCACTCACTAAGAAGCCTAACAACTTCCCTGCGGTTACCCCAAAGGTGCATTTTTGCGGGTTCAATCTTAGCCTATACTTCTTGATACTCTCGAAAAATTTCCTCAAGTTAATGATGTGACCCTCTCTCTCCTTGGATTTTACAATCATATCATCAACATACACTTCTACTTCATTGTGCATCATATCATATAACAAGGCTGTAACCATTCTTTGGTAAGTTGCTCTTGCATTCTTGAGCCCGAATGGCATTACAGTATAACAATAAATTCCCCATTTTGTGGTGAAGTTAGTCTTATTCGTATCCCTAGGAGCCATCTTGATTTGGTTATATCCTGAGAAACCATCCATGAAAGACATCAAGGCACTACCAGCTGTGTTATCCACTAAAACATCTATGTGTGGAAGAGGGAAATCATCCTTAGGGAAAGCCTTGTTCAATTCCCTAAAATCCACACACATTCTTACCTTCCTATCTTTCTTGGGTATTGGCACAACATTGGCTATCCATTTGGCTTGGTGCAAGGGTTTGATGAACCCTACTTTCAATTGCTTGGTGACCTCTTCTTTGATCTTTAGAAGTTATTCGGTTCTCATACACATCAACTTTTGCTTGATGGGTGCCATGTGAGCATGAGTATCAATGTGGTGTTAGGCTATCTCGGGATCAATACCGGGCATATCTTCATAGGACCATGCAAATACTTCTTAAAATTTTGTGAGCAACTCTTTAAGATCTTTTCTTTCATTTTCATTTAGGGTTGAACCAATTTTAATTAAGCGTGGATTCTCACCATTGCCCAAATTAAGAGTTTCAAAAGTTGGTTCCATAGGTTCAATTTTCTTTTCCAATTGTTTATTAATTTCACTTTCAAATTCATTAGAATCATTTAATTGAAGAATTTCAATATTATGGGACACATTAAAATAAGCCAAATAAGAATTTATCTTATTTAAAATGTTGAATAGTACATTGGGACTTGCATTACAAACTTTATTTTCCACATTTTTAGAAAATCCAACCTAAGTTTAATTATTAAGTTGTCTCACAGTAGGCACAATGAGGGTGGAAGGATCACTTGGCTCCTCATTGGTGATGGCGAACACATCCCCTTCCATCTTCAGCATAGTCTCCATTGCTTCAGCATCCATGTAGTCTACCCAGTTGAGTTCCTCTTGAACTTCCTTGATCACCATAGTAGGCTTCTCCTTGAAAGTAAGCTTCTCATTGAAGAATATCTCCCAATTAGGATATACTTTTCCATCCTTACCTACCCAAAGTTCGGGAAAGCCACAAAAAGGGAAGTTTCGCCCTTCTTTCACAAAGTTTCCATTAATGGTACCAAGGTTCTTCTTGATTCTGTTGCAGCCTTCAAAGAATCCTAAACCTTCCTTGGTCAGCTGAGTCTTGAAATTGGGGAATTCAGCCACCCCTTTATGTTCTTTCCCAAGACCCATACAAGGCATATACCTGTAGACACTCGATTTTGCACCCATAATTTAATTTTGGAAGGTGACTAAAATGACCATTTCAAGTACCCAAAGATCATAGTTGTATTTTATGCATTAAATCATTCATTACATATCATAAAAATGATCTTGAGATTCTAATGGTTGCAACAATATGCTCGATTCTCAAATTGGACCGTTGGATTGAAAGATATCACAAGATCAAGTTTTAATGGTCTACACGCATCATATGTGGGTAAAGCTGATCAAGTGTGATTAATTAAAATTAACTCTGATTGGTTAAAAAATTAAAATTAATTGAATAATTTACATGATTGACTGTTAGATTTTATCAAAAATAAGTTTGGTTGCATAGGAATAAAATGGATAATCAGATAACAAGGGAATTGTTGATAATTAAGTCTTTTTAGAATATTTATCTATCAGATAATTATTATTTTAAGGACTTGATTATCAAAATAAAAAGGATTTATCTTGGAATACAAGTTGAAAATACGTCCAGGTACAATTTTCAACTCAGAAAACCCCTAAAAAAGAGTCCAGATAGAACCAAAAGAGAGGATTGGGCTCGGCACTTGAGAGTGCCGATCGGCACATGGCAAGTGCCGATTGGCACAACTTCGAGGCCCAACCTAGAAATTATCAGATTAAGCCAAAATACATCCATTTCAATTTTTTAGGGATAAAAGTTCGACCTAATTCGTATCTGATCAAACATACCTTATTTTCTAAGCACCAAACCTCTATAAATAGGGAATTAAAATAAGAAATCAGGACCCTCTTTCTGACCTCTCTTTCTCCCCTTACGTTAAATAAATTTTGTAAGCTTTGCTTTAGGAATTTCTTTTCTGCTAAGTGGCCTTTACTTGGATCTTTAAAAATTCATCCTTCTTGATCTCTAGGATAATTCCCTGCTTGTGAAATATGTTCATGTAGGTATGTTCTAACTTTACTTCACATAACATGATTTTGACTTTATTTTAATTTCAAAAACATGCTCTCACCTATGCTTTGTTTTCTATGAATGTGATTGTGCTTCTTGTGTTTATATAACCATGTTTGTAATATGTTATTGCATGCTTTCTTCTTGCCTTTTGAAAAATTCACGTTGATAAACATGTATAGATTTAGGGTTGAATTTCTACTTAAGATTTTAGATTTGCAAGAGAATCCATCATAAAAGTTCCATTTTTTCTTTTCAAAACTAAAATCAGATCTACACTTTTCTTTCTCCATGTCTTTTCAAACTAAAACCAGATTTGAATTTTTCTCCATGATTTTCAAAAATAAAATATGATATGTATTTTGTTTATAAAATCTGGTTTGTAATTTGTTTATAAAATTTGATCTATATTTTGTTTGTAAAATCTGATATGTATTTTATTTATAAAATCTTATCTATATTTGGTTCATAAAAAACCTAATGTGTATTTTTTTAAAATATAAAACCAAATCTATATTTTTCATAAGAAAACTTTATATTTTCATAAAAAAAAAAATTGTTTTCTCTCACATTTAAAAGTTCAAACCAGATTTGAATTTTTATTAAAAACCATTCTTTTTCTTTTGTGGAAACTCAGGTTTAATTTTTTTTATTTTTCTATTTTATCAAGTATTCTCATTAAACCTCTTTTTTTTTTTTTTTTTTTTTATACAAAATAATGTTGCAGATCTAAGGTTCTTAAATAGCATCTAACCCTAGGTCTAGGATTTGACATGGCATTTGTTGTACATCATTTGACATTTTGAATATGAGTACTTAAAGGTCATTTAAAGTCTAGAAGACCAGACTTTGTTTGGGCAGGGTGGGTGCCTAACACCTTCCTATCCCGATCTCTCACAGTGGTGACTCCACTGTGGATGTCGAGGGCTAAGCTTCACATTAGACTTTCAATAACCAATTAAATACCCTTGTTTTTGTATGATGTTTTTTTTTTTTTTTTTTTTTGGCTGGTATTGCTTATGTCTTGTGTTGTTTGTATAATATTTTATTTGGAATGCCATGTTGGTTGTTAAAAGCTTTCCCTAACTATCATAGTGTGTGCCATCAAACAACAATTATGCATTCACCCCTCTCAAAATCTGGTGGTATTAGCCATGGATTTTCGGTTTTCATTAGATTCGGGTACCTAGTGGTGAACTCACCAATTCATAGCCCAAAGTCACTGGATAATTTCTTGTTGACTGAAAAGGATAGACCATGTCGTTTGTACCAACGTAATGTTCATTACATTACAAGTTGGGAGGTGTAATGTCCTAGCTATGAGAAATAACAAAACAACAGACCCACCCTACAATGTAATGACTTAGAACTTGTCCTTAGGCCGGTCTATTTTAAAATTACATTGCATCTTGTGTGTGTTTGTTTGGTTGAGTAGATTGACATAGATGGGGACCTAGCTTTGTTTGACCAAACCAAGCCTTTTCTTAGGGAGAATTCGGTCAAGATTAGAGAGAAGACTCTAAAGAGAATCCAAGAACAATAGCCAAGCCAGTAGTTCTAGTTCCAAGCCTATCATAGTATTGAAGCCCTTGTGTATAGATGGCATGCCACAGTTACAGCACCTCAACCCCGTGTTCGACTTGCAAGACAGCCCAAGCCACAAGAGATCTGAAGACTTTGTCACCATGGTAGAGGGAGAGGAACACCAAAACATTGAAGAACAAATGAGTACTTAGGAATTACTAAACACTATGGTGGCAAGCCAAATCCAATTAAGGGAAGACATGAACCTCATGGTGTAGCAGTTCTAGAATCTGAAGAGTAGTTAAGAGGAAAACAAGACTAATCAGACTTCCCCTATCTTGGAGAGTTAGAAGAAGATTAATGAAGAGATGAGTAAGATGGAGGAGATGATCAAAAGGGCACTCAAGATGGAAGACCTCATGGATTATCAGACGTTCTCTCTTTTCCCAGATGTAAGATTACCTCCAAAGTTCAAGATGCCAGTCTTGGACAAGTTTGATGGCACCGACTGCCCCTAATCCCAACTAAAGATGTACATGAGGGCTATGCAACCTCTGGGAGCTATGGAAGAGATGCTGGCACAAATGTTCCAAAATACCTTGATTGGAGCTGCCTTGAGATGGTTCCTCAACATGGAAGATAATAGAGCTCGAAATTGGGAAGACATTTATAAAGAGTTCCATAACTAGTACTAGTACAATATAGAGCTGAAGGAGTCCTTTTTTGCCTTCATAACCAAATGGAGGTCCAAAGCCACCTAGATGATGAATAGGCCAAATGAAGAAGAGCAATTAACCATGGCTGTAAAAAACTTGATACCTGTATACCATAAATATTTGTTTTCTCAATCCTTTCCAAATTTTAAAGCTTTTTATAGCTACTGGTATTGAGATTGATGATGCAATAAACAATGGGACCATAAAGAATGAGGATGCGCCTAAATTTAAAAGGAATTTTGGGCCTTCTAACTCTAAAAATGCAGAAGTATCTAACACATATAAAATTGATCCATACCAACTTATTACCCCAGTGCAAATATCACAAGGACTGCCTTGTTATGTTATGTTTTAACTCCTTAAGTGTGTATTAGTTTTAAATTAACTATGGACGAAGTCATGAACTTTGATGTTTGTATGAATAAGGCACTAGCTTCTAAAGCATGGTGCCATACTTGTGGATGATGTTTATATTATGAGTATGGTTTGGATTTTTAAATACATGTGATATAGAAATCTTCCCTCCATAACTTCATCCACAAAAAGGCTAAGGCCTAAAGACGAATGAAAATCTCTGGATGCAGGGATATAACGTCTATAAGCTTTCCTTGAAATAAAGATAAAGCAAAGAAGACCAAGGCATATTTGTCCAAACAATGGACGAGATGAAGCCTTAAACGTGTTAGTCCAGCCATGGATGAAGAAATGCGTACATAAATATGTAGTCCATAGGACAGGATGCCAACTAAAACAATCCAATTTTCGGATGAGTAAAAGTTGGGCTTTAAACTTGATGGACGAAATGAAAAACCAGCTGACAAGTCTAAAGATGAATGAAGCTGGAAAAACCATGGCAATTCACAAGGACGAGTCATACTCGCAAAATTCAAAAGATGGTAAAAAAGTTAAACATGAAAGAATTCCTAGCACGGACAAGCCAAAGTTGAAACCAATGTTATGCATGTGAAAAACATTCGTCCATACAACAACATGTTTAATAGCAAATGAAAGTAATGAAAATAAAGCATTCATTCATTAAGTCTAAAAAGGGTAGACGACCACCGTCCAAAAATCCTTATAAAATAAAAAAGAAGCCTAAAAGACAATTGCTTGAAAGCTCATCCTAAATGATTTAGACGAGTGAAATGTACTTGCATAACTTTAAATGGTCCTAAACAATGGACCTCATAAAAAAATAAAAAAATAAAAAAACCAACAAAACGACAAACATAGACGAAAACTAAGACTTAAGTTCACTGTGGGGGATCATTTTTAGCGTCTTGAGCGCGCTGAGTAATGGCATCATCTTCAATATTGACGTCCTCGGAGCTAGTTTGAATGAGAGAGCTTGCAGCAGTAGCAAGGTTAAGTTTGACGGAGCTAAAATCTACTTCAGGGAAGTTTTCTATAGCGTCCATTCAAAAATCCTCAAAACCTGCCACATAATTGGTGTCTAGCAAATCAGTGAACTCTTTGGACGATCTAAACTCTGCTATTGCATCTTCTTTTGCCTTGGTGAGAAGGGTACTCAACTTGTTGTTCCTCTTTTGAAGGTGGTCAAGTTGAGTATCCTTCTCAACCACATCAACTCTCATCTCTTCAATTAGATTTTGCAGACCCTTGGCATCATCTTTAGCTTTGGCAACCACCTCAGCCCAACCCTTGCAGTCGTCCTTGACCTCTTGAATCCTCTTCTCAAGCAAGATCCTCGTCTTGTCCATCTCCGTGGCCTGCCTGGATGCAGCTATGAACTTTGACATGGCCTGCACAAGTAATTAAAAGAGTTAACAAAATGTTTATATACATGTTACAAAAATAAGACAAGGTAAAAGAGAGTACCTTGAAATGATCATGAACACCAGAGTGCTCAAATTCTTTCAAGGACATATCATAGCATGTAGCCACGTCCTCACTAGTTACAGCTTTTTCAAACCTCTCCCAAGCAAAGTCTTCATTCTCCAGGAGGTTCATAGGGGCCCTTTGAGGAGGTTGGGATGAGGTGGGAGCAGTGGTATTGGCAGGAGTGACATCAACGGGATCGACGAGTCAACATCAACAAATTGGATAGACGACTGGGAGGAAGGAAGATTAGACTTGGCAATCTCAGGCCTGGAAAATGCATGCTTTGCCTTCTTTCCTTGACAATTGGGAAGGTTTCCAAAATCCAACGTCTTGGATAAATGTTTTCTCTTGTCTCTAGTAGAAGGATGAGGCTAGGACTGAGCCTCAGGCCTGGTTGCCCCATCCATAACCTCTTTCCCTTTGTTCTCTTTCATAGTGGCCATCCCTAAAAGAAAGGTATAAAATGTTAGTCAAAAAATATATAAGTCAAATAATACCTAGGAAGTTTCTAAGTATAAGAAGAAAACTCATGTCTGCGAACTGTAATCTCGTGAGCAAGGGCTTCAACATTGGAGGGTCACTAATGAATGGAAGCTCCTGTCAGCGTATAGAGGAGCTCTGTGGACGCAGTCATGGTGGAATTTACTTAAGGAAGGTCGTCCAATAGCTACAAAAAGCAAGAGAGAGAAAGTAAGGTTAGATGATTGCAAACAAAAAGAAAAAACACTTCGAAAATAATAAGGTATAAATAACATACCTTCAGGACGAAGGTTGCCTAGTTTTCCAGTATATGGGGCAAATGTATCCCTGCTAACCTCAACAGGGTGCCCAGACCAAAAACCAGAGATAAAGAAAAACTCTGTCTTCCAGTTTCTGTCAGAAGTAACCAATGACTTGATCAATCAACAGTCCTTGCTCCCGGCTGTAAACTGATAAAAGCTAGGGGACTGATTAGTTTCCGAGGGTTTGTAACAATAGAGGAACTCGTCCATAGTAAGAGGACGATCCCCTTCAAACAGCTCACTCCACAAAACTTGCATAGCGACAACAAGTCTCCATGCATTAGGATTAAATTGACAAACTCCTAAACCTAACTTAGTAAGTAGTTCTTTAGCAAAAGCATTTAGAGGTAACCTAAGTCCCCCTAAAAGATAAAGCTCATAGATGCCTATCCCAAAACGGGTTGGCAACACCACTCCCCACGGACGGCTAACCTAGGGTTGAGGTTGTCTGGGATTTGAAACCAACTCCTAAGCAAAGCTAATCTCCTATCATCCGTCTTGGAGGGTATACCTACAATGTAACTATACACGGTTTCTACTTCGTCTACAGGAGGAGACGAAGGAACACTCGTCAAGGTGCCAGCCCCAGAAGTTGCCCTTGTCCTAAGATGTTCCTGAAGAACCTCAAGAGGGACCCCAAGAACACCAAAGGTGTATTCCTCGTCTATGGTGTTACCATTACTACTATTGCTACTAGAGCCACTATAACTAGAGTTATCATGGTACTCATCTATGGCTTTATCTACACTATTACTAGACGAGGAGACAACTACTTCAGACACTTTGAAATTTGAAGGAAAACCTAAGAATAAGGAAAAGGAAAATACTTGGCTTTAGACGGAGGAGGACTAAGGATGAGAAAACACTTCTAGATGAGGCGCTAAGACGAGGAGTGTTAAAGAAGAAAATCTCAAAAATGTGAGGGGTAGGAGAGGGATTCTACTATTTATAGGAAGTAGAATTTGGCATCTGAAACAACGTGACCAACCAAAAGATGACATGTGGCATACTCCTCGAAAATATAAATCGACAAGACTAGTCACTAGTAAAATCATGACACATGGCGTATCTGACTCCTGACATAAAGACGCGCATCCCAAAAAAAGGGGGGGGGGTGACGTTATGCTATATGAACCCTTAGATGACTCCTGGACAAAGGGGCAGCTAATGGTGAACTAAAAGTTGATTAAAAAGTTGAACTCCAATCTCGTCCATAAGAGCTGTCCAGACCAAGAGTTGACCAAGCCAAACGAAACAGTTGTCCATAAGCTGGTGGGTCGTCCATGGGCCTATGGTTGTCTATGAGGATTGTACCAAGATGATCCCCAACATAAACTCCAAGAGAAGTTTTATCTACACAAATTAGTAAATTGGGCCACGTGTTATTATTCTAAAGACGTAAATAAGGCTCCGCTTCATCTTCCTTTGTGAATACTTAAACTACCATTAACAGTTATAGAAGATGAATATACGATAACTCCCATAGCGGTTGTGGAAGTTGTCCAAGAACCCTCTAACCTCCTCAAATGCAGTGGAAGTTACATGTCAAATAACTGCTCCAAGAGCGGACTATATAAACACTCATTTACGACAAGAAAAGTTAAGTGTGAAACATTTCCCAAGAAGTTGGAACTCCATAATTTGAGAGAAAAACTAACTTAAGCATTGGAGGGTTCTTGACCGGTCCAGACCGGTCACCTTTGATCGTGTGTTTTCTTTTCAGGTCTTTTCAAGTGACTGCTAGATCATTGACGCCCAGAGCATTCAGCCTTCTGATTTCTTGTGATTATCAAAAACAAAGAAATTCAAGTTCGGCAACTAAGAGATATTTTGGGATAGACTCAAGCCCAAAAATTAAGAGATTTATTTTGATAAATCCAAGAGAACATTTTTCTAAGATAAAAACATAGTTGTACAATATAGAAAAAATAAACCCTATTGATAAGTTTTAATGATATAAAAATATATTTCAACTAAGATTTTATTTTAACTACTAGGACTTAGTTTATACATGATTTTATTTTTTATTTTTATTTCTATCATTTTTTTTCCTTCTTTTCTTGGGATTTTTTTTTTTGTCCTAATAATTTTATTTATCCTGATATATACATAATTTATTTGAAATCAAAATAAAAAATAATGATTGAATTGTTTAGTGTTTAACTCTTCGTTTGTTTCGATGTAAAATATTTTCAAGAAAATATTTTCCAATTTTACAGTGTTTGTTTTGCAGTAAAATATTTGGTCAAAAGTAAAATATTTTTCAGTCAACCAAATCAACATAAGCAAATTTATGTAAAATATTTTACACTTAAAATTTTGGTAAAACATTTTACATTTGCTCGCTCCTTTGTACGCCCCCCCCCCCCCAATACTTATCACTCTCTTTTACTCCCACAGTTACTTTATGCTTAAACTCTCCCAAATTAGCTCTCTCCAAAAAAAACCCAGCCACCTCCGGTCCCCTCTCCCACCAATCCCAGGCTCCAAGGTTTGAGGCACCACTGGCCAGCTTCAGCTTCTACCTGGTGTTGCCCATCGCCGGTGATAACTCTCCCTTTCACTCTCAAGTTCTCTCTTCTCACAAACCAAAGCCACCAAGGAGCTCATCACTCGTAGGTTCATCGGGGCTCTTGCCATTCTCTCTTACCCATCTCGAACAGACAAAGAAAGTCACAAAGAGGCTTCTTGAGAGGTGTGATGCTGGTGGTGGTCAAGGTAGCTTTTCGGCACGATCTGGTAGCAGCGGTCAAAGGTGGTGTTGTGATAGAGATCTGGGTCTTTGCGAGTTGGTTTTTTTTTTTTTCTTCCTAAAATAGAGATCCGATGATAGTATTTGGGTTTGTTTCGTTGGTCTTGGGTGTTTGGGTTGTTGATAACAGTGGCCAATTGGATGGGATAATAGTGGGTAGGTGAATGATGGTGGCCGATTAGATGAGATTATGGTGGGTAGGTAGATTATAGATGATAGTGAGTGTGGTGGCTGGATTTGTGACTGTTGGTGGCTGCTGGCTTTGCAATAGTTGGTGGTGGCTGGGTATGGAGTGGTTGGTGGATGACAATAATTGTGTTGGCTAGGTTTGGGGTGGCTAGCTTTGCAATGGTTATTGGTGGCTATATATGTGGTGGTTGGGTTTGTGATGGCTGGCTTTGCAATGGTTAGTGGTGGCTGGTTTATGTTTGCATTTTCAAAATGTTTAGGCTATAGCAAACTCTTGCCAAACGCTTGAAAATGAAAATATTTTACAGTAAAATATTTTACTTTGAAACAAACGAAGTGTAACTTACTATTTTGTTCTTTTGCCTTTTCAATTTACGAATCATTCACATTACACAGTACTAGCACAATGCATAGAGTAAACCAAAATCATACCGAATGATGCAGAAAAAGAACTTTCATTGTTGATATGAAATTAAGCCATGCATAAAATAGAGTAGCACAAGAAACGTGGTTGAACTTGAAAACTTACGTCGATGGAGAAAAGTGGAGTACAATTCCCTGTATAATAATGAACCCAATATAACCTATCTATAAAAGGCTTAACTCTAAATTAATAACTATAGTTAATAAGCTTGTAATACAAGTAGTATTCTTAGCTTGCACACCAAGCATGATTAAGCTTGGGCCTAGACTATAAAGTGAATATGTATTCCCTAAGATTATACAATATGAATTTTCATTCCTTGCATCTCTAATGAAATCTTACTTGAATTTGGAATGAAATTGCACCATCACTGACTATAATTGTGTGCCCACCAGAAGGCAAGAGACTATAACCATTGTAGTCTACAATGGCCAAGCTCTGGCAAACACTGAATGTAAACTGAATCTTTTTACCCGTCCCAGCTGCCACAAAAACCCTCTGGAAGCCAATCAACTGCTTAAAATGAGTTCCAACAATACCATCTGGGGGCTGGGAGTAAACCAAGATAACTTCATTTCGATCTCTATTACCACATTTTTTAATTCAATTTCAAAACCAATTTTGTTTTGACATTTTAAATCATCTACTAAAACTGCGGAGCAGCTAGGCTTGAAGGTTTCATTTTTATACAATAGGTCACGGCAGTGTTGAAATCTGTTCAATTTTATCGGCTGTGAAGTTTGCAAGGCTGTTAGCGTATAATTGAATTTTGTGTAGCTGAGGCCATAACCAAAAGGGAAGACAGTGGAGCCATTGAAGAATTTATATGTTCGACCTGGATAGCCATGGGTATCATCTGGCCTCAACTGCATGGATGTTAAGGGTAGCTTGTTAACATATTCGGCTTCATACCAAGTAAGGGGTAATCTTCCTCCTGAAAACATAGTAGAATGTGTGAATTAATATTTACTTGACATTTATAAAGATAAAGGAGAAAATCCTAGTAAAAATTATAATAATTAATCCCCAACAAAAGAAATTAACACGATATAGAGTTGATGCAAAATCATGAAAGATAAAAGATATGCATTGGTAATAAGGAATCAAATTAGATGTTACCTGGATTGTATTTTCCAAAAACAACATCTGCAATGGCTTCACCACCTTCCTCTCCCGGATATCCAACCCACAAGATGGCTTGGATTTTGGGGTTATTCTTAGCAAAGGAGATATCAATACCTCCGGCGGACATGATTACAAGAACTACCGGGCCTTTTGCAGCATCAGCAACCTGGTTGATAAGATCAGTTTGTTTTCCAGGAAGGAGGAGATCCACCCTATCTAAGCTCTCTGCCTCAATTGATAAATCTATCCCCGCAACAATTATAGTGGCATCAGCGATTTTGGTAGATTCCACAGCTGGGAGTATCAAGCTCTCATCGTTGCATTTAACATCCGGACATCCTGCTTCATAGTTCACTCTTCCATAACTAGAAAAGCCATCAATTGGAGAAGTGTATCGACATGGAGTACCTGCAATTTTTGAGTCAAATGCATAGTTTCCAATCGTTGCAAGGGTAGCATTAGCATGTGGTCCAACCACTGCTAGGGTTTTGAACTTTTCAGTTGTCAATGGCAAAGTTTCATTGTCATTCATCAAAAGAACAACTCCCTCCCTCGCTGCTTCTGTTGCTAACTCGATGTTTGTGTTAGAGCACAAATCATTTCTACCGAGAGAATTGAATTTAGGGTTTCCATCAAATAACCCTAGCCTCATAAGCACAACATAGAGGTATTCTATTGATTGGTGATTGGTCTACAACCGCCTCTCCAACCTTCCCTTGTTTCACAGCATTTTCAACATTGTTTGTGTCGAATACTCCACAATCCAAGTTCAAACCTAAACGAAGAAGAAATTAAATGTCGGTGAACAGAAAAGAAAACGAGGAAATTGAAAAGGAAAAAAAAGAAAAAGAAAGAAATTAATAGGTAACTTGCCTGCTTGTAGTGTATATGCTACTGCAGTTTCATTGTCAACGTCTAGCCATTTGTGGTCATTAACCATTACTTCAATAGAATCACAATCTGCAACTATATACCTGGAAAATATTGTAATGTTGGTCATATAAAAATGGCTTCCTAATTAAATTTTAGTATATTGAGATTAGAGTTTAGATAGTACCCATGAAGATTCAATTCTTCTCTATCGGTTTGCCGCAAGAGTTTGTGATCAGCACAAGCAGGTATGCTATTAACACGATTATAAGAGCACATGACACTACTAACATCACCCTTTTTAATACACATTTGGAAGGGCCGGTTAAATGTCTCTTCCATATCTTGTTCCATCACCTTCAAAAAACAATTAATAAATACTTTGCTTTAATGTATATCAACTTTAGAATTAGGATTGCCACAGTGTAGTTACCCAAGCATCAAACCTGTAGCGCTCAATTCCAAACCAATTGTCAACATCATAGGTAGTAAAGTGCTTGCAAGATGCAGAAACTTTAAGTGGTCTAGAGTCTAAATCCTTATAATGCTCGGTTCCCTCAACATCTTGCAAGCCTCTCACGTAATTCACGGCATAGGTGCCAACTACGAATGGATCTTTACCAGGTGTCTCAATGATTCTTCCCCATCTTGGATCCCTTGCTACGTTAATGGTTGGACTCTAAAATGTTAATCCAGCATGTCCTAAATTGTGCATTGCTCATGCTTCTGTAGAAACAGCCTGCAACCAATCTCATTATTAAGGACAAAGAGTGATCACTTTAAATTGTTAAGGATTATAAAATGATTATTTTAAATTGTAAGTACAAAAATCCTTAACATGTTAAATTTAAGAAACTAACCGTATATTTTTACCTTTTTTTTTCAACAAAATGCTCTCTAACAAACCCCCCCCTCCCCACCAAAATAATAAAATAAAATAAAATCATACCTGTCCAATTGTTTTCCACAATGACTCGTTGAATGAAGCTGTTGTGAGAATTGGCGTGGGAAAGCTGGTTGCATGTGGAATCGAATCATCAAAAACGGTACCTGGACCGACATTGGAGACACCATGGAGCCCCTCAGACCACCACTCATATTCTGGTAGCCCTAATCTTGGCACTCCATAAGCTCTATTACCTAGTTGTCGCACCTTTTCATACAGCGTCATTTGACTCACCAAATCTTTTGCTCGGACATTGTAGGAAAGTTTTTTTATCACAGAAGGGGAATATTGAGATATTCAATCCAAGTTTGGCATATCTAGAGGGATCACATATGTAGGTGATGTTGCTACCACTAGAGGGCACAGTATCATGACCTATTTTAGGGCCTCTTTTTCTAGCATCAATGGAGATGATATAGAAGAGAAAAGTGAGAAAGATACAAAGGAGAAAACTGAGTGTTTTGGCCATGGCTTTTCTTAGAAAGAATTATGTTGCATGTAATCCCTCCCATGAAAGTTGTTATATATAGAGGAAGGAAGATCTTATATCCACAAAAATGTTACCAATATTATCTTAAAAAATTTACAAATTGGCATGATAATTAAACAATGTAATCAATATAATAAATGAATTTTCAAATCTTTTTGTTTTTGGTGATTGGATGCAAAGATAGTAAGAATCATGTAGTAAAATTTGTAATAATCCCCTATCATCATTAAAAAAAAATGGTAAGTAATATGTGTTTAAAAGAGTTATAACTTACAAAGACTATAAAAGGAAAGTAAAATTATTTTTACACAGTTGACTTTAACAGCTTATCATACACGTCTCTATAGTTAGAAAACCCAAAAATTCATCTCAATTATAATGCCAACTCAGGGAAAAAAAAAAAAAGGCATAAGGCTATTACTATTTCCGTAATTAAGCATCTGTTTTATATCCAAAATTTGTCTTTTTGGTGGATATCTAATAGCCAAATTCATTTTTTTCATAAAATAATATAAATCACATTCAACATCCTCCCATGAGGCGCACTTCGGTTGAAATTTCCAAACCCAGTTGTTCTAATAATAATAATAATAATAATAATAACAATATTAATGACAAATCTCCCATTATTACTTCCTTATGTGTGTGTTTGTTTTTATTTTAAAAAAAAAAAGGTAATCATCTTGTATTGCGACTTGTGTATAGTATAATTTATCTTACTCTCTCCTAAAAATCATAATGGCTTTTAATTGGAATTTTTGGTGTATCTTTGTATTAGAATTCCATTCTCTCTTCCTTTTGTGTGTGTTTTTTTCTCACAAATAAAAATAACAAATTAGGGTGTATAGTGCATACTATGATAACCCGAATTCTTTTTTCCAAGCTAAAGACAATGATAGATGTCAAAACTCCTCTATCCCTCGTCATTATCATTTAAATTAATACCTATTATTGTCATAATGAAGAAAATTTCTCTCTATAAACATTTATGGTAGTCTAAGAGGGAAAAAAAAAATTGACAATGAAACCAAAATACGTTATTTTAATAAATGACTCCTCCTTTAATTGTCATTTTAATTCCCTTCTACCCATCCCCTTCTCCTCCTTTTCTACCCGTTTAAATCCATTTAATTATCACATTTTGATTCCCTTAAAGGCAAAGGTTTTGAAAAAGAGTATTTCATTATTTACTTATATTTATTTGAACAAAAATTCGTTATAGCACTTGAATTCTATAAAGATATTCTTTGAACTAAAATACATTATCTGGCCAAATTTTGATGGAAAATGAGAAAACGTGAAGAAATCAATCTTAATGAAAATCTTATATTTCTTTGTTGAACTAATTAGATCTTGCAACATCGAATTCAGCACCTTTCTATTTAGGTTCATTTCATTCATTCACACTTTGGTCGTTTTTTTTTTTCTTTTCCCTCTTTTCCTTGCATATACGATGTCCTTAGCTTTATATTTCTTCTAGATCTGGGCATTTATAAATGAACTATTTTAGGAAAGTTTAAATATCATTTTTATGAAAAAATATAAAAAACTGTAAAAAAAAAATTAGTTGTTTAATTCTTCTCTCATAAAAATATATCAGTTAACTTTTTCTTATATCAATCTCAACTGCACTTTGTTTTTCCATTATTTAATTTATGCTTGTACTTTGATATATTGATTTTCCCATTATATAATTGAATCTTTTTTCCCCTTTAGTTATCTGTTTAGGAGTAATTATTTAGAGTTGGGTTAGCATTTAGGCTCCGTTTGGGAGGAGGGAATGGAATGGAATGGAATAAAAGGAATATTTTTAGAATATTCTTCCTTCCTCTTGTTTGGGAGTTTTAACGGAAGGAATGGAATGTCCATTCCCTCGTTTGGGAGTTTAAGTGGGAGGGAATGGAATGGTTAGGAGGGAATGCTCATTCCTCCCTTTTCCCTCAAAACCTCAAATTTTTGTTCCCTTCAAAATTGAGAGGAATGGGAGGGAATGAATTTAGGTTTAATGAAATTTTTGTTAAAGCCCTAAAATACCCCTTTAATATCAACCTTTTTTTCTCATTCAGCCGTAAGAAAAATAAAGCTATAATTCTTGCACAATATTGTCCGTCCTCTACAAAGTGAAGCTGCTGCCGCTGGTCTTTTTTTTTTTTTTTTTTTTTTTTTTTTTGTCTGCTGCAATTTTCAGATATTGCTCAAACTAAGTATGTCTATCTTTTTCTTTTTTCTTTTTGGTTGTTTGCTAGTCTTTTTTTTTTTTTTTTTTTTAATTTTTATGAACTATTTGCTAGTGATTCATGAGAGTGATATATAGTGTTTTTGTACACCTAAAAACCAAAACAAACTACATTCTGTACAACTAAAAACCTTGAAAGTGAAAAGAAATGAAAATTGCCGTTACCTGTACAGCTAAAAAAAATTGTATTTAGAAATTTGAAAGTAGGAATTGCTGGAAAACTCAAATTTGCTTTTTACTCTGTTTCCTCTTTGATTCTTCTGTTATTTACGAAGCAAGTGGTGTGTTACGTACACTTGCAGTTTTAAGTCAACCATCCAATTAGTTAATAGCTCCAAGGCTTCACCACGTGTATGGTTAAGAGGAAATGTCTACAAAAGCTAGTGTAAAAGTTTAGACAAAAGATAGGTGTGTGGTTAAGAAAAAAACCAAGAGAAAAAAAATTTAAATGAGAAGAAACTAGAAAGTAATGCACTGTTGCAGGAAATCATACACTGAGTTAGCATAGAAATTTATTTTTTTACTATTAATGCTGAACATGAAAATGATTCAGCCTAAGACCGAGTAACATGACTCTGCCCAAATTCAAATCAAGGCATTTCATTGAATATATTCTTAGTCAAAAATAATTCAAACAAATTTATTGCCCACTACTTATTCATGAAATCACAACAGAATTCTTGCAATGCAAATAACAAAACCAATATCAGACCAAGATAGTTCTCTTTTCTATCCATCAATCTATGTTATAATTTATCAACGTCAATTCCCTTTCTGTCTAAACAAAATATATACATAATATATTTTATGCATTTGTTTACAACTTATTAAGATGTTAAAGCTAGTGTACAAGGACAGGGTGTGTGGTTAAGAAAAAAACAAGAGTAAAAAAAATTTAGAATGAGAAGAAAATAAAATGAAAAGTATTTTAATTAAAATAATAGTAGTTTAGAACTTTAATAAGTTGGAGTAGATTATTTTTAATATAAATATTTTTATGCCTGAGGCCTACATATTTTTTATGGAAAATCCAACATATAAAGAGATGTTCTTTGGTTGCCCAGATCATGAGCGCAAATGTGTCTTATTGACACTGATGTCTAGGCCTAAAAATTTAAAAAAGTGTGGGATTTTTAGGCCAACCTTAGTTTTGGAATGGATTATGTTATTTTGTTTTGTTTTGGTATGACTCATTACCAGAGTTTTTTTTTTTTTTTAAAGATATTTGTTTGCATTGTTAGACAATATTTATTTTGTTGAGAATAAATATGTGATGCGTGAATTGCTTTACAACATAGAAATATACATAACTTGTTTTTTAGCTACAATAATTTTTTTTTTCCTTAATGAAATTAGGAGATGGAGATGTATTAAATTATCAAATCCATTGTAAAGCATACCAGCCAAAAAAGATCCAATCTAAAACTAGCAGCCCCTAAAAAAAATTTGCAAATTGAAATAAAGAAATTGTACTATTGTTAATTTTTCATGTCATTATCTTCATCTGTTAAATTATTGATTAGCGTGATACAATCTATTCACCTTAACAAAACAATATTGTAATTCAATAATCTAACACATACCCAATTGTGGCTAATTAGTTTCACATTATCCACTAAATACTAAGCATTTCAAAGCAATTATAAGTTCTCATTGATTATTTTTTATGTTCTTTAAAATGAGGGGTATAATAGTAATGTTATTATAAAATGATTCCATTCCATTCCTTCCAATGTCACTTCCAAACAGTGTTACTTACTTTCCATTCCATTCCATTCCTTTATTTTATAACATCCAAACAAGATTTTTAAATCACATTCCATTCCATTCCTTTCCCTACTAAATCCATTCCATTCTATTCCATTCCTTTAATGATCATTCCATTCCATTCCATTCCTCTATAAACTCCCAAACGGACCCTTAGTGTGCTGCAACCAGTGGCAAAGCTAGGGGATTAATTATAGAATATTCCCGGAGTACTATAAATGCATACTCCTCATTCTCACATAATTGTAAGTCTCACTAATTAAATTTATGGTGAGACCTACAATTCATGTGGGGGGGGGGGGGAGTACTCATTTACCTCCAGAGTATTTAATAATTTTCCAAGCTAGGGAGCATGGAGAAGCCAAGTGCCCCTAGCTTTTTCATATCTCCATTAATGACTAGGAAAAAATTACAATTTAAATGAAAACCTCCTTCGTGGCCCCCCTCAAATTTTGGGATTTTGCCTCCTCAAAATTTAACTTTTCAAAAACCTGAAAATTTAAAACTTGGAGCTTAGAATTTTATTACTGGTCCTTAAACCGTTCAGAAAACCCCACAAAAATTATAATAATTAAATTGGTATAACAAACCCACAAAAAAATATTATCCACATTTGGCCCATTCATTAGTTGTGGCCCTCCCAATATCAAAATATAGAACCCTTTCTCTTCCTTGACAAATCCCATTTTACCGATATAAAAAAATGGCTAATTACAATTTACCCACCTAAAATTTGGCCAAAATTTAAGTTGCTTACTCGTGATTTGAAATTTTTTATTTTACCTACCTAAGGTTAGCTTAGTTAGGGTTCTGTTACCCACCTCTATTACAAATGTGGCTAAATATATAATTTTTCTCTCTTTAATGTCTCTCTCCTCTCAAAACATAAAAAATATAAAAGATTAAGAGAAAGCAAGGTCAAAAAGTTAGGGTTTTATAAAATTTAAAAACAAACATTGCCACTACCATAGAAACTTCTGTCGAGAATTATCTACCACTGTTGTTTAATTTTTATTTTTCCTACCTTTGTTCTTCTAAATTTTAGTATCTATTTTGAAAATTTTGGAACTCAAGTAGTCTAATTATTGCTGTCAAAGAACTATTTCTTGCAATCTTAGGCAATAAAATCCAATGTCAGCAAACTTAGGCATCATCCCATGAATACAGCAAAAACCTAAAGTTGATTAGTATTGTGTTTTTGCCAAGTTCCGTGACTATACATAATAATTACAAGTCCAACTGCACCTAAGTCTTCCTTTAGTCAAAACTCATCACCCAAACCCACCATTAATGAACCCCAAAAACCAAACACACAAACCTAGCCTTCTTCTCATATGAGCCATGGAGTGGATGGGTATTTTTTGGATTTTTTTATTTGCCTTTGAATTATTGTTATATATTACTGAAAACTCGAATTTGTGTATAAACACAAGAGCTTTTTTAGACTCCCAAATTAAAATTACGGCTAGATTGCTTTTACTCTAACTTATCTAAGTGCGGAACAAGAGTAAAAAAAACGCAATCACCCAAACTACACTAATGCATAAGCATGAACAATAAACAATAAAAGAAAAGCATAAGAGTAAGGGAAGAGAGATGAAAACACAAGATAACACCAAGATGTGTTATCGAAGAGGAAACCGAAGAACTCGGTGAAAAACCTTTTCGTGACCCTCCAAGTTGAAATCGATCCACTAGAGAATAAAGTTAGAGTGCATAAATAACAAAAGACCCTCCAAGCCTAGTCTACCCAATGTACTTGAGTCCTCCAAACTCTTGCTACCAACAGACTTCTCGGAAACATGTCTTCTTTGACTTTTTGGATCCCGTAATACACTCGATTGCATCCGCCAAGCCTCACCAGCTTCTTTTGGCAAATCCCAAAGTTTCCTAAGCTCTAAAACATTCTCTACACTATGAAAAGGTGTGGGTTGTGTTTAGGTACAAATCTCCTCTTAAGGTATGGCAATGGGAGAGGGAAGGAGAAGAGACTACAATAATTTCTTACTAAAGATGAGTAGCTCTCTCTCTAAATGATGGGTGTATGTGTTGTAGAAAACTTATCTAGGGTTTTTCTCTCTGAATGACCTCTTATACTTTTGTGGGTAATGAGGGTATATATAGTATGGGTGAAGGGTAAGAAAGTCACTCTTAAAATCTTCTAGGTAGAATGTTTCACGAGTACCTCGCGAAAAGGCCTTACTCGCGAGGCACTCGTGAAACTGACAGCCTGGCACGACCCTTCAGCTTCTAGTCATGTGCTTCTTACGTGACTCTTTTGCGGGTAGGCTTCTAGTGAGACACTCGCAAAATCCACTTGTTCATCCAACACATGCTCGATTTTTGACCAACTTAATACTAAACCCAATATAATAAAATCCCACAAAATACAAGGCACAAAATTAAAGCAATTACAACACTTTTTGTCATGGAATAAAACCAACATAAAATACAGTTGTAAATCTCAACTTTACAATTACGTTCTTCTAGAGGATTATAGACTTCACGATGAATTAGGTATATACATTCAAATGAATAGGATTATATTGAAATTTTTAATATATAGGATCCATCCACCACATCAAGATTATCGGCCAAAAAAATTTTGTATTAATGAGTTCTAACTTTTATGTTTAGTCATAAATTAAAGATACCACTTATGTGGTTGACATTGTTAAACCAAATGTTGAAGAAAATATTGGAAAGGTCTTCTATAGTGTTGGTAATGTTTCTTTTTAATTTTCACAAAACCCTTACTATTTGATCTTATTTTCTCTTCTTTTTTTAATGTTCTTTTTCCCCCTATTTTGAGAGGAGAGAGACATAAAAAAAAAAAAAAAAAATACATATTTAACCACATTATTAACAAAGGTGGGTTACAGAATCTTAGCTAACTTAACATTAGGTGGGTAAAGTGCCAAATTTCAAACCACGGGTAAGCAACTTAAATTTCGACAAAACCACAGATGGATAAGTTGTTAACCCTAAAAAAATATTTAAAAAAATAAAAAATAAAAAATAACTGTCTTCTTTAAGAAATTCCTTATTACCAATATTTACATTTACGGGTAAAAGACCAAATATATCTTACGTTAACTGGTTGCGCTGCGAGTCGCTTCTTGTTGTCCAACCTCCATTCCTCTCTATTGTACCAAAGACCATTGTTAATTTGCTCTCTCTCTCTCTCTCTCTCTCTCTCTCTCTCTCTCTCTGTGTTAAAATTTCACAGTTTACAAGTTTTAAGTGACTGGAGTGAAAGACCTTTTCACTAAAGTACTGAAGGATACCTTGGTCTTTGTGTTTTATTAATGAGACATTTTGATTATTTTAATGCTTATCTAATAAGTACAGTTGGTTGTTCTTTTCGAGCACTCACAGTAAAGATGTTAAAATAACTCAAAAGTTATTTTAGCAATTCAACCACATAAAAAATACCCTAAACCCTAAAAGTTTTTGCTACATTTTACCTTCATGCTACAGTGAGCTGTTATTGATAACAGCTCACTATAGCACAAAGGTAAACACAAACAATTTTTTAATCAACAACGACTCTTTTTTTTTTCTTTAGTCTCTTCTCTTTCCTCTCTCATTTCTCTCTTCTCTCTTCGCTCACTCCTATGCCTTTGTCTGTGCATGGTGGTTCGATGATTGTGGTTAAGAGGCACGATGGTAGTTCGGCAATTGTGGTCAAGATGCACGGTGGTAGTTCAACGATTGTGGTCATGAGGCACAGTGGAGATCTGGATCTAATTTGGTGAGTTTCATGGGTCTCAGTGGTAGTTATGGCCCGGCAATTCGTGGGTCTGATTTGGTGGGTAAGTGGGTCTTGGTTGTTTGTATCAGTGTTAATGGGCCTTGGTTGTTTGTATCGGTGGTGCCTCGGCAACGATGACGATGGATTTTGGTGGTGTTGTTGAAGGGTCTCGGTGGTGTTTTTGACGGGTTTGGTGGCACGTTGGTTGTTGATGGGCTGTTAGGTTAAACATGGATTGTTGGGTTGTCAGTGGTTGTTGAGAAGTGGAAAAGGAAGGTAGGGCGACAGTAGAGGTATTTTTTATTTTTTTTAGCTACTGTGGTTTGTGGTTGTGGCTGGTGGGGTGATGGTGGAGGTGGCTATTATTGTTGTGTTGGGTTTTATTGTGGCAGTGGGTTGTTGTGGGTGTTTGTGGGTTAGGGTGGTTAATAGAGGTAGTGGTTTACGGTGATGGTGACAGTGGGTTGTGGTTAATGGTGGCAGTGGGTTTTGTGGATACTGTATTTTGTCCGTCCTCGATTTGCGTACTGGACTCCGAAAAATCCAAAAAATATTATTTTCTCCAAATGGGGCCACAAGAACATTCAGAATGATGCAACACAACCTGTTCAGGCATCGGAGCACCCAAAGTGCCTCTTTCAGCTAAAATGACCAAAGTGCCCCTAGTCAACCTTGGTTTGACCGATGGTTAAATGAGGTCAAAACCCTCACAAAAAAATTTTTCTCATAGTTTTACATCAAACCTAAGCTTTTATACCTTATGCCATGTTTCATGCTTAGATCTACATCCTTACATGACTATATGTTTAGATCTACATGCTTTAGGCTTTATGCCATGTTTTCCTATGTTTTGTGCCTCTTTTGTTCTAGGTTGATGTTAGGGTTATGTGCTCACATGCTTGTATGATGTTTTTGGCTATGCCTTTCTTGGATCTATGTGTTTATTTCCATGCTATATGGTTAGATCCTTGTCTTCACATGCTTATATGCTTGGATCCATGTTCTTCCATGTCTATGTGTTAGGTTTCTACATGTTTAAATGTATGTTTCTATGCCTATATGACTAGATCTATGTTTTCACATGCCTATGTACTTGGATCTATGTTCTTTACATGCATTATACTATCTCCCATGTGTTCTTGCGCTCCATGCCCTGTTTGTGTGCCTAAACCTAGGCTATGTTTGTCATGCCATGTGCTATTGTAGCCCTTTTGTCACTTTGTTCTTCTTTCTTGTGTTTTGGCCTATTTGTTCGAACCCGATCTAGACCCTATGGTCTTTATCACTATCCGTACACCTTGTCCCACATCAAAGGGTTTGGATCATCCTTATTTGCATGTCTATGCTTGCTTGCTTCTATGCTTTATACTTGTGATAGCCTCTCTTGTTCTAGGCTTTGCCACACTTGACACCCTTAGCGGGTTTGTGGTTGTGTGGTTTCGTTCGATGCCCATAAGGCCTTGTTTGGATGTAACCATTTAGGACACATCGCGATGATGCCGGTTGTTTCGTACATACCTTTCCCCTTTTCCATCCCATGCGATGATACGCTTGCCATGCTTGTTTGTGCCACCCGTTGGCTTTCTATGCATCTTTACACTCTTACTTACATGTTCATGCATGAGTCTTACTTGCTAGTGTGTCGTCCATGCTTCAACACAATGAAGTTATGGACATTTGATCCAACCTATATTTGTCCCTCAAAGACTCCACCTTTTGTTCGTTTTCTTGCTTGTTTGTCTTCTTGCTCACTTGCTTGCTTTCTTGATTCTTTGCTTGCCAAGCCTATCATGCTTGTTCACTTTATGCCTTTTCATATGCTCTTTGCATCTTTTCCTTCCATTGCTTGTCTGTTGGTTTCTTGTCTTTGCCTTTGCATGTACACACATAGAGTGAGGACGTATGGAGCTAGGGCACAATTTCCCAAGTGCAAGCAAAAAAGGCACGGATGCGAGCATGTAGATATAGGCCAAGTGGCAAGGTTTAGTAGATTTAGGAGTTTAGTTTTCCCTTTTGGTTTTGTAATCTTCAAGACCCCTTCTTTCCTCCCCCCTCTCTCTCTTAGATGGGTTGTATTAGGTATATCATGCCATGTACCATTCATCCTCATCTCTAGAGCATGGTGACCCCTGTTTACTTTCCTGTACCTATATTTTGGGGCATGCTTTAGGGATGTAGGCATTTACTTTCCTGCTCTATGCGATTGCATTTTGCATGATGTATGTGTGTATATATATATCTGCTTGCCCCTTTTGGCGTGATTGTCACAGTCCATGTCACCTAAAGCAAAGCAACGCCTAATTTCTGCCGCGAAAATAAGGTGACATGTCGTAGAATTTTTCCCGTGGAAATCTAGTACTTTGCCAAATGCCTTAGGAAAGCATAGATTGGGACCACACCTATTCAAAAGCCGAACCTCAAAGCCCTCTCATGCATGCAAAGCCCCGAAAGCCAATGCCAAAACCATGTTTTACTGCCAATCTTTGAAAATTAAGGTTTTATCAAAATAAAGGACTGTGCTTGGATAGGCGTTGTGTGGTGCTTAACACCTTCCCCACACGTAACCAAACTTTCGGACCTAAGAATCAAGATTTTTTGTTATCCATATTAGATTAGGAAAAATCCCCTTTTTCTTAACCTAGGATTGGTAATTAAATCAACTAGAAACAAGTGACCAATCACACCTTAGAAAAACCCAATAATTGGTGGCGACCTCATTTACCTTTGGTAATCTCTTAAAATTTGGCCCAAAATCCTGCCCTAATGCCAAAGATAGACCTACCTTCCTCCATTGAGAGAGAGAGAGCACCCGAAGCCCCGCGCAAACCATGCCACATACTACACATGCGCACACACGCAATTACCATTGAGAAGGACCTTTGCGCGTGTGGGAGCGTCGCCATGGCAGGTGGTTGAATGAAGGCCCGTGAGGATGACGGCGGTTTTCTGCTACCCCGTTCCGATCAAGGCTGGGCATCGACAGACTGATGACTCCACTAGGGATCGATGAGAGTTTAGCCTTTAGAGCTTTCGATAAAACCATAATCTTTGGACATTGGCTTTCAAAAACACAGATATTGGCATTGGCCTCCAGGGCTTTCCTTTTTGAAAAAGGCTTCTACTATATCTTGGTAGACTATTTTCAAAAGAGCAAAAAACGTTTTCCAAAAAGAGGTGAGGTATTTTCATGGGGCTTTACAACTTTCTTCATATGCTTTACTGCTTTCCTTACATGTTTTACAGCTTTCTTTTACATGCAAACATAGGGTAGCAAAATTTAATTTCTGCTACACCCTTATCTACTTTCATATATATATATATATATATATATCTATTGTGTTTTGAAAAAGTCTTTCCCCTTTATTTAGGATTGCATGACATATATACCTTTTTTTTTAGCCAAACCCGGGCTCCACACTGCTGGCATAGTCACATCTCTTTGGGGATTTCATCACCCCATCTACAGATGCCCAGACACAAACATCGATAGTGTTACCCATAGTTAGATCTGGGGTTGACTTTGTAGGCACGTCTGGGTCCATGAGTGGACAGGTGTAGCTAAAGAGGCCCTTTCAATCCTTCCTGCCCCACAACTTCTATGAAGGAAGGGGTATGGCAATTGAGTCCCCTTAAGATAGGAACAACCTACCAGTTAAGCCTTTAGATATAGTTGGCCTAGTTATGTCAAACCTGTGAGGACTAGATCAATCCCAGAGCCCATTAGGACTAGGTGAAGCCCAAAGAGTGAACATCCATGCCTAGGACTAGAGGTTAGGGGAAAGTGTTTTGTAATAGGTACGCCCTTTTTGCTTGCGCTAAAGAAATTGTGCTCTACTCAGGTTCTTTCTATCCTGCTTGCATAGCATCCATGAATAAACCCCTTAGGAAAGCAACCCTCTTGCTTATACATGTTAGATCACACCCTATCCCTAAGGGTTTACAACCCAACAAAGGCATTCATGCATACACTAAATGGTCCTGTCACCTAACTGTGTAAAGATAAAATTTGTGGCAAGTAGCCGAAACTCCACTCAGGAGGAAACGCTGCCGAAAAACCGTCAAGGGTCCCAAGACATCACAAGTTCAAGAATTCAAGGGCTCCCCCAAGAGATCCAAAGGTCTAAGAGATCCGTGCTATCCAAGTTACCGAGAGCTTCCTTGAGAAGTCCACATTGTCAAAAGCTGAGCTCTTCCTCATAATCATATTTACCTGTGTTGTAAAAGGCTCACTATTGGAGCCAATGAACCCAGCATTGTAAAAGCAAATCTTGTAATCAAAAGAAGGGTCTTTCCCGCATTGTTGTGCATGTCAAGAAAGTTTCAGTTACTTGCCAATCTCGTGCATTAATCTTGCATCATAGTAGAAAGTTGCTATGATAAATACTCGATCAAAGGTGCAAAGCCAAATTTTTCTGAAAATGGTAGGTGCATGTTAAATAACAAGGGCATAAACTAACTTGATTTTGGTGTTGTGTTTCCACATTGTCAATGCACCCCGTTTCTTTCACCTCCCATTATTTCTTAGGGTCAAAAGATTGCTAAAACGAAATAGGCTAAGCTACTGCCACACTATGATCCCATTGTCACTAGGTCTTGTGCAAGAGAGATGTCTACTAGCAGTACTTCTCCCCATGAGGAAAATGCTCAAGAAATTGCTCTTCTGAAGGAGCAAATGGTAGAAATGATGCATATGATGCAACAACTGGTTGTAAGAGGAGGAAAGAACTCCTCTAGCCATAGTTAGGGAGGTCCCTGAACCGAGAGTGAAAATCAACTCCCATCAGTACAAGATCAAGGCCACAATGTACAGCCCCAGGGCAATGACTAGGAAACAGATCCTTCTAAGGAAAGGAACCCCAAATCATAGAGGGCTCTAGCGCTCATGGAAGCGTTGGTCTAGACAATCTAATCAACTTCCTTCAGGTCATTATGCCTCCCAAGTTCAAGGCACAAGAGTTTGTCAAATACGATGGTACTAGAGACCTTTGCGCACACTTGCGCATTATTTGTAGGAAGATGGCTCCCTATAGGGATAATCACCCTTTGCTTTGCTAGATTTTCCTTGATAGTTTGATCGACCCCACGGCCACATGGTATGCGAGATTGGAAAAGACCTCTAGCTGGAGAGAAATGGCCAATTATTTCTTGGAATACTACAGGTTCAACACCGAGATAGCTCCCGAACGCATAGTCCTTATAAGAACAGAGAAGAAAAGTGGGGAGTCTTTCCAAGAATATGCCTAGAGGTGGCATAAGCTAGCCCCACAAGTGCAACCCCCCATGATGGAAAATGAGGTGATCAAATGGTTCATTGACAACCTTAAGCCTCTTTATTATGAAAAGATGATCATCACCCAGATCACTCATTTTGCTAGCCTTATCCCTATTGGGGAGCGCATTGATGAGGATATTAGGAGCAAGAAGATCATGGATACCGAGTCTTTGAGTTCCATGATCGAACAACAGGTTAAAAAAATGACCGGCCGCAAGACTAAGGAAACTGATGTTTATATGGTCAATAATGCATCAGAAAGGCCTAGCAGTGTTGCTTTTGCATATGCTACCCCAATTGCTAGACCTTACCAGCAACAGGCTCAGTCTACTCAAGCACCTAACCGAGCCTTCAATCAGAGAGGGAGGCTAGACCCACCTCGTCCCCTTAAGAGGGAAAATCGAAAGTACACTCCGTTACCCATGCCCATGGCAGATCTCTATGCTTACCTACTGGAAAGGAAGCTAGAGACCTTGATGTTTTATAGGCCTAGAGAAGGCCCTCCATCACCTGGTTTTTATCCATCCAAGAAGTATGAACACCATTTTGGGGTTGAGGGGCATACCCTTGAAGAATGTTACCATTTGAGGGAGCGTGTCTAGAATCTCATTAACAACAAGCTAATACAATTCGATAATGTAGCTGCTCCGATATCATCACTAGCCCTTTGCCTTCCTATCAGGAAAGGAATGTGAATGCCATCATCACTGTAGAAGAAAGGGTTCCGGATTTCTCCTCATCATCATTCCATAGAAGGCTATGCTTTGAGCCTTGATCCAAGAGAGCCACCTTGATCTTAAGGGTATAGGAACCCCGGGATTTGATTGGGGAAGCTGCTCATTCTGCGACAATGAAAACAGTCATGCCCTGTTTGATTGTAAAGTTCTCCAAGCATAGGTGTAGAGTTTAGCCGAACATGGTATCATCTGGACTGAAAGGGAAATAATGCGAAGAGGTGATTGCATGGCAGCCAACCTATGTCCTCTAGTTACCCAGTCAGGAGCCAGTTGCAATGCTATATCAGTTGGGTTAAGGAAGGATTAGGACAAATATCTATAGAAATGCCTTGGTAAGGTTACTTTAGTACCTCCCTCTTCAGTAGTCATTAAGGAGATCATAGAATCACCTGCATATTCAGGGTCAT
Source organism: Quercus lobata (assembly GCF_001633185.2). Lineage (NCBI taxonomy): Eukaryota > Viridiplantae > Streptophyta > Magnoliopsida > Fagales > Fagaceae > Quercus > Quercus lobata. The sequence goes on along the minus strand of NC_044906.1, from coordinate 42,239,209 downwards.
CAAATTCAGGAAAAAGGCAGGCCCTGCCAACCATCGAGGGATTCACTCCTCTAGTTCTTGCATTGCCTGCAGTCACAGGGCCAACTTCATCATCAATTCAGGAGGGAACCGCTATTGCCCCTGCTATCCGAGGTTTTGATCCTTTCATTCTACCAAAGCCTGCCTCAGGAATCTCTGGGGTATTCGGCTCAAAGGCCCTTGAGGCCATTCTACTAAGGCCAATGGTCATTAGTCCAAACATGTTCTCTATAGCACCCAATTTGCAAACTTAGGAGGGTGTTATCATTTGCATGCTGAAGTCGTTCCCTTATGAAGATAGCCATCATATGCCTTGGAAATACGATGTGTCATCCCTTACGAAGAGGAGGTCTGCTCCAATATCTCTTTGGGTTTGTCTAGCCAAACCCGTCGAGAACAAGGTCACAATTGAAGAAGCCAAGGAATTCTTGAAAATTATCAGAAACTTAGAGTACATCGTGATTCAGCAGCTAAACAAGTCACTAGCTTAGATCTCCATCTTGGCGCTATTGCTATCCTCTGATGTCCACCGCAAAGCTCCCTTGAAAGTCTTGAAAGAGACATGTGTTCCTACAAGTGCCACAGAATCTTCCTTTGAGGATATGGTCTCGATGGTGTTGGCCACCAACCAGATTTCCTTTACAGATGATGAGCTACCACTAGAAGGTAGAGAGCATACTTTACCTATGCACATTATGGTAAAGTGTGAAGATATGATCGTCGCTAGAGTATTGATTGATAATGGATCAGCCCTGAATGTTTTCTCGATGCCTACTATAAAGCATTTGAATGTGGACACCTCTCTTATCCGCCCTAGCATCATGATCATTAAAGCCTTCGATGGCACTTTCCAAGAAGTGAAAGGCAAGATTGAATTAGCAATTGGAACTGACCCCATGTTTTTCATGGTCAACTTCCAAGTCATCAAGGTGGATTCCCTATATAATATGCTCCTAGGGAGGCCTTGGCTACATGTAACAGGTGCAGTTGCTTATACCCTTCATCGGAGATCAAGTTCCCATCCAAGGGTTCGTTGATCACTATTATGGTTGAAAAACCCCTGACTTTCTTCAAGGAGACTTTTGTCCCCTATATTGGTGCTAATGCCTTTCTAGAGGTAACTTTTCATAGTTTCGAGCTAGTCTCCATGATTTCCAGAGCTTCAAAACTCAAGTCGGCATGGCCCTCCGCTACTAAAATGGCTGCCAAAGAGATGCTCAAATTTGGCTATTAGTTAGGCTAAGGCCTCGGAGTTGTAGGACACAGGAAGGCTTCTTTGATTGAACTCTTGGACAATAAAGGAGGTTTTGGTCTGGGCTACAACCCCTCCAATGAAAAACTTTTCCAGGCTTCCAGAGGAAAGAAAAGGAGGTGCATTAACCAAGGGATGTATATTCCCCACATCAGGGTTACTTTCCGGCTCCGGCCGAGGTCATCAAATCAAAAATGGCACAGGAATCATGCGAGGAGGAATCAGATCTAGCTTGTCTCATCCGCTTATGCCATAATGTCCCTTGGGGATGATCTGACTTCTACCATTTGGCCCTGTGTGCTAGGCAAGATAGTAGGCCATTGGACCATCAAGCCCTACTTTATGGTTGCACCGGCTGAGTAAGGAGTATTCCATCATTGTGTGGTTGGGGTCCTCTAATTGCCCGAAAGAGTTGGAATAGCATATCTAGTTTGTTTTGCATATTTATTTCCTATTTCCTACATTCCTTGTTTGCATTTTCCCAATTTATTTTTTATTTTTTTTATAAATGTTTCCATTTTTATCATTATTAGGCATGAACTTTGTTATCCCCCTATCTATAATCCATTAATGAAATTATCTAGCATATGATTTAGGAAATCCTTGCATTTATCTCTTTAGTTGCTTTCTTATAAATATGTGTGTGCAAATTGTCTTATGTTTCTCTGTATATGTTCCGTTCTATAGGATCTATTCTAATTCCCAAGCAGGTACATTGTCCTGTTGCCATAACGAGGATATTGATGACATGAATGAGACAATAGAGTTGGAGCATGATATTTAAGGATTAGAGGAAATTCCGAGTTTGCCTCATGATATTTGGAAGCTTTGAACAGAGAGAGCGAAAGGTCCAAGCCCAACATAGAAGAGATAGACGTGGTTAACCTTGCCGACAAAGGCAAGAATGAAAAGCCCGTCAAGATTGGGGTAAACTTTCCTAAAGAATTGAAACATAAGCTTATAGCACTACTTAAGGAATTTAGAGAGATCTTCGCTTGGCCCTACCAAGATATGCCAAGGTTGGATACTGAGATTGTCGTGCACAGAATTCCAGTTAAGCCATAATGCCCTCTAGTGCGACAAGCCCTTTGAAGGATGAAATTTGAGATCGTTTTGAAGATTAAAGAAGAAGTAGAAAAACAATTGAAAGCTAGTTTCCTTACTATGATAGCCTACTCAGATTGGGTCGCCAACATTGTTCTTGTGCCTAAAAAAGATAGGAAAGTATGCATGTACGTCGACTATAGGGATTTGAACCAAGCCAACCCCAAGGATAACTTTCCATTGCCACATATTGATACCCTAATCAATAATACTGCTACTAACGTGTTCTTCTCCTTCATGGACAGGTTCTTAGGCCATAATCAAATCAAAATGGCCGAGGAAGACAAAGCTAAGACAACATTCACCACTCATTGGGGAACCTATGCATATGATGTCATGCCATTCAGCATAAAGAATGCTGGTGCTACTTATCAGCAGCCATGGTAACCGTGTTTCACAATATGATGCATAAAGGGATTGAAGTCTACGTGGACGACATGATCATGAAATCCCACACTGCCAAGGATCATTTGGTGGATTTGAGAAAGTTGTTCAAGCGCCTATCAAGTACAGGTTCAGACTAAACCCTAACAAATGCGTCTTTGGAGCTAGTTCAGGGAAATTGCTTGGCTTCATAGTTAGCCAAAGAGGAATTGAAGTGGACCCAGAAAATGTCCAAGCCATCCAAGATATGTTGACACCGTAAATTAAGAAATAGATTCGTAGCTTCTTAGGCAAAGTCAATTACATAGCTCGCTTCCTAGCACAATTGACTGCCACATGTGATCCATTGTTCAAGCTCTTGAAGAAAGACACAACGATAGAATGGACAGATGAGTGCCAAGTGGCCTTCGACAAGATTAAGCAGTATTTGTTGAACTTTTCGGTTTTGATTCCCCCGACCCTAGGATATCCTTTAATCCTTTACCTAGTGGTATAAGAAACCTCCATGGGCTGCATGTTAGGCCAAGTGGCTGAGCTCGGCTAGGGAGAAAGGGCAATTTACTACCTAAGCAAGAAGTTCACTAGTTGTGAGACCAACTACATTGCCATTGAAAAGATGTGTTGCACCCTAGCGTGGGCATCATGCAAGTTGTGGCAGTATATGCTCTACTACACCACGTGGCTCATTTCCCGCATGGATCCCATTAAGTACATCTTTGAAAAGCTAGCTCTTACAGGGAAGATCTCCCATTGGCAAATGTTGCTCTCTGAATTCGACATTGTATTTGTGACAAGAAAGGCCATCAAGGGCCAGGTCATAACCGATTACCTAGCGGACCAGCCACTGAATGATCCAAAAATTTCAAAATCCCTCTTCCTTGATGAGGATGTCATGGCACTAGAACTAAAACCAAACAGTGTGGAATCGTGGCGTTGGAAGCTTTATTTCGATGGAGCTGCCAATTCTTCTGAAAATGGAGTGGGATCAGTCTTAGTTTCCCCCAAGGGCCAGCAAATCCCTATTTTAGTCAAGTTGAATTTTGATTGCACCAACAATGTCACAGAATACGAAGCATACATAGTTGGCCTGCAAGTGGCACTAGAGTTCGGCGCCTATGACTTAAGTCTTTGGAGATTCCTTATTGATCATCTCCCAAATAGAAGGAAAATGGCAAGCCCAAGATACCAAGTTGATTCCTTATTAGAAATGTGTCAATTGCTTGATTCCGAAGTTTTGAAACATCACATTTGCCTATATTCCCCAAGCACACAACCAATATGCGGACACCTTGGCAACATTGGCTAGCATGGTTAAGTTATCAGAAGGAGATGATATGTGGCAATTGTGCATAGAAGTTCGTGGCATTCCAACCTATCACATGAACATCGAAGAATGCATGAGTGTCGAAGTTGAAGCTGACGGAAAGCCATGGTACCATGATATCAAGGCTTATATCAAGAACAGTGAATACCCGTCCGATGCAATAGACAGTGAAAAGAAGTTTATCCAGCGCCTGGCCTGCCAATTTTTCCTAAGTGGAGAAGTCCTATACAAAAGGAACCACGATTCTACCTTTCTTTGATGCATAGATGCCTCTGAGGCTAATCATCTGCTGGAAGAGATGCATAAGGCTTACTCAGAGCTTATACCAGTGGGCCCATGTTAGCCCACAAGATTATGAGAGCTGGTTACTACTGGCTCACCATGGAAAATGATTGCATTAAACAAGTGAGGACATGCCACCGTTGCCAAGCCTATCAAGACAGGAAGAACACTCATCCTCAGCCATTACACTCTTTAGCAACACCACTGCCCTTCTTAACTGGGGTATGGATGTCATCATGCCCGTGATTCCGAAAGCTTCAAATGGTCATGAGTACATCTTAGTGGCCATTGATTATTTCACAAAATGGGTGTAAGCTGTTTCGTACAAAAGCGTCACTCAAGTTGTGGTAGCTCGATTCTTGAAACATAACATTATTTGTTGCTACGACGTGCCAAGATAGTTCATTACAAATAATGGGTCAAACCTAAATGGGAAAATGATCCACAACTCTGCCAGCAGTTCAAGATCGAGCATAGAAATTCGGTTACCTATCGCCCTTAAATGAATGGTGCAGTGGAAGCCACTAACAAGAACATAAAGAAAATCTTAGTGAAGATGACAGACACATACAAGGATTGGCAAGAGTACGTGTCGTTTGCTTTATGCACGTACCGCACTTCTATTTGTACTTCCACAAGTGCGACCCCGTATTCATTAGTATATGGCATGGAGGCCATCCTCCCCGCAGAGGTAAAGATCCCGTCTCTCAGGATTTTGTCTTAGACAGAGCTGTCAAAAGTTGAATGGGCTCGATACTAATATGACCAACTGAACATGATAGATGAAAAGCGCATTACCGCAATGTGCCATGGACAGTTGTACCAACGCCGCATCAAACGAGTGTTCAACAATAAAGCTAGACCCAGGGTCTTCGAAGAAGGCGATCTAGTCTTAAAGAAGCGCAAACCAGGCCATGCCTGATCATAGAGGGAAGTTTGCCCCAACTTACGAGGGCCTGTATGTGGTAAAGAAGGCTTTTTTCTGGAGGAGCCTTGATTCTACCCGACATGGACGAGCATGACTTCAATATATCCATCGATTTTGATGACATCATACTATACTTTACATGAAAAATCCTCTCAGTGCGCCTCATTCCTATATTTTGATGTCAAAAAAAAAAAAAAAAAAAAAAAAAAAAAAAAAAAAAAAAAAGAGAACAAAAAATGTGTAAAAAGGTAGATTGAAAACCCGAAAGAGCGGTCTACACAACAAGAGAGCAAAAGAAAGAGTGTGAGAGAGTCTGCTAGATTGAAAATCCGAAAAAGTGGTCTAGGCAAAAATTAAGGCAATTAAAAAGTCAATTGAACTACATGATGACCTGATCCTTCCTAGTGGAGGTACGTAGGCAGACATCTTGGTTCGGTCACATCTTAAAAGAAAAATCAGTTAGCTTGGCCTAGTTGAATTTCTGCTCAAGATCAGAAAATTAGATGGATCCAGTGTCCGAGACAAGATATGAAGACACCTCCGAGATCGCTCTCTGTCCACAATACTGCCACGACCCGGTGGTCTACTCAAGATGTTCTGGCTCATGCCAATGGGAAATGTACCTCAATGGGAAAAGAAAAAGATCCATCTAGAACAAGATGTATCCTTGGAAAAATAAGATATTGATATGCATGGATTTTACATCTATCACTTATTTGTATAATCTCGCATTTTCAAAGCATTTGCCTGCATAATCATTAACATGCCTGTATTGTTCCATTCCATTTCTTCCATACATTTTGCTATCAAAACATGAAATCTCATCTCATAAATATATCTCATGAACATCATCATAAACATCTCTCTCCACCATCTCTCATTTTCTAAGCATGCCTAACAGACTAGACTGTGCTTTAAGAACTCAAACAAAAAGAGGAAGGCCTTACGCAATTGCCTAGCAATTTATGAAGGACCTTTCATACATGGTGGGATACTAACTACATAGCTCATGTGTAGAAACAAAGTAAGCAGAAAAGAACACCAACAAGTCAAACATTGCCCAAGCGATTAGACACGACTTGGCACAATCTCCGACTGCATCAAAGCCCAAGTCTCCAGCAATCTCTCTAAGTCTGCCATGTGAATGTTGAAGACAAACCAGCTCCCTCTCCATTATGGAATTAGAAATAGAACCCTGTCTCTCAGTCTCTAGCAAAGCCCGCAAGGTGCCCACCTCTGTAGTAGCAATTCTCAAAGCCTTCTCCCTCTCAGCTAGCTCAGTTTGAAGGTGACAAAAGGCCAACTGCGGCTCACTAGACTCATTGCCCTCTCGCCTATACTCCATCCTCAAAGTGGAATGAACGTAGGCCCTCACTTGTACTAGCTCCAATGCTAAGCCATCAGCCTTGCTACTAGCCTCAGCCCTGCCTACCTCCAATGTGACCCTCTCCAAAGTGGCAAACCTCCGAGTAAGGTTCGCAAGCTCACCCTCCAAACCCGCAACCCAAGATTTCAGCTGAACACACTCCACCTTTGTGCCAAGAGGGGTTGGCCCCCTCCGATCAAGCTCTGCCCTAAAAGTAGCAAACTCACTCTCATGTACACTGCTCATCTCCTCAATATCCTCCATAAGAGTATCAGCTAGCTCCCAATATCAATTTCTATCCCTGACAGCCTCCCTCAGACACTCCCTCAGATCTATAAAGGCCCTTCTCAACCCTGATCTTAAACTCCAAGCTGGGATTGGTGATGATAAGTCAAATACAAAGCTGGGATCGTTGGTGTCTCGCTACACTTTAAAATCAGTAGAAAACCACTCCCGGTCATCCCTAAAACAAAGAGGGAAGTCAACGTTTGACTTGCACATTTCCTAGAACTTAGATGCATGCCCTATCACTGCTACATCGATATCCATGAGCCCGTACTCACAAGTGACAATAGAGAGATCACTAAGTTGGGGGATATGCTAGATACCCCCAAACTACCACATGGCCATACCCGGGAAGTACCCCGTGCACCCTCAGATACCCACCAAGGGAATGCTAAGTAAACCGACACAATGGGTTTGCCCTTGCCATCTAGTGATACCCCACTTGACTTTTTAGGTCCAGTTAGTGGGACTCAGGCTATACAAGTATCTCAACCAACCCTCAGTATCCTAGAAAAAGGAAGATCAAGAGTTACAGTAGCCAAGACTCTATTCCTACTCACAAAGCCCACAGGTTGATCCCTAGCAATAACACTTAAATGGCTACAGAACCATAACTGTAAAGATAAGGAACTCATGGTCTCAGAAAGTAGAATAGGAATGAAAAAGGTACCATGAGGAAGGGCACTCACCAGAGGGAGAATGGAAAAACTAACAACTCCTGATGGTGAAGGAAACAACATCACTCCAAAAAAGGTCACCATGAAGGCTTGACACTGGCAAGATGTCCACCTCTCCTCTAAGTCCACAAAGTCATCTCAGTAAACAACAGGCCACTCCAATGAGTGGAATCGATCATACAGGAAATTAAAGGACATGCTCCCTCCTATCTCGTTGCCATACCAAGTCAGCGCCTCCACAATGGGCCTCTTGAAGCCCAACAGATCAGTGAGTCTCTTGCGGTAGTGTGGCTACACTGGTGGAACAAAAATGGTGCTCAATGGGGTGGAAACAGAAAGAAAATGATCATACTCATCCAAGGTAGGTACCAAATCAACGTCTCCAATGGCGATGCATCTCAAAACAGGGTTCTAACAAGAGGTGATGACCTCCAACAAATGCCAATCTAGTGTGGTGTGAAGAAGAGCAGTAGCATCTCCAAGAAGTCACCAGATGAATGCCCAGTCACCACAAGAAAAGGAGATCCACCACCTCTTAAGCTTCTTCTCTAAGTAAGACTCCTTCTCAAGCTCGACCAAAGTGTCATAGGAGTGAGCAACAAGAGCATCCATGAATGGATCCTACTGAATCTAATGATCTGATGAGAATCTACATGAAAAATGATGAAAGATAGTGTTTTCTACATGTTTTGGATGAAGAAAAGGGTAGGAGAAGACCCCAAAAAATCGTAGATCAAGAATAAGCTAGGGCTGGGTTGAACCCAGCTTTTATGGACGCAAACCAAGGCAACCCTCAGGACACGTGCCAGGGCTTTTCAGCCCCCCAGGCATAAACCCGACTATATTCTAAGTATTTCCCCCTTATTTATCGTGTTTCTGACCACCTTGGAGTGAAGATTCCCTCATCTTAGGACCCGTTGTAATGCATGGTCAACTCGACAGTAAACCGGATTGTTAGAAAATCTCTCTCGTGCATCTGAGACCACACAAATTGTACACTAGGGCAGTTTATCTTTGTGCATCTCATCCAGCACCTTTAAATGTTTTGAACCTCATTTTCTAAAACCCAGTTCACCTGGTTCAGGGGTCGATTCAACCCCGGTAATTAGAATTTACAAAAGAAAGACGCTAAAGTCTGTTCTCAGCCACACAGAGCTTTTTCAGCTTATTTTGAGGACAAGGGGAGTTGTTTCTCATGAGGTCACCCCAAGGAACTCATCTTTGAATTGATAGCTGGCTCGGGTAATAACGAGGGCAACCAATGCATACTGCCTCATGGAGTGTCTAAGGAGATCTCATTCAGACTATACGCATTCATTACCAGCATTTGGTATGGTCTATCGAGTCTAGGCCATTTTCAGCCAAGCTACAAGTTTGGAACCTCGTAAAAGCCTAAACTAGGGTAGTTTATTTTACGTGATTCCCTCCAGCTTGTCCAACATACGAGAATGGGTCCATCCCGCTGAGGATGTGTCCCTCATGTCAAGAATTGTATGAAACCCTAAACTGGGGTAGTTTATTTCGTGCGATCTCTCTATTCCCTCTCCCTCCAACGAGACAATCATTGTTAAAATCCACTGATAGACCCATGAAATTGTGGTGCAATACAAACAAGTGTGATAAAAACTAGTTCAAAACCACCATCTATGATGAAAATGCGATAGTGCATACATACAACAGCAGCCCTTTGAAAAGCGACATCCAAAATCATACATGTGAGTCCTACCCAGAGGCATTGTTTCATGCATACATTAATAGCCCTTTTAAAGGTGACATCCAGAATCATACATGTAAACCCTACCTAGAGGCATTGTTTCTCACACATGTTAGCAGCCCTCTCAAAGGCAATTTCCCTAAAGTCATACATCAGCAGCCCTCTCAAAGGCGATTTATAGATTTATACATATAAGTCCTACCTAGAGGCATTGTTTTTCACACACATCGATAGCCCTTTCAAAGGTGATTTACAGATTTATACATGTAAGTCCTAACAAGAGGCATTGTTCCATACATACACCATGAAGTAAGGAGATAATATCATACATCAAGGCCCACTTAGGCCAATACAATACACAAATGTCCAGACCAACCAAGAGGCAATGAATAATATATATATATATATATATATATATATGTATGTATATACATAATTGGCACATCATGGGGCAATGTCTACAAGATACATGGAAAAATACATGCCCACGCAGGGGCTACATCATGCTACAACAAATGGCTAACCCTAATAAGAATCATCGTCGCCTGCAAAAGGGCTGGTGGAAGGACCCACGTCTGAAGTGCCTAGAGTGTACCTTGGGTCTTGGGAAGGCCCCAAAGTTTGAGCAAAAGAGTCCTGACCACCTGGCAGACCTAGAGGAGTTGGTATATACCCGGCCTCGTACAAAGAAATAATGGGCCCCCGGCCTAGAATATGAGAGAAGGCGGAACAAGAATACTAGCTACTCGTAACTTTCCTACCAAAATCTTGGTATACTTTGAAGCTGGCTCTGCTCTCTCTTTGCCATGGTAGCTTAGGCCTCCCTATCTCTTTGCCAGAGCTCCTCTCCTGAGCTAATGCCCGAGCAGTCTCCTCCTGCATGTGTACCTCCCTAGCGCCAGTGGTGGCCTCCAGCTTTGTCACCCTAGCCTACAGAGCCTTTGCACGCACTTTACACTTTGCTCTAAAGGCCACCTAAGTGCGAACGATGCCCCCTAACTGGTACCCATATGGCATAATCTCGGTTGGTATCCATGTAGGTGTCAAAAGAACCTGTTGCGTAAGTTGGGTCGTCCAGGACAATGGACTCGAATGACAAGCCAAGAAAAGGCAGATCTCTAGGTACTCCATAGACCGGCATGACCTAATGCAAGGTCCCATTTGCCAAAAAGAACTCCCAACTCGATAAGGCCCAAAACCAGCGTCGTATCCTCAATTGGCCCATAGCGATAATGAGCTCCCACCTCCTTAATAGTGAACCATCATAGGGGCAAACTACCATCTCACCCTAGGTGACACAGTCTAAAGCCACAGAGATAGTGACCAGATGTACCACGACATCCCTAGTAATTGCACAAAGAGCCCACGCATATGCTCGAGGATACACTATCACTGACAAGCCCGTATACCATGGTCGCAAAGCTAGGACGTACTCATATGCCCACCACATCAAAATCTGCCAACATCCCTCCAGACTCCTGAAATCCTGTTGAGAAGCTCACCTCAGGAAAGAGATGAAAAAGCCATAAGTGACAGACCCCCAGTCATATCTCCCAATGTCAGAGACTGCTCTCATGGCCCACAACAGCTAGCAGGATAACACCGAGAAAGCACAGGAAGAACCGTCAAAGATGAATGTTGGTAGATGCCACACCCTAGGGAATGCTACCCTATAGCCATTCAATACAAATCTATGGCGACACAGTGGGCCTAAAATATCCTCTCGTGTCTGTAGTCAATGGGAAAAGGGATGCCCAAGAGCTCACAGGCCATCTCGAAGCTCATGTCATCGGTCAGAATTGAGTATCCACCAAATCTGATACCTAAGATGGCTATCCAATCAAGAGGGAGGATCATATACTCCCCACAGCTCAAGTGAAAGGTGCCTGTCTCGGCATGAAACCACCGCACCAAAGCCTCCCCAATCCCATGCCTCATGGTGTATAGGGGGATCCGTAGGAAATCCTCAAATCCTTGCTCTCTTAGAAAATCTGCATACCTCCGGTGGGTCCCAAGAGCAAACAGCAGTTGAAGAAAGGTGGACTGAGCACCCCGACCTTGGATCTTGTCAGCCCCCTGCATTCAGAATCAGAAGCTATCCATTAGCACATGCATATAACAGGAATCTGAATGACAAAGGAAGAAATACAGCATTCCTCTCCCTTCTGTGTTTGAACAGAAGGATGATCCTTTAGCTCACGCTGAAGGTTAGTGTCTATGATGCCTCTGTCTATAGCTCCAGTACGAGCATCAGCCCCAGCCTAACATGGCGGGAACCTCAGCTACAAACTGCATCTTCGAGTGCCCAAGTCCGGATGGATCTCATCCCAAAAAAGTCAGCCTCTATGTCATTGAAGAGATCTTCAACTCACGTCACTCCTCTAGTGGCCGCTCTCCTTGTAGCTGGCCTATGCTATGAGGAAGCCCCACTAGAAATAGTACAGGACTCAGAGGAGACGCTGGCCGTCTTGACTAAATGACACCTCCTAGAACGAGTCTCCAAAGGTATACCGTCAGCAGGCCTAGGGTCATCACCCCCGCAGTCAAAGTGGCTCTGCAGAACCCGAGCCATCTACTCACCAGCCAAAGCGGTCTCATCATTAGAAAAGTCATCCCCATGGGACGTAGCGTAAACAGCAGCCTTTTCTCGATCTCATTTGGAACTTGCCCTCCGAGACATGATCTACAAAACAACCAGAAATTCAGACACAAGTGGTAAGCCCATGAAACAAGTGGCAATATAGATGAATTAACACTTTTTCCTAAACATGTTATGCAGGTTCATGTCAAACATATCTTTTCACAAGAAAGCAGATTCTTACAAGAATTCTCTAGTGGATTAACTAGTGGCCGCACTGTATGCTTGCATCTTCTTTGGAGGCTATCTGGCGGCTGCGTTGTACATCTCTACAGTGGGTTAACTAGTGGCCGCGCCATACGCCTCGCCATCACACAGCTATCAAGTCACTAAAAAGTTCAAGTTCCTGATCTACAATGGGTTAACTAGCGACCACGCCATATGCTCACACCCTATCTCGTGGTTAACTAGCAGCCGCGTCATATGCCTCGTCATCACACAGCTATCAAGTCACTCAAAAGTTTAAGTTCCTGACCTACAGTGGGTTAACTAGTGGCCACACAGTACGCCTCGCCATCACACAACTATCAAGTCACTCAAAAGTTCAAGTTCTTGACCTATAGTGGGTTAATTAGTGGCCACACCATACGCCTCACCATCACACAACAACCAAGTCACTCAAAAGTTCAAATTTCTGATTTACAGTGAGTAAACTAGCGGCCGCACCCTAGGCTCACATTTCCACTATTCCCAACTACCAAGTAAGTCCCCTTACCCATATCCCGCATTTTACTTTCAGCATTTAATTTCCCACATATTTATACACTCATATATCAAAAACAAAAAATATATATATGCACATTTTCCTAAGATAGCATAGCATAAATTATGGCAAAAAAATACATGCCTATGAAAATGCCAAAAATAAAATAAGCACTAACATGCATCCTTAGTAGGATTGCTACTAACATTTTGCAGAAAAAAGAAGAGAATAAGAAAAAATAGACACTGACCTCAAGTGCAGAAAAGACTGAAACAGCAAACTGAAGCAGAAAAGATGGACCCACTAAGCTCGAGATCACTCCAAAAAAGTTTTTAGAAGTGGAAAGTCAAGGAAAATAGTGAAATGAGGTCAAAAATGAGCAAGAGGGGGCATTTATAGGCCTTTAGGGTAGCCTGGCTGCTTGGCGCAACTTGTTAGGTTGCCGAGCAGCGTTGACCAAGTCAACGTTTACTCGGTCAAACCCCTAAAATAAGGAGGGTGGGGGGGAGGGAAAGGGGGGTCTTTTCCTTTCCCAGAGTTCAGAGACGTGTTCATAAAATATTTTAGAAGTAGCTATAGTAGATCGGTTCAAGCAGGTAAAGTCCAATCTCGATCCATGAATAGTCTCTAAATGCAAATTTGGGGGCAACAAAATTTGAAATCACGTTCTTTATCCAACATCTCTCATTGCACTCAAGATGTCAGATAAAGAAGGGGCAGCTATTGATATCGTATTTTCTCCACCCACGATTTGCATGCCGGACCCTGAAAAATCCAAAAATATTATTTTCTCAACATGGGGCCACGAGAACATTCAGAATGACATAACGTAATATGTTCGAGCATCAGAGCACCCAAAATGCTTCTTTTAGCTAAAATGACCAAAGTGCCCCTAGTCAACCCTAGGCTTGACCAAAGGTCAAACAAGGTCAAAACACTCACAAAACAACATTTTCCATAGTTCTACATCAAACCCAAGCTTCTTAGAGATTTTTAAGAACTTTGACCAAATTTGACTTAAAGTCGATCTTGGGTAGGCCTAAAAACCCTAATTTTGATCTGGCTGTTAGAACGGGTTGAAACCAATGCCATTGCGAAGATTATCACATTCTTATTCCAAAAACTGTTCATGGGTCAAAATCAGAGCTAGAACGGTCGAGATTTCACGAAAACCGGGATAATGCACCGATCGATGCACCGTTAAATTCCAGGAGCCATAACTTTTGATATGACCGTTGGATTTTCAAGTTCCATACCTTTTTAGAAACAAGAAGTCAAGTTCCATACCTTGAAGGGCCGCCGCCTCAAAATTTGTGCCAAGGCTATTAAAAGCCCCAAGCACCCTTCAGACTAGAGGAGACCATATTTTTTTTTCCTAAGTTTGTCCTCTGCCTGGTTTTTCTACACGTTTTTCCCCTCTTCCAAACACAACAACACACACACACACACACACACACACACACACACACACACACACACACACACACACACAAAAACAAAAACAAAAAACATCAAAGTTTCTTGATTCTTCTCTCTTCACCAAAAATACAAGGTATTGTTCTTATACCCAATCTTCTTTTCCTTGGTTCTACACTTTGGATTTAGGGTTTAGGGGTGTGGATGTAGCTTTTTTTAGCTATCATTCACACCCCTAACCTTCTATATATTTTTCTAGCTTTTTTATCCTTTCTTGTTGCTTGAATAACATGATTTATTGCTTTCTTTAGCATGTTTCTTGCTTCATTTGTGTTTCTAGCTTAAATCATTTTGCTTTTATACCTTATGCCATGTTTCATGCTTAGATCTACATCCTTACATGCCTTTATGTTTAGATCTGCATGCTTTGGGCTTTATGCCATGTTTTCCTATGTTTTGTGCCTCTTTTGTTCTAGGTTGATGTTAGGGTTACGTGCTCACATACTTGTATGATGTTGTTGGTTATGCCTTACTTGGATCTATATGTTTTATGTGTTTATTTCCATGCTATATGGTTAGATCCCTGTCTTCACATGCTTATATGCTTGGATCTGTGTTCTTCCATGTCTATGTGTTAGGTTTCTATATGTTTACATGTATGTTTCTATGCCTATATTACTAGATCTATGTTTTCACATGCCTATGTACTTGGATCTATGTTCTCTACATGCTTTATACTATCTCCCATGTGTTCGTGCGCTCTATGCCATGTTTGTGTGCCTAGACCTAGGCTATGTTTGTCATAACATGTTCTATTGTAGTCCTTTTTTCACTTTGTTCTTCTTTCTTGTGTTTTGGCCTATTGGTTTAGACCTGATCTAGACCAATCGTCTTTATCACTGTCCGTACAACTTGGCCCACATCAAAGGGTTTGGATCATCCTTATTTGCATGTCTATGCTTGCTTGCTTCTATGCTTTATGCTTGTGATAGCCTCTCTTGTTCTAGGCTTTGCCACGCTTGATGCCCTTTAGTGGGTTTGTGGTTGTGTGGTTACATCTGATGCCATTGAGGCCTTGTTTGGATGTAACCATTTAGGATGCATCGCCATGATGCCGATTGCTTCGTGCATACCTTTCCCCTTTTCCACCCTATGCGATGATATGCTTGCCATGCTTGTTTGTGCCACCCACTGGCTTTCTATGCATCTTTACATGCTTGCTTACATGTTCATGCATGAGTCTTTCTTGCTTGTGTGTCTTCCATGCTTCAACACAATGAAGTTTTGGACATTTGATCCAAACCTACATTTGTCCCTCGCGGACACCACCTTTTGTTCGTTTTCTTGCTTGTTTGTTTTCTTGCTTGTTTGCTTGCTTACTTGCTTCTTTACTTGCCATGCTTATCACGCTTGTTTGCTTTATGCCTTTTTATATGCTCTTTCCATCTTTTCCTTCCATTGCTTGTCTGTTGGTTTCTTGTCTTTGCCTTTGCTTGTACAAACATGGAGCAAGGATGTATGGAGCTAGGGCACAATTTCCCAGAGCTAAGTAGAAAGGGTGTAGATGCGAGCCTGTAGATATAAGCCAAGCAACAAGGTTCAGTAGATTTAGGAGTTTAGTCTTTCCCTTTTGGTTTTGTACTCTTTAAAACCCCTTCCTTCCTTCTCCCTTTCTCTCTTAGATGGGTTGTATTAGGTATATCATGCCATGTACCATTCGCCCTCATCTCTAGAGCATGGCAACCCCTGTTTACTTTCTTGTACCTATATTTTGGGCCATGCTCTAGGGATGTGCATGATGTATGTATATATATACATGCTCGCCCCTTTCGATGTGATTGCCATAGTCCATGTCACCTAAGGCAAAGTGATGCCTAATTTTTGCCGCGAAAGTAAGGTGACATGTCGCCGGATTTTTGCTGTGGAAATCTGGTACTTTGCCAAATGCCTTAGGAAAGCATAGATTTGGACCACACCCATTCAAAAGCCAAACCTCAAAGCCCCTCATGCATGCAAAGCCCTGTAAGCCAATGCCAAAACCATGTTTTACTTCCAATCTTTGAAAATTAAGGTTTTATTAAAACAAAGGATTGTCCTTGGATAGGCATTGTGGAATGCCTAACACCTTTCCGACATGTAACCAAACTTCCGGACCTAAGAATCAAGATTTTTTGCCATCCATATTAGATTAGGAAAAATGCCATTTTTCTTAACTTAGGATTGGTAATAAAATCAGCTAGAAACAGGTGACCAATCACACCTTAGAAAAACCCAATGATTGGTGGTGACTCCATTTACCTTTGGTAATTTCTTAAAATTTGGCCCAGAATCCTGCCTCAATGCCAAAGGTAGACCTACCTTCCTCCACCAAGAGAGAGAGCACACAAAGCCCCATGCAAACCACACCACACACTACACACGCACACACACACACACGCAATTGCCATCAAGAGGGGCTTCCAATGGGCCCCCACGTGCATGGGAGCGTCACCACAGCGGGTGGTCGAATGAAGGCCCATGATGACGACGGCGATGGTTTTCCGTCGCCTTGTTCTAATCAAGGCCGAGCATTGACAGGTTGCGGTGGGTGTTTGTGAGTTGTGGTTGTTGATGGTGGCAATGGTTTCTAGTGGGTGATGGTGGAAGTGGGTTGCGATGGGTGTTTATGGGTTGTGGTTAATAGTGGCAATGGGTTGAGGTGGGTGTTTGTGGGTTATGGTTGATAGTGGTAGTGGGTTGTTAAAGTTGATGGTGGTTGTGAGTTATGGATTATTATTTTATTTTATTAATTTGTTTATGTTATTTTAATGTGGTATATGTTAAAATAGAAGACTTGATGTCGGGTGTATTGTAAAGTGTGTTGCTAAAATGGATAAAGTAAGTTTTTGAGTTGTTAAAAGCTAAATTTTTTAGCTCTCTTACTGTGAATTCTCTTATCAAACATAAATGAATAAATATATATATATATATATATATATATATTATTTATGAATTATGTTATAATGTATAATATACAATATATATTTGTTAATAGTGATTTGAAATAAAAAAATTTCCTTTGGTGGTCGTGTTTACACTTCATTGTTTACATTTCACATTCCATAATTTTGTTTAATAAAAAAAAAAATCTATATAATTACTTTATAAATTTTAATATTTAAGGTTCAATAGATAAGTAATTTATCTATATTATAAAAAAGTAAGTAATTTATGAGAAATTATCTACATTTGACATATTTTAAGAGAAAAGGTGTTTATTATTTGCAAATTGCATTGCTATTTTGTCCTTTATTTCAAATGCTGAAACTTTATGTATTGAACCCTCTAAAAATAATTAAAGATCTACTAGAAATCTCTTCCTATCACAATAGTAACCATAAAAATATACATTTTCAACCAAGAAGTTTGTCAAAACATGCTGAAAAATTTTATTTAAGAATATTGTTACTTTTAGCTTGCCTCCTAAAAAAGTTTTATGGTTCTAGCCACAACTACAATGATTATATTCATATATATCTAAAGTTTCAAGCTTTCAATCTGAAGTTTGGATGCTTAAAGAAGTCTCAAGATTTCAATCTTGCCACATTAAATCAAGGGATGGCAAAATGTACCCGACCCTAATGGGGTGGGTTTTACCCAACCCATGAAATAATAGGGTCGAGTTTGGGTTTTAAAAATAAAACCAAAAACAGGTTTGGGTCGGGTACGTGTTTTAGTGAAACCTGCCTTGAACCCGAACTCGGACCCAACTTGATTAAAAATAAAATTACCAAAAACCCCAAATACACACACACACACACTTATAACCTATTCTAACCCTAACTCTCCTCTCATATCCTTTTCTTTGGTCTCAGTCGACCACCCACACTCACTTACTCACACAAGTCATCGCTGGACCTCAAGCTCATGCCTTACCATTTTGTCCGCTAGCCACAAGCTTTGTCACGCCTTAGCTACTCTCACACAGCCACCCACTGTGATTTTTCTTTTTTTCATTTCTTCTGTCATTGTTGTTTCTTTGTTTGTGCTTGTGATTTTTGTATTTGTGTTTGTGTTTGTGTTTGTGTTTTTTATTTTTGAAAAGGAAAATCATAAATCTGAAACTTTTGTGTTTGTGTTTGTGTTAGGATTTGTGTTTATGTTTGTGATTTTGAAAGCAAAATCTGAAATTTTTGTGTTTTTGATTTTTGTGTTTGTGTTTAGGATTTGTGTTTGTGTTTGTGATATTGGGCCAAGCATGAAGGGAAGGGGCTCACAGGGCCTATCAAGGCAGGTTTGGGGGTTGAAAAAAATCCGTTTATTAAATGGGACGAGTTTGGGTAACGGGGGTAGGCTTGCGGGTTAGGTTTGGGCATAAAGAAACCCAACCTGTTGCCATTCCTAATTAAATCAAATCTTAATGGAAAAGTACTTTATATTTTTTTTTCAATAAATCCATCGATACCCTTCAACCCCTTTTTATATTTTGGTGGGCCTAAATTAGGGGCGGTAAAATCTGACACAATTCGCAAACACGACACAACGTGACATGAAATTAACAAATTATGAGTTGAGGCTTAATAGAGTCGTGTCATATTCAAGTTAATACAATTGACCCATTTAGTAAACATGTTATGTTCGTATCCAACCCACAAAACTTGTTCGACCCATCTGACCTTTTTAATTAAATGTCATATTAATATACCATTCAAAACACTAGGTATATAAACTCTTATTAATTGTTGTGGTTATTTTCTTTGACATATTGTGATTAATTATTTGTGATATTGAGATATGTTCTAGTTTTGAAGGATTATTTTTTATGCAATTACTCATTAATTTTGAATTTTATATTTAAAAAATATTTTTACTTTTGTTTTTCATAGTTCATATCAATTTAGTTAATACTAGAAAAAAAAAATTTCTTGCTTTGATAAAATATGATAAATGGGTTGACTCATTTAATAATCACGTTGTGTTATGGTTGGAAAATCTTGACCTATTTAATAAACATGTTGGGTTAGTGTCGAACCATATAGTCAAATACTTATAAGTCAATACAACACAACTGAACATGCGAACACGAATTACCACCCATAGGCAAGTTGAAGTTTTATGTGATAGGGTATGTGAGATAGCTTATTTTGAAGAGAAATGTTATATCCACAACATTTTCACAATAAATCATAAGTGAAAAATTGTTATTGGTGGACAAAAGTAATTTGAATTGTGAATTCAAATTAGAACTAATAACAACTTACCACTTATGATATGTTGTGAAAATGTAATGGACGTTGCATCTCCATTTTGAATATTGCAAAATTGTATCATTAATTATGTGTCTGTTATCTAATAGCATAATTAAATCACTCCAAAAAAAAAAAAAAAAAACCTTTCATTTCCAAAAAAAATCACTCTTAAAATAGTTTTATTATTATTATTATTATTATTATTTATTATTTATTTAGTAGACTCTTAAAATAGCTCTTTAAAACATGCAAACATTTTTTATCAAAAAAAAAAAATTTAAAATTCAAAGGTCAATGCAAGTGTAACACTGAATAATGATTACCATTTGAATTTAAGGTTTACCATATTTAAATACTCAACGAAAAAAATAATTTTGTTTTATAGTTACTGACTTTTTTTCTTAAAAAAAAAAAAGTCAATTTTTTTTTTTTTTAAAAGTTATACAGTGAAGGTTTCAAATATTTAAAGAAAATATTTTGTAGCATAATAATATTCAATCTCTTTTTCGGTAATAATATAAATCCATGCACAAAATTTTAATAAAAAATTTCACCTAAAACATTTCATCAAATAAGGAAGCTAGTCATCAGTCATTATGTATATGGAAGTTATTGATTGCTTTAAAGTAAATTTTTTGTTGGTCATGTTAACAGTTGTCCTTAGTGCAATTATTAACAAATCATTTTAAGAAATTTTTAATACAACTTTTCTGGAAAATAGAAAAAGTTGTTAAAACATTAATTAATTTTTTTTCCCATAAAACCTTTCTTAAAATGATTTATAAACAAATTCCTTTAAGACATCTGTTATATAGCTATTCTTTAATTGCATTTAGATAGAAACATACTTTCTTTGAAATCAAAATTAAAAATAATGATTGCATCTTTTAGTGTTTAGTGACTATTTTGCACTTTTGCTATTTCTATTTACAAATCATTCGCATTTAACTTGTGCAAATGTATAAAGTCAACACGCATTAGTAAATCTAAATCACAATGAGTGATGTAATAAGGAAAGAAAATTATATTATTATCTATGAAAATCGTAACAAAAATAGACTTGCAAGTTACTACAAGTTACAACAACAATAATAATACAATTAAAAGTATCATTCCTCACAAGGTCACGGTCACGGTCACCGTCACAGCTCTAACGATATGTTAATTGAATTGGAAAAACAATTGCACCATCACCGACAATAATTGTGTGCGCACCAGATGGCAAGAGAGCATTACCATAGGAGTCTACAATGCCCAAGCCCTGGCAAGTATTTATGGCAAACTGAATAGTCTTACTCGTCCCAGCTGCAACAAAAACCTTCTGGAACGCAATCAAATTCTTAATATGAGTTCCAACAATACCAACTGGGGGCTGTGAGTAAACCAAAACAACTTCATCCCCATCTCTGTTGCCCACATTTTTAACTTCAACTGCAAGTTTAAATTTTTTATTACATCTCAAGTCATCTATTGCAATTGCCGGGCAGCTGGGCTTGAAGGTTCCATTTTTATATGGTAGGTCACGGCAGTGTTGAAATTTTGTCAATTTTATTTGCAGTCTATTTGTCGCGGCTTTTAGTGTATAGTTGAATTTTGTGTAGCTGAGGCCATAACCAAAGGGGAAGACAGTGGGGCCATCAAAGAACTTATATGTTCGACCTGGGTAGCCATTGCTATCATCTGGCCTTAATTGCATGGATGTTAGGGGTAGCTTGTCAACGTAATCGGCTTGATACCAAGTAACGGGTAATCTTCCTCCTGAAAAAAAAATTAATATAGAAGAATATGTATGTATTAATATGTATGTACAAATGAAATTAACCAAGGTGGATATGCATTGGCATACGGAATTAAAGTTGGATGTTACCTGGATTGTATTTTCCAAAAATAATATCCGCAATGGCTTGACCACCTTCCTCTCCAGGATATCCAGACCACAAGATGGCATGGATTTTGGGGTTATTCTTAGCAAAGGAGATATCAACACCTCCGGCCGACATGATTACAAGAACTACGGGGCCTTTTGAAGCATTAGCAACCTGGTTGATAAGATCAGTTTGTTTTCCAGGAAGGAAGAGATCCAACCTGTCTCTGCTCTCTGCCTCAATTGATAAATCAATTCCGGCAACAATTATAGTGGCATCAGATGTTGTGGCGACTTGCACGGCTGGGCCAATCAAGCTCCCATCGGGGCATTTAACATTTGAACATCCTGCTGCATAGTTCACTCTTCCATAACTGGAGAAGCCATTAAGTGGGGTTATATATCGACATGGAGTACCTTTATTCCATGGGTCAAATGCATAGTTTCCAATCATGGCAGTGGAAGCATTAGCATGTGGTCCAACCACTGCTAGGGAAGGGTACTTTCCAGTTGCCAATGGCAAAATTCCATTATCATTCTTCAAAAGAACAATTCCCTCCCTCGCTGCTTCTGCCGCTAACTCGATGTGCTCGTTAGAGCACACATCATTTATTCCAAGAGAATTGTATTGTGAGTGTCCATCAAATATTCCTAGCCTCATAAGCACAACATAGAGGTATTGTAGTGACCGGTCTACAAGTGCCTCCCTAACCTTCCCATGTTTCACAGCATTTTCAACATTATTGGTGTAGTAAACTCCACAATCCAAATCCAAACCTAAACCAAGAAGAAATTAAATGTCAGTGAACAAAAAAGCAAAACGAGGAAAAAAAGAGAGAAAGAAATGAATAGGAAAGGCACATAATTAACTAGCCTGCTTGTAGTGTGTATGAAACTGCAGTCTCATTGTCAACGTTTAGCCATTTGTGGTTCTTAATCATTACTTCAATAGAATCACAATCTGCAACTATATATCTGGCAAAAATTGTAATATTAGTCTTAATTACAAAAATAGCATCCTAATTAAAATTTAGAGTCTATTTGAATTGAGGAGTGGGAGGAAGTAAAGTATAGTTAACTTAAAAAAGGTTAATTTTTGGCCAATTCTACTCCCCCTCCCTCTACCTCAATTCAAATGGACCATAGTATTTTGATATTGAGATTAGAATTTAGATTGTACCCATGAAGATTCCAATCTTCTCTAACGGTTTGCTTCAAGAGTTTGGGATCAGCACAAGCAGGTATGCCATTAACACGGTTATAAGAGCACATGACACTACTAACATCACCATTTTCAACACACATTTGGAAGGGTCGGTTAAATGTCTCTGCCAAATCTTGTTCTGTCACCTTCAAATAAAAATCAATAAATACTTTGCTTTAATTTGTTTTTGAATCATAGTAGTATATCAACTTTAGAATTAGGATTTTCATAGAGTAGTTACCTTGGCATCAAAACTGTAACGCTCAACTCCTTTCCAATTGTCAACATCATAGGCAGTAAAGTGCTTGCAACATGCAGAAACTTTAAGCGGTCTAGAGTTTAAATCCTTAAAGTGCTCCGTTCCCTCAACATCTTGCAAGCCTCTCACGTAATTCGCAGCATAGGTGCCAACTACAAATGGATCTTCACCAGGTGTCTCAATGATTCTTCCCCATCTTGGATCTCTTGCTACGTTAATGGTTGGACTCCAAAATGTTAATCCAGCATGCCCTAAATTGTACAATGCTCGTGCTTCTGTGGAAACAGCCTGTATCCAGCAAGGAAGTTTAGCATATTTATTAAAAACGAATACTTTAATCTTTAAATACAACTGAATGGGTTAAATTTTACCTTCCCAATTGTGTTCCACAATGACTCGTTGAATGAAGCTGTTGTGAGAATCGGCGTGGGAAAGCTAGTTGCATGTGCTACTGAATCATCGAAAAAGGTACCTGGACCGACATTGGACAAACCATGGAGCGCCTCAGACCACCACTCGTATTCAGGCAGGCCTATTCTTGGGGCTCCGTAAGCACGATTTCCTAGCTGTCGCACCTTTTCATACAACGTCATTTGACTCACCAAATCTCTTGCTCGGACTTGGTAGGAAAGTTTCTTGTCACAAAAGGGGAATGATTTGATATCCAATCCAAGTTGGGCATACCTGGCGGGATCACATATATAGGTGAAGTTACTACGGCCAGGGGTCACAGTATCACGGCCTATTTTTGTGACTCTTTTTCTTGCATCAGTGTATATGACACAGAAAGCCAAAGTGAGATAGATGCAAAGCAGAAAAGTAAGTAGTGTTCTCGCCATGGCTTGTAATTGCTTTGCATGCATGTAATACTACTCGCCCATTAAGGCTCTTATATATAGAGGAAGGAAGATCTCATATCCAAAATAATAAAAAATAAAAAATTAGACTTGTGAGTTGGCGTATCTCTTTATTGTGAGGATAAGCTTACTTCTCGATTGGTATTTTATGTAGACTTCTGGTTTCGACGCTTGATAGTATATTTGTTTATTTAACAACCTAAACATAACAAAGTAATGGTATCTGTTATACTGGATTTAGTTTTCCCGCCATAGGATTTTATGTGTTTATCTATACATAGAACGACCTTTTTGTTTTCTGAATTGAACGACCTAAATCTAACCAAATAATGTTTGTTGATGCCTACTTTTGACAAAGTACCCAACAGTAGAAGAAGCCCAACAATATAAAGAAAATGAAATAGAAATAGTAAAGAATGCCCAACAGGCCCACAAGAATAAAAAGAGGTAATGAGAGCGTAAGTAGGCTGAGGAAGCCTAATAAATGAAGTAGTAAACTCATGGGAATAGTAAGAGGTAGAGAGAGAGAGAGAGAGAATAATTGGGCCGATGAAACCCATGAAATGAGTTAGTAAACTCAATGGGTTGGCTTAAAGGCCAATAAGCCCAAGAAGTAAAGAGAAGTAAAGATGTGGTAATTGGGTCGAGGAAGCCCAAAGAATCTAGCAAAAAGCCTATGGGAGTAAAAGAGGTAAAGAGGTAGTAAATGGGCCAAGGAAGCCCGAGGAATAAAATGATGAAATGGGCTAGTGCAGTAGAAATGTTGACCAATGAAACCCAAGAGAGTCAAAAATGTGAAAAGTGGGCTTGGGAAGCCTTGAGCAGAAAATTGACAAGGAAGTGGGCTGACACGGCAGCCCACAAGCCCACGATGTAACACAAAGCGAAAGGAGGGTAAAGCTATAGTAGGCACGATGAAATGATATGGGAAAGCAATAGCCAAAAGGCCTACAGACGCAAGGAAGAAAAATATGGGCTCAGAAGGAAGATGATGACTCCTGCCCAAGTAATAACCAATCCAAAGAGGAGATGAAAGGCAGTGAACATGAGCCCAAAAGCCCATACGTCCTTCACGCTGCAAGAGATAAATTAATACCAACCAGAATGTACAGCAGAATCAGGCAAACACAAAAGCAACAAAAATGGTGTGAAGGCCAAAAAGAAACAAATTAAGATGGAACTGGAGCATGCACAAAGGGCCAAGATGCCACCTATTTGTACCTAGCCAATACATGGGAGGTGAACCACGGGTCAAGGGTATCAGAGAGTGTGGTCTAGCGGTGGGAAGAAAGAAGGGGTCTATTTTGGGGTCCCTGCTCAAACTTCTTTATGGAGAAATGTGCTACTGGGATAACATCTCTCCCAAAAGAAGTAAGTATGAGCTGAGACCACTTGATGCATACCATAGAGGTAGGTGGGGAGAGACTTAATCCATATACAAATGAGAGTAGTGAAAACAGAAAGTTAAGAAACAAGACAAGCCATTTTGTCTGAGAATGAGGAGTGGTGCAACCAACACATTTAGAGCAATGGTAGTAACTGAGTAGCTAGCAAGCCAGTGGGCAGTCTTGGAAGGACACCCATAAGGAGCCAAAAGCAGTTGAGGGTAAAAATGGCAAATCTCAGCATGGTAAACAGTATAAAAGGTGGTAACTATGAACAATAAAGATAACGGGAAAAGGGAGGAAAAAAGAGATGGTGAAAAAAAGAAGAAGAGGTAGAGCGAGGAAGAAAAAAAAGAGAAAATAAAAGAAAACACAAAAATAAGAGAGAAGCACGAGTGGTGGGAATAGAGGCATACATCAATAGATTGCCCATTTAGGTCATTTACCCATTAATAGACCCATTCTTTGAGAAAACAGAGGATTGAATTTAAAACCATTTAGGTCATTTTTCCCAAGTGCATAACTTCTACGGTAGAAGCCTTCTTTGAGGTTACCCACATTGGAGATCGATTCCCTTCTTGGCACTACAACAAAATGTATTTTCAGTGACGAAAATATTTGTCACTAAAAGTCCAGTTTTTTATCGTAAGTACCTTTAGCGGCGAAATCTACTATTTAGCAATGAAATTCATTTTGTCACTAATACCCTATCGCTAAAGGTCTTAGCGATGAAAAATTTCTTAACTAAAGGTTCGATTATTTAAAAAATAAAAAAATAAAAACTTTAGCGACGAAAACATTTCGTTGCTAAATTTTTTTTCTCACCAAAAACACTATTCAACAACAAAAATATTTTGTCGCCAAAAACACTTTATTTTATTAAATCATATTTAGTGATGAAAAATTCTGTCGCTAATACTATTTTTAAGAAAATTCAGGTACATAGAGTGACGAAAAAGTTCGTCATTAAAACTATTTTTAAGAAAATTCAGGCACCTGTAGCGATTAAAATTTTCGTCACTAAAACTATTTCTTAAAAAATTCTACTACATTTAGCAACAAAATATTTCATCACTAAAACAATTTTTTTTTTTGGGCTATATTTGGTGACGGAAAAATTCGGCGCTAAAACTAATTTTTTGTTTTTATTTTTTATGTTTTTGATATTAACCTGTAACCTATCATTACATTATTAAAACCTCACATTTGAATAACACATTTATAAGAAAACGATCCATACATTCCACAAGTAAAAAATAAAACAAATATCCAACTTAATCCACCCATACAAATTGTTTGCAACACATACAATAACACAAGATGTTTTATAACAATACAAAAAGTTTAGCATAATATAATTAGGACCAAAAGAAGATGTCCTCAAATATCTTCAAGTAGTGCCAAAAGAAAATGACCTAAAAGCCACCAATAAGAAATCTGCACAAATATAAAAACAATACTACATTAAAATCGTAAAGTAAAAACATTAATTATGTTATAAAAAACATTTCTAACAATGAATTAAGAGTAGCCACACCTTAAAATCACAACTCCTAATATATATAAGTTGTAGAAAGCAAATATAGATTTTCAAGTGTAATGTAACACAATTAGTTTCAAATAATGTATTAAAAAAGTAATCACACCATGTAGTGCGGCTCAATTGCTAAAATAAAGTATTAACCAATAAGTCTTTTAACTTGAAGACAAACTACCCTCATAGGTAAGAGTGTCATCATAACCCTTACTCCTCAAAAAGTTAAGGATATTCTTTTGCACCTCTTCTTGCTTAGCTTGAGCCTCTTGGTCCCTAGCTCTTGCCTCTTTGAGCTCAATTATCTCACTTTCTAGACAATGGACATATTCTACCAAGGAACTAGATAAGACGGTGGTTATAAGAGAAGGTGAAGGTCTTATGCCAAGTCTTTTTACAATACCAGATTTCTTCTTAAAAGCCATGTTTGATATCTCCACTTGGGTAAGGGGAATTGCATTAGGATCTTGACAATGCTCCTCTTGTACTTTCAAATTAGTTTCCTATCATTTCAAATTAGTTTCCTATCATTTGAAACAATCATAACATTAATAGGGATGGAGTGATACACATACATATTTCACTTCATCCTCAAGGTGTATCCACATATTTGTCTTTGGATTGAAATGAACATCTTTAAAAAAATTTGCCAATTCAGGAACTTTACCTCCATTATTATTTGTCTAATTAATTAACATTCGAGTGTTAGATAGATACAGCTAATTAATCACAACATGTAATTCACTAAGGTTTAAGAAAATGAAAAAACACGCACCTCCTCATCTACCGTAATAGCAAGTGTCTTTGTCTCGCATCTATGTTTGCTTGAAGTTTTTTTTCCTATTTTCAGAGTTTTTTTATTTTTTTTTTTTCTGATTTTTCCTAATAAATAGCATTCAAGATATTTATTAGATCATGACTCTTACACTATACATTTACTTCATCTAAATATTAATCTAATTATTTGACAATATAATGTAGTAAACATTGGATAATAATAATATACGCATAAATATTTACCAGCCATTCCTTGTTGGGCCATTTCCCATCAATGAGTCCAATCCACTGCTCAAATGTGGCATTCTATTGCAGGTGGCTTCTTGCATAGTCAGAACCATGAGATTCTACGAGCTTTTTATAAGCCTGATGCAACTTGTTGGAGCTGCTACTCAATAATCTTCCACATTTTGTATTCAATGTTTTTGTTACCAAGTTGGAATCTCCTTGTACGTAATTCAAACTGATCCTATGAAATAAAGTGTATATGTATTATAAAAGTATTATTATATGAATTTAATATGCTTAGTGACAACAAAGATGAGTTAGACGTCATCAATGTAAATTTACTGCGACATTTTGAAACATCACATCTCTAGTAGCAACATCAAAATTTTTCTAATTTTTCACTTTGTAACTGGATATATTACTTCACATTTGTACGCCAATTTCATTGACAAGCTTGCATGCATTCTTCCTAATAGGAGCAACATATTCTGTAGCTATACGTACTAGCAACTTAACACCTTTCTCAACAAGTGCCCGTATTGCTATACCACATGTTGTTTCACAGGTATTTTTGCTAGTAAATCCTATTTAGATATTATCAATGTTAAAAAATTATACATTCCATGTACATTATAGCTAAATTAAGTGAAGTATAATCTCAAAAGTAAAGACAGGATTTGCTTCAGGAGGTGTTCCCGTAGATTGGACCATTGGAAAAGATACCTCGCCTCGCGAGCGTGTAAGTCGTCTTGATGCCATCTATAACTAACAAACATACATATAATGGAACAAAAAAGTCATTACAAATAATGGAACAACAAAGTTATTATCTAATATAATAATTCTAATAACAATAACATCTATTGTAGCAAACAAGACATCACATTTATAGTACCTTTTGGATTAAAGAATTAGATGACTCATCATCATTGTCATCG
This sequence comes from Quercus lobata, assembly GCF_001633185.2. Taxonomy (NCBI): domain Eukaryota; kingdom Viridiplantae; phylum Streptophyta; class Magnoliopsida; order Fagales; family Fagaceae; genus Quercus; species Quercus lobata. Next base: position 42,210,844 of record NC_044906.1, on the reverse strand, counting down.
TCACCAATAGGTGGTACATAATCATCATCATCTACCACAACATTAACTCTATTTCTTTTCCCTTTTGCACAATTGGACTAAGTAGAATCCTTTAGAGAAGTTGAGATGTGCTTCAATCCGGCCCAAAGCATTAATTTTCTCTTGGTTTTGCCTCGTTCTATCCAATCTTGTCATCTCATACTTCGGTATATTAAGTGTATTTGGCCTTTTTGGGTATTTTATGAAACTATGTGAAAGCTCGAAAATGTGTTAAAAAACACAAGAGCTGTTTAGACCCCCAAATTAAAGTTACGGATCGAAAGATTTACACTAACCTAATTCTAAGTGTGGAATAGTGTAAATGCGAGCGGATAAACAAACAAGCTAATCTAATCCATAATCAAGACAACACAACAGTAAAACAGAATGTAAAAGATTAGGGAAGAGAGATGCAAATACAAGATAACACGTCGATATGTTATCGAAGAGGAAACCGAAGAACTCGGCGAAAAACCTCTCCGCCGTCCTCCAAGCGGTAATCGATCCACTAGACAATCAGTTGGGATGCATGGGTTAGCAAGTGACCCTCCGAGCCTAATCTACCTGATGTACCTAAGCCTTCCAAGCTCCTACTCCAACAAGGCTTCTTGGAACCGTGTCTTGTCTAGCTCTCTGGATCTCACAACAAGCTCCATGTTACATCTGCCATCTTTGGCTTCTTCTAATACTTCCCAGAAGCACCAAACTATCACTTGACACTTTGAAAGGGTGTGGTAAGTGTTTGGACTATCAACCTCTCAATGGTATGGAAATGGAGAGGTAGGAGTTAAGGAAATCCACAAGCATATGTGTAGAGATATATGGGTATGATAATCTCTAACTCTCAAGGTTTGAGGCTAGGGTTTTCTCTCAAAAGTACTCCTCAACATTTGTGGGTAATGTGGGTATATATAGTGTGGGTACAGAAAGTGTGTATCAAATAGCACAATTTGGCAAAACAGTATATTTCGTGGGTGTCTCGCGGGAAGGCCTTACCCGCGAGATACTTGCGAAACACAACTGTCTCCATCTATACTGACTCTTCGCAGTCTAGTCATGTGCAAGGCACATTTGCGGGATGCTTAGTCACGAGATACCCGCGAGCACTCTTCTGGCTTTAATTGCTTGAGTGTTCACACTCTCTCTCTAACACACAACCCTTACAATCAAACCCCACAATAAATATAAGGTAAAAAAGATTGAATATAATTACAATCAAATTTGGCACGAAATAAAAGCCAACAAGATACATATTTGTAAATCACAATTTTACAATCTCCCCCTTTTGGCTATTACATGACAAAACCCCTAAAACAAACTCTAGACTTAAACATGAGTTTGGGAACATTGGCAAAACTCACTTACACCTAATCTAGAAACTGTGAAGCACTTACACGTTTATACCTATAACCTGAAACACTCACACACAAACAAAAACTTTCATTAAGCTTATGACGAGTTAAATGCAAGGTATGTACATGAGCAAGCATAGTGCGATCAAGTTTGTAAACATTAGATATCATGTACACAAAAAACTTGATCAAACAAGTTCAGTCATTAAAGAATGACTACAATGAACATTTAGCAAGTAAGTGTTCATCTGGACATGCAAGTAAATAGCAATCACTTATGATTACTTGTATGTCCAACACATGACCAATGCACAATACATGAAGTATATGCATCTAGGAACAAGATCCTACTAGGGCACAAGTGTGAGGTACTCAAGACATATTATCAATATCTAAAAGTGCTAAAAAATGCTACAAAACAGTAAGGTAAAAAACACAATATTTTAAATAGCTAAGCATAATCATGAACTATGAGCAAAGCAAACATAGTTAATGTAGCACAAAGCTCTTTCTCTCTTTCTCTCTTTCTCCCCCTATCATATCACTCCCCCTATCATGAATCTTAGGAGCTGTGATGAACTTGGAACATATATACATGTAATCTGAAACACTTGTACAAAACACATTAGACCCTCAAGGTAAAGTAAGTAATAAAAGGACAAGAATAATGTAATAAGTAAATTGTGATCAAGTAAACATGATGTGAAACAAATGAGCAACTTGATCATACACCAAAACAGTTATATAGAAATGACTACAATAACCACATAGTAAAGCAAATGATCATTCGAACAAGCATAAGGATGTATGCATATTCAACACATAAACACGATGCGATGAGAGCAATAAAGCATAGAACACAAAGCACCATAAAACACTAAGAAAACAAGTATAAGGTAAAACAAGGTTTTCTCATAAAAGAATGTCTTCTCGCCCTTGATATATGCATCTCCCCTATGGATTTCTCCCCCTACGAATGTGCACGAGGTAGAATTACTCCCCCTAAAAGCGTGCACATGAGTCACATAGAAATGACAATACAAACCGGTATACTCTCCCCCTTTTTGTCACAAATAGACAAATGAATCAAGAGGAAGGAGGGAAAGAAAAGGAGATATGAACAAGGACAAGATGCATGAGGGGTGCAAGATGAATAAGAAAATAAAGCTCAATCAAAAGACAAAAAAAATCCCTTTTAAAAAATGTTACAAAGCATAAAGAACATGATATGCTAAGGATGATGGAAGATGATATAAACCTAGGTATGACATAGACACAAGAATATGTTATATGTGCTAAAAGGTCTAAAAAAATTTAACTAACATGAGTAATTGCAAAACATGTCAAGTGTTAGAGTGTGTGCAGCAAAGGTGCATCTAGAGTGCATCTAGAGTGCATCTAGTGTGCATGTGAGATGCATGACCAATGCATGAGTAAGCACTCATGGGGCAAGGTGTACAAAACACACAACTAATGATTAAAACATGATAAATATGAATAATTATGATGATCTCTAAAGTTTGGTACTCATCGAAGTCCAAAACAACGAGAAAATTCCATTTGGGCATTTTATCAAACACATAGAGTGCACACACTACACATGTATGTTAAACAATGCATGAACAAATGAAAATCTTGCCTAAATACATGTTATTTTTGCCACAAGAGTCCAACATCCAAAGCAAATCATCATTTAAAACAAAGCCTAATCAAAAAGATTGTCAAAAGTTAAGTTTTCCAACTCCCATTTGAGAAAATCCCAACTATGAACATAAAACCCCCAAAAACATAATCTAAGGATAAAAAACAATGAAAAACATTAAACTTGTGTGTTGTGTGTGTGAATCAAGTGTGGAATAGTCCTTAGACCAGAGTGAAGCTTCAATGATCAATTCAATCAAGTCATACACAACTAGTACTAAATCAAGTGGTCTATCTCAATTATAGAAATGAACATATATGACCTCCCACAAGAAAATGATTACATATCTTTAAAGCTTTTCATTTGACTTCTTTACAAATTATAACATTTGATCTTTTTTGAACAATACATCTCATTTTGAGATCGGTGCTTAAAATTTTTTATATTTCAATATTGAGAATAAGCCTTTGGCTTTTTGAGCACCATACATTTCAATACAAGAGCCGCTTTCCCTTTTTCCTAGTTAAAGACTAATATATGCGACAGGCTTTTGCAACTCATAATCTCTTTTCATTTTGAGATTTACATTTGGTGAGCTCTTTTGGCAAAAACATAAAAATAAAGTGGGAAGAGATATAGGTACAAGTCTATGCAAGGATCAAGACCATCAAGACTATTGACCAATCATTCATGACAAGCTTGAAGATTTATTTACAATAATCACACATAGTTTTCAAGATTTCTCCCACAAAGATATAAGTGCATACATAACAAGTTAAGCTTGTAAATGCACTATGCCATTAGTACAAAGGTACTAGGCCAAACTCACATGAGATATGTGCTCAAATATATACGATCAAACTTTTTGAATTTTTCACTTTTTATGTGGTTTTGGATTTTTTTTTTTTTTTTAATCACACAAAACTAAAACATAAACGTAAGATCAAAAACAAAATTAATGCATACAAATAAATGCAAGATGCACAAAATGCATGAAGATATGACATTTAATGCATGAAGGGTCCTACAAAGATCGAAAGAATTAGATCAAGGACCAAAAGAGCAAAAGTTCAACCATAGGAACCCTTCCTCATCCAAACAGAATGATTGTTTGGAATGAGTGTCTCATGAGAAGTGAGACAAGGGTTGGAAGAATAAGAACCAGAGATGCACATCGACAAGGAGGTAAGAACATCAAAGAATTTTTCCAAAAACTTACCTTTTTCCCCCAAAACCGGTTTAGCTTTCATAGCACACCTTTCAAACAGCTCAAGTTTAAGAGCTTAAAACTTAGAGCAATGAGGTCTTAGATGACTAAAGGCACCACAATGATGACAAACAATGGGTTTAGGTTCACTAGGCTTTTTAGGGAAGGATCTAGCACCATGGTTTTGTTCTTTTTTCAAAATGGGACATTGAGGTCTTATTGACCAATCACACCGCAATGGTGGCAAGTAGGAACAAACTTAGATCCACTTAATTCCCTAGGATGGGACCTAGACAAAGGCTTAGGCTTAAAAGCCTTTTTCTCCACTTTTGGATTTCTTTTGTGTGAAGGAATGTACACCGATTTGTCTTTTGAGATAGAACACACAATAGGCACAAAATCAAGTACCACAACATGATTGCAACAGATATTTTCATCATTTTTATCAACAGGTTTAGCAATCAAACACTTGGCATGCATCTTAAAAGATTCAGTTTCAAATTTAAGATCATCAACTAGTTTGTTAGACAAAACAAGTTTAGCATCCAAGCCCATATTCAGACATTCAAACTCTTTCAGCTTTTGAAGAGAATTTTCAACAAGCTTCTTATATTTTTCAACCAATTTATTAGATTCATTGAGCTTAGCAATCAAATCATCATTTTCACAACAAAACTTGCTCAAATTCTTATGAAACTTCTTAGCTCATTTCTTCAAAAGTTTGTTAACAACACTCATAGATTCAAGTAACATGTCATCACAATTATGAGGATTAACACTTATAGAGGCATTTTCACAAACACATAGCATGTTACAATCAACAATATCCATAAAAGCATACAAAGCATTATCCATGGCAAAACACACAAGGGGTCAAAGATCACACTGAGATAATGAAACCAAAACAAGTGTACCCACTCTGATACCAATTGAAGCTCAAAAATGTATTAAAAAATACAAGAGCTATTTAGACCCCCAAATTAAAGTTATGACTCAATAGATTTTACACTAACTTAATTCTAAGTGCGGAATAATGTAAATGCAAGCAGATAAACAAACAAACTACTCTAATCCATAATCAAGACAACACAGCAATAAAATGGAATGTAAAAGAGTAGGGAAGAGAGATGCAAATACAAAATAACATGCTGATATGTTATCGAAAAGGAAACCAAAGAACTGTGTGAAAAACCTCTCCACCGCCCTCCAAGCTGTAATCAATCCACTAAACAATCAGTTAGAATACATGGGTTAGCAAGAGACCCTCCAAGCCTAATTTACCCGATGTACCTAAGCTCTCCAAGCCCTTACTCCAACAAGGCTTCTCGGAACCGTGTCTTGTCTAGCTCTCCGGATCCTGCAACAAGCTCTATGTTGCATCTACCATCTTTGGCTTCTTCCAATGCTTCCCAGCAACACCAAACTATCACTTGACACTCTAAAAGGGTGTGGTAAGTGTTTGGGCTATCAACCTCTCAATGGTATAGAAATGGAGAGGTAGGAGTTGAGGAAATCCACAAGCATATGTGTAGAGATATATGGGTATAATAATCTCTAACTCTCAAGGCTTGAGGCTAGGGTTTTCTCTCAGAAATACCCCTCAACATTTGTAGGTAATGTGGATATATATTGTGTGGGTACAGAAAGTGTATATCAAATAGCACAGTTTGGCAAAACAATATGTTTCGCGGGTGTCACGCGGGAAGGCCTTACCCGCGAGATACTCGCGAAACACAGCTGTCTCCATCTATACTGGCTCTTTGCATTCCAATCATGTGCAAGACACATGCTTCACTTCACGAGATGCTTAGTCATGAAATACCCGCGAGAACTCTTCTAGCTTCAATTGCTTGAGTCTTCACACACTCTCTCTCTAACACACAACCCTTACAATCAAATCCCATAATAAATAGAAGGTACAAAAGATTGAATATAATTACAATCAAATTTGGCACGGAATAAAAGCCAACAAAATACATATTTGTAAATCACAACTTTACACTATGTATTGACATGAAAAATAAGTACAATTACTACTAACTTTAGATATAATAATTTACACCATTATCCATATCAAGCCATTCACAAGTGCAAACTTTTAACACATTGTTACTAACTCAATACAACAAATGACCACATCAATATCTATATCAAGTTCAAGATAAGTACAAAACTTTAAGAAATTGTTACAAACTTTACATAACATAATCCACATCATTATCCATATCAAAATCAAGACAAGGGCAAAGTACACAATTGTTACTAATATTCTACTCATTATAATCCACATCATTATCCATATTAAGTTCAAGATAAGCACAAAACTTTAAAACAATTGCTACTTAGATGACTCATCATAACCCACATCATTACCTATAAAGATTCAGAGAAGCATAAAACATTTAAAACAATTGTTATGAACTCTACATATTATAATTCATATCATGATCAACATCAAGTATGTCATGCTCTTCATTTTAATTAGTGTCTCTTGAAGTTCCACCTTCATGAACAACCTTAGCTTCAACATCACCCATACAATACTCAATATTGTCTTCAACATTGATAGGGACAATATCAACAATCTCTTCTTGTTGGAATGCATCACTATCTTCTATATTTTCATTGGATTCTCCACCCCCAACTTCTAGGACATTAAACACTCCCCTATGTTGGATGCATTGCACAATTTGCCAAGGTTCACCCAATTTGGTATCTTGATGGTAGAAAACTTGTTTCGTTTGACTAGGAAGTATAAAAATGGTCATTTTCATACCACCGACTTGTAACATCAATGCTTGTGCAGTGTGCATCGATTCTTATCGTTCTCCTTTGACCATTGTTTCCAGTATTATTCCAATACAACAACCCACCACAAAACTAATTTTCAACATTATAAGTATAGAGTTTTTTAAGTACTTAAACAAATTTTACTTACTATGCTCAAGAACAAATGTTACTTACTATGCTCAAGCTAAATGGACACCTTTAAGAAAAAAATCTAAAGTTATCACAAACAATGAATATTTAACCTAGAAAAGAAAAGTCTAATTTATAAAGAGATTATCAATACACTTACTAGCTATATCACCACTACTAGCAATAGCATATAATACTCAGTGTTATAGCATAATGCTCAATATAAGTATTTAAGTAGAAAACATCTCAAAAAAGGACAACTCATTCAAAATGTATTCTAACATCTAAGTCTATAAGCTACTTAGATAAAGTCATTTCTCATTCATGAATGCTATTATCTATATTAATACTTAAACAAATATATATTGTACAATCAAACACTCCCAATATCAATTTATACCATCTTATAATACCATGCAAACCACCCGCTTGCTCTATTTCAATAATCCACCATAATACCAATCATCAACATTATAATATAAAACATTTACAAGTATTGAAAAAAACATTAATATAATCATACAAAAGTAACTCAAAAATATCCATCCACAATTCCAAAAAATAAGAAACACTCCCAATATGATATTGAACCACCTTATATCACCATGCAAGCCACCCACTTGCTCCAACACAACAACCCACCACAATACCAATTCTCAACAAAACAATATATAATGCTTACAAATATTGAAAACAATTAAATAATATCCATCACATATAATTCAATAATATCCATTCAAAATTGCCAAAAAAAAAAAAAAAAAAAAAAAAAAAAACCACTCCCAATATTATTTTAAACCACCTTATAACACCATGCAAGCCAACCGCTTGCTCCAACATAACAACCCACCACAAAACCAATTATCAACATCACAATATATAATGCTTTCAAGTATTGAAAATAATTAAATAATATTCATCACATATAAATCAACAATATTCATCCACAATTCCAAAAAATAAGAGACTCTCCCAATATAAATTTAAACCACCTTATAACACCATATAAGAATTCAATAATATCCATTTAAAATTCCCAAAAAAAAAAAAAAAAAACACTTTCAATATGATTTTAAACCACCTTATAACACCATGCAAGCCAACCGCTTGCTTCAACATAACAACCCACCACAAAACCAATTATCACCATCACAATATATAATGCTTTCAAGTATTGAAAATAATTAAATAATATCCATCACATATAAATCAACAATATTCATCCACAATTCCAAAAAATAAGAGACTCTCCCAATATAAATTTAAACCACCTTATAACACCATATAAGCCCCCGCTTGCTCCAATACAACAACCCACCACAAAACCAATCATCAACATCACAAGTATAAAGTTTTTTAAGTATTTAAATAAATTTTACTTAATATGCTCAAGCTGAGTGTACACCTTTAAGAAAAAATCCAAAGTCATCACAAACAATGAGTATTTAACATGCAAAAGAAAAGTCTAATTTATAAAAATTTTATCAATAAACTTACTAGTTATATTATCACTACTAGCAATAGCATATAATGCTTAGTATTATAGCATTATGCTCAATATAGGTATTTAAGCAGAAAACATCTTTAAAAAAAAATAAAATAAAATAAAAATAAAAAAACCTTTTTTTCAACAAATGGATAACAAGTTAGTAGCTTCACACAAAAAAAAAAAAAAAAAAAAAAAAAAAAAAACAAACAAACAAACAAAAATATACATGACCAAGAACTAATAGAATCAAAGAATCCCAAGAGAAAATAAAATTACACACATCCAAAAGCCTGTTTCAACAAATGATAACAAATCTTAAAATTATAATGCTCAATAGCTTCACCACAAAACAAAAACAAACAAAAATATACATGACCAGGAACTATTAGAATCAAAGAATCGCAAGAAAATAAAATTACACACATCCAAAAGCCTGTTTCAACAAATGATAACAAATCTTAAAATTATAATGCTCAGTAGCTTCACCACAAAACAAAAACAAACAAAAATATGCCTAACCAAGAACAGTTAGAATCAAAGAATCCCCAAGAGAAAACCACTTTCTATCATCATCCAAACCTGACAAAACAAACAATAAAGAACTTAAATTTACAAAATCTAAAAAATGCACTTTAAAATCACACAAAAACCAACTACAAGTAACTAACACAAAAACCCATTAAAAGTAACTAAATACTATAAACTCATACTTACACTTACAGGAAAAAGACTCAAAACCCATATCATTTAATCAAATCCAAACCAAATTATAAAAAATAAATAATAAAAAAAATAAAAAAATAAAAAAAAAATCTTACATAGTTGAAATCAGTGGAAGGAGAAGATAAGGGAAAGGGGGAGACAGAGGGAAGGAAGAGGGGAGGAAGTAGAGGAAAAGGGGGAGGAAAGGGGGAAAGAAGGGAGGGGCGGTGGTGGAGGAGAGAGGGAGGGGCGAATCAGCGGCCGCAGCTGTGAGGGAGAGAGTGAGAAGATAGTGGAGGAAAAAGGGGAAAGAGAGAGAGAGAGAGAGAGAGAGAGTAATATTGTTGAAGTGTTTGGTGGGAAGTGAAAAAAAAAAGTGTTGAAATATGTTTAAAACCTTTAGTGATGACTTGTATTTCATCACTATTGGCTATCTTTAGCAACGAACTTAGATTTATCGCTGATAATGATATCAGTAACTAATATTTTTAGTGACGACTTGGTTTTCGTCGCCGATAATGATACTTGTTATTCATGATTTTTTTTAGCAATGACTTATTTTCGTCGCTATTTGTCAAATTCAGCGATGAAATGGATTTCGTCACTAATAGTGTTCCCAACAACCCCTTTAGTGACGAAATTTTTTGTCACAAAAAACTTAAACTTTTAACGACGAAATAATTCATCGTTGTAGATTAATTTAGTTTCGCTACCACATTTTTGTTTAGTGCCCTTAATATAACACAACATATAGTGACGAAAGTATCATAGTTATTCTGTCATATTGTATTTCTTACTATAACATCTGTAACAGTTGTTCCTACCGTGGGCATACCATACACTCAATACTTCTGCCAAGACGCGTCCATATCGAGATGGCTCAACTTGTGCACAAACTGGCCTAAAGTGTGATTCATTTAGGCCAACCCCAACCCTCTTACCTTAGAATCATGGGTTGCGGTACAATAGAAGAACCCAAAGTCCAATAACATAAAAAGGCACACCACATTTAAATTGGCGACTCCACTGGGGAGTTAGGAAACGGACAGGGAAAGCAAGTAGATCCCTTGCAAGTTATGCCCCCAAGATCAAAGGCAACACAAAATATGAGTGTCGTGCCATCATAGGCGGGAGTAGAATGTCTTGCTGCAAAAGCCAGAGTCGACAAATCTTTCTTGCAAGACACCAATGAGATTACTTTCAACAAATGAAGACATGGAGGTGGGGTAATCACACCACAGAAGGCCCCTCTACTTAGCAGCCTCCATAAACCAAATCCCCATTAAGAGAGCTTTGGTTGATACAAGCACTTTAGTGAACCTCATCCCACTCAGCACACAACAAGCAGCAAGAATTCTAAAAGCAAGATTCAAAGATGCCCAATGGAAGTAACGGGATTCGGAGGAAGAGTCAAATATACCATGGGTCACATACAACTATGGTTGAAGGTGGGCTCGATAGCCTTTTTAGCCCATTTCCATGTAGTAAAGATAGAAGTTTCCTACTGCGTACTACTGGGAAGGTCATGGCTACACAAACATTGCTTAATTCCATCTACCTATCACTAGTGCGTGAAAGGGAGATTGAATGGCAGGATGATACAAATTGCAGTAAATCCATCCCCATTAAAGCAAGCAAAGGCCCGTTTGGTCAAGACTATGTTTTACGTCGAATGGGCACCGTTTGGAGAAAGTTTGATATCCAAGCCGTAAGGCACCTTTGTCCCCATGTGGGAGGACATCCAAGACAACCTAGAGCCTAACTTAAGGGTGTTGCTGATGTAGAAGAAGAAAAGTAAAGAAACACCAACTTTGGAGCTAGACAATATGCCACGATGTGTCAAGGTCCAAACACTTGACGGCAGGATAGTATATAAATTATAAAGGTGTGCGAGGCCCACCTGCAGTATGCAAGGGGGTCCCGTAAGAAGGCCACAGCATAAGAGCCTCTATGCTGTGTGGCCCAAGATGGTTCGGAGGAAGAAAGTGACATGGAAAGTGAAAGAGAGATTGTGGCAAAACAAGACATGCAAGTAACGGCGGAAGAAAAGTTAGATGAAATTGACTTGGGCACAGACCCACAAAATTCGAGACCGATTTCAATAAGCTCAAAGTTGTTGGAAGAAGGAAAGGTAGAATTAATCCTACTGTTAAAAGATTTCAAAGACATCTTTGAATGGGATTACAGCGAGACGCCTGGGTTAGACCCAAGCTAGTAATACACACGCTTAATGCGGATCCTAAGGCCAAGCCAGTGGCTCAGCCTGCTAGGGTGTTTCACAATGAAATAGAGAAGCAAATAGTGAAGGGGGTGTAAAAATTATTAGCGGCTGGTTTCATCAAACCAATCCAACACCCATGGTGGTTGTTCAACATTGTCCTTATGAAAAAGAAAAATGGGCAGATACAATGCTGTGTTGATTTCAGAAATCTTAACCGAGTCTACCCCAAAGATAGGTTCCCATTACCCAACATGAATAGACTCTGCCATAGGAAATGCCATGTTTTCTTTCGTGGATAGGTTCAGTGGGTACAATCAGATTCGAATGGCATCGAAGGATGCCAAAAAAAAAAAGTGTTTTTAGAACGTCTATCGAGAATTTTTACTGCACAGTGATTCCTTTCAAGCTAAAAAATGCTGGCACAACTAGTTAATGCACAATGACCGCAATATTTCATGACATGATGCACCATGAACTGGAGGACTTTATGGATGACATTGTGGTGAAATCAAAAAGGTAAGAAGATCCTGTCAAGGTGTTAAGAAAGGTATACGAAAGGTGCATAATTTTCAAGCTAAGAATGAACCCACTAAAATGCACCTTTGGAGTGTTTTCCAGGAAATTTCTAGGATTTCTGGTCCACAGCAGAGGGATAGTCAAAGATCTAGCCAAGGCAGCAGCAATAGCGACCATGAAGCTACCAACCATATTCAAGGAGTTGAAGAGTTTCTTAGGCAAAGTCTCCTACATCAGGAGGCTTATCCCTAGTTTAGAATCCATCACTTCGGCTTTTACGAAGTTACTAAAGAAAGGACAAGGCTTTGAGTGGGGGCAAACACAACAGACAGCTTTTCAAAAGCTACAACAGATTATCATGTACCTTCCTATGGGCAAGCCCCAGTTCACAGGAAACCGTTACTGCTTTACCTAGCCTTAAGCTCATCTACCATTGGGGCTTTGATAGCCCAAAAGGATTGAGGTGGCATTGAACAACCAATGTACTACATAAGTCGTGCCTTGAGGGACGCAGAGACCCGTTATGCCATAGCAGAAAGGGTATTCTTGGCAATTATCTATGCGTTGCAATGACTACACCATTACTTCCTAGCTTACAAGGTACATTTAATGATGAAATCTCATGCGATTAAAGCTCTTCTTTGACAACCCATTCTGTTTGGCAGTATATCTCAATGGCAATTACAGTTATCACAGTATGGCCTGAAAGTGGGAATGACTAAAGTGGTGAAAAGCCAAGCCATAGCAGACCTGATGGCTCAATTCCCAGGAGAAGAGGAATTCTTACTAGATAATGAGGTACTGGGAGAAGTGGCTACAACAGAAGTGGCCAAAGAACAATGAGTCATGAACTTTGATGGTTCCTCTACAACAAACTCAGAAGGCGCAGAAGTGGTCCTTTATCATAATGGTGAAGAGACCGTGGCACTCTTATTCAAGTTAGAATTTTCATGTTCAAACAATACAGCAAAATACGAGGCCTACCTAATGGGGTTGGCAATAGCCCTTGAGATTGGGATTAAACACTTAAAGGTGATAGGCAACTCCAATCTGGTAGTCTGCCAGGCTAAAGGGAGATTTTCTTTAAAGGAACCAAGTCTATCCCCATATATTGGCCCAAAGGATGAAGGAAAAGTTTTACACATTTAAAATAGAGCACGCTCAGAGGAGCGAAAATCGATATGTGAATGCATTGGCTATGTTGGGCTTACAGATAGCCTTTGAAAGGAGTAGTATCAGATTTAAGATCAACAAGTGAAAGGAGTCCATAATTGCAATACTCCAGGAAAGGTTTCAAGAGAAGCAAAGATGCGAGGAGGCTTGGACGATTCCCATCAGGGAAGCCCTATTAAAGGAAGAAGATGTGGCAGAATTGAAGACATTAAAGGACTTTATCCTAATGAAAGGGGAGTTGTATCACAAAATGTCAGGAGGAATTCTGTCAAGATGCATAGGGCATGGAAAGGCACAAAGAAAGCTGAAGGAAGTGCATAGTAGGACTTGTGGGTTCTGCAGTGAGATCAGTCTATACCCAAATTGTAGAAAGCGGATTTCTATTGGCCAACGATGGGCAAAGATACAGACTTGACCCAAACCCAGTTCGAAGCTTGCCACCTAGCTATAGATAGGGAAGAGAGTTGTGTCGTATTTACCACAGAGGATTGGAGAAGCCCATTCATAGAATATTTGACAGAATGCGTCCTACCACAGAAGCATGGAAAAAGGTATAAACTTAGGAAGCTAGTAACCGGCTACTTTCTACATTAGGGAGATCTTTTTAAAAAGGGATATGATGAGGGCCCACTACGGTGTTTAGGTCTAGAAGAAGATGGCAATATGTTGAAGGAAGTGCATGCAGGAGAATGCGGAGAGCATCACGGAAAGAAGAAGCTGTATCAGTGCATACTGCAAATAGGCTACTGTTGGCCCACTATAAAGAAGGATACAGTAGAATTTGTGAAAAAGTGCCACAATTGCCAAGTGCAAGCCAATTTGATCCATACTCACCCATAAAACTTACATAGTATGGTCACTTCATGGCCCTTTCACAATTAGGGGCTTGATTTGGTAAGACCAGTCAATCCACCTTCCCATGATTACATATGGAACCTCATGGCCACAAAATATTTGACTAAATAGGCAAAGGCAATACCACTCTGTAAAGCCACCAGAGGTGTTATGGCAAATTTCATTAAAGAAAACATAATTGTCTGATTTGGTAAAGCATCACCGGTCATCACCTTATTACCCGCAAGGGAATAGGTAGACAGAAGCAACGAACAAAACCCTCATCAGGATCATTAGCAAGATAAGCCAGGACAAAGGAGGTTAGGCAACGCATCTGCCAGACACACTTTGAGCTTATTGAAGCTCGCCCAAATCTACCACAGGATTCTCTCCCATCTCCTTAGTGTATGGAACAGAAGTGGTGAGCCCAAAAGAAGTAATAATACATTCTTTAAGGGTTATGCAAACACAAAGGAAGGAAAAGGAAAAGGAAGTCTTTATGGTAAAAAGGTGCGAGGACCTAGAAGGGTTGGACAAAAAGAAGGAGGAAGCCCAAGTGCGTAGCCGTAGATATAGGCAAAGGATGACTGAAACTTATGGCAGGACAATTAAAGATAGAATGTTCATAGAATGATAGCTCATATTAAGGATAGCAGACCATGTCAGGTGGGGTATGGCAAAACCATCAAAATTCTCACCAAAATGGGAAAGACCCTTTGTGGTCAAGGGAGCACATGTGGGTACTATCTTTTAGCCTAGATGGATGGAAAAGATTTAATGGACCTCATTAATGGCAAGTGGCTGAAACGTTATTATGCATAGGAAATATTATGTAATCATGCCTTTTTTTTTTTTTTTTTTTCCTCCAAGTGACCACCCTTGCAAAGGATAATGTCAAAAGAAAGCATTGTAGCACGTTTTACTTATAATTCATGACTAAAAGCAAAAGCAAAAAGTAATGAAGATCGTGAAGTATTAGCAAAATATAATGTATCCTAAAGCATAATAGTAGCTATAACAGATGTAGCATAATAGATTACAAACTCAAATATATAAGTCATATCAAACTTATCAAAATAAGTGCTAGAGAAATAAAGTGTACTGTGTGGAGAGAAAAGGGGGAAAGAAATAAATATGGGGGAAGGAAATAAAGCTACATAATGGATAAAAGTTCAATCAAAGGCCTAAAATAAGAGTCTGATCCTCGAAACAGCTAGAGCCAATAACAACAGAAAGAAGACGCTCACAATGCGCCTTTAAGTCTGCCACCTACTTCTTCAAACTCTCAATGTGAGCATCAATGGCATTCACAACAGGCTAGACCTTCTTCATGAAGAAGGCCCGAGCAATCTTTCGCAAGTGATCCACCTAAAACTCTACAGTGAATCCAACCCTGATCAACTCCTGATTTAAAGCCCTCCACTACAAGATCCACTCCACAGACACGGTGTCGATGAAGTTATACACAATATCGTTCATCACACTCCCCAACTTAAGGAAGTGATCCCTCGTGGAACGACCGAAAAGGAATCCCTACATAAAATCTCTATTATTGCTATAGACCACCTTTAAATAGGTAACTAGAAGCCATGAAAATCAACATAGAGAGATCTAACGCCCTGGAAGTCTGCAGGGTCAAGGTCATTAATCTCAGCCTAGTTAAATCGGGTAAAGAAGGAAGAGGCCTTACTCACAGGATCAGGAATGGTGGCAAAACTACTGCCAACCTCAAACTGAGAGGTCATAGCCACTTTAACAAGAGACAGACCTAAAAGAGAACACAAGGTAGAGAATAAGCTTGTAAGGAATAAACGAAGTAAAGAAATAAATGCAATGATGAAGGCTTTAATTGAAGAAGGTACGAAGGTGAGGAAATTACTAGGACCCATAGGAATGGGGACTGCAGGTATTACAGAAACAGGGGTTGTAGGCATCGTGGGGTCTGCGACAGTCTTAGGCTCCTCAGGCATGTTCGTGACTACAAGGCAAGAATAACAGGCAAAGTGAATAAAGGGATATATTGAGAAATAACAGGGTCAAGGTCATTAGTCTCAACTTGGTCGAATCGGGTACAGAAGGCAACAGCCTTACTCACAGGATCAGGAATGGTGGCAGAACTGCTACCAACCTCAAACCGAAAGGTTGGAGCCACCTAAACGGGAGGCAAACCTGAAAGAGAACACAAGGTACATCATAAGCCCATAAGGAATAAACAAAGTAAAGAAATAAACGCAACGATGAAGGCTTTAATTGAAGAAGGTACGAAGGTGAGGAAATTACCAGGACCCACAGGAGTGGGGGCTGTGGGTATTGTAGAAACAGGGGCTACAGGCATTGTGGGGTCTACAGCAGTCTTGAGCTCCTCAGGCATGTCCGTGACTGCAAGGCAAGAATAACATGTGAAGTGAATAAGGGTATATGTTGAGAAATAACAAGAAGAGAAGAAAAAGAAGACTTAGTAAGAATGAAGGACACATACTCATAGCCTCGGCCTCCTACTCATCACCATCACTATCCTCGTTGGAATTAGAAACTCGTGTCTTCATGACGGGTTCATCCTTAGAGTCCTCAAGGACCTCCTCCGACCCCTCATCTGAAGACAAGTCTGCATCAGGTCCTCGAGTGGTAGAAGTGGGGCTAGAAGATGTGGTAACCACCAAGAAAGAACCATCCTTCATTGCCTGGAAAGGGCAATGAAGGGATCGCTAATAGATATGACATGAGGGGTAGCAGGAAAGGTGCTCTCAATTTGGGATGCTCCTATGGGAGTAACTTCCTTTTAAGGAGTAAGGCTTTCAGCAGGAATAGGAGTAGACTCACCACTAAAAACTCTCTCAGCCTAGGTACTCTCCTTAGCAGGAATAGGCTCAGATGGAGGGACTAAAGCCTCAGCAGGAGCTCCCTGTACAGCAACAGCAAAAGCAGAAGCTATAGCCTCAGCCACGGCATCTACCCCATCAAAGAAAGGGGAACCTCCTCACTCGTAGGGTGATAAATAGAGAGTGGTTCAGGATCAACCTAAAGGAAAAGTATTAAAGCAGAGAAAGTGATAAACAAACATGCAAAAAAAAAAAAAAAAAGGAAAGAGAGAAGAAGAGAGAAAGTATATGGCAATATGTGATGGTGAAAGAAAATGAAGATGCATGTATAAATAAGGCAAAGGAAAGAAGTGTACCTCAAACTCAAGCTCAACAAGCAGTATAGGGCGAATGGTTGAAGTGTCCTCCTTGTGTTTAGACTGCAAAAGGAGAAGAAAAAAAAAAACATATGTATAGAGTTAGCCATAGGAAATCTCCATAAATAACTAAAATAAAGAAAGAATAAAATTTAGAGATAACATACTCTCCCCTCGGCAGTAGCAAATGGGGCTAGGGGAGATTTCTTCCTTTTACTGCCATGGGTCCTGCTAGAAGGAGGAGCATCCACGGATGGCCTTGGAGCGGAAGGCTTAGGCTTACTTACCATAGAACGTCTACTGAAACGGGTACGAGCAGAAGAAGGGGGAGAGCTTTCGAGAACTATGTTTCCAATAAAAGGAAGACCTCCCTTATATGGAACAAGATTAGAACAATTCTTAGAAGAGTCATCACCTCTCTTAGCAGACTTAGGCTAAGCAGTTCGAGACACCAAGCCCTTCTTCGTAGGTGTAGGAAGGTTCACCACCTTTACCTTCTTCTCTCAACCGAGAGGAAACTCACCAACATACAAGTACCATCCTTCCTTTTTCTCTTGCCACTCAAATATAGCAGACAAACTCTGCTTCCTAGCATATGCCACCATAAACTTAATGGGAAGCAACAACTGTGGGTTGGTAGAAATAACAGTATGAAGACCCTTAAAAGGGATAAGGGAAAACCTACAGCCATCTAACAACTCTCGGCTAAAAGAAGTCATCATGGCCTGCCAATACTCGTGCATCTAAGTAGTGCAAAGGCCCTCCCTCTGGGAACTCAGAAATACTAACTGCTGTGAAGTGCCTACTCCAAAACTTAAAGGCACAAGGGCACAAGAAAGGCCAAACAAAAGTAGTAGACTCCAAGATAGCAATGAAGTCATTGGGTATGTCCCGATCAAGCCCAAACTGCCTCCTCACTCTATTAGTAGAATTAATAAACATAGTGAATGCCCTCATCACCAGGTAAGGCAACCACCCAACATTAGTGGCTGCCAAGTATGTAATCCCCCTCTCATCAAAAGCAATCAATGGGGTGGTGGTCCCAGTAGTAGCCATAAAGGAGCCCATGGCCGAATCAACACAAGTGAATCTACTACTCAAGTCTCTATAAACTCTCCAAGAAAAGACAACTCCCTTATCAAAGAACTCTATAGTAGGGTACCCAAATGGCTTCAATGAAAAATCAAAAGCAAAACGCCACAAAAATCAGTAATCACCTTCGGACAAGAATGGTGCTTCTCCTTGGCAAAACGAATTGACTTGCACTTAGCCAAATGCCTAGAACAACGCTCCCACAGCAAGTGCTACAATATGGTACTGTGGGCGGAGGTAGTAACTATATGGCAGGAACCTGCCTGCCTCTCATCACTCTGCAAAATATCCAACTGTACATACAAATGACCCAGAAACATAGGAGCCAATGGCAGACTCACCCCAGCAGAAATCTTTACAACTAACCAAAAATAAAGGGGTTTTACAGCATAATAGGGATGAGAACCAAAGATAAACTTACAAAGCCAAAAAGTGACGAAGGTTACACTGCGAATAGCAGTGGAAGCCTTGGAGAAGGCCCTAACCTAGTGAGACAACTTTGCATTCCCACTCATCCCTTTCCTCAACTTGACCTCCATAGCCTCTTCCTCGGTAGAAAGCTCAATATCAGTCGGGTCTGTATCACTAAGGATGTGTAGCAATAATTGGTTCAACACATCCTTTAAGGTCATAGTGTTCTTACCGCAAGAAAGGAAAAAGGTATGGGTGGGACTACACATTGACAAACTTGGTAGAGGTTGAACAAATCCTGATAGTTGGACAAACACTAGGAAGAAATGATGGCCTTCAACATGTTGGCTTGTTGTAACACCGCCATGAAACCCATATCGGACAAGTCCGTGTCCATCCATTCTTTCCAACTCAAATACGTACTTGACCCAAATTCATAGAGAATAGGCACGGGTAGTGAGGTTCCTTGGCGGATATCAAGGTCGGGATGGTAGAAGCCAAAAGGGCCCAAGAAACTTCCATGTCATGGCAGCAAATGGAAAGCCACACACAACCTGACGGCAGAGGTGAGTAATCACTGGGTAGTATCGAGAAGTAGATGTAAGTGTCATACCATGGGTCAATGAGAGGAGGGCACTCACTACCCGGATCGCGACCCCCTTCCTCCTCCTCAAAATGGTCCGATTCGGAGTGAAGAGCCTCCCCACCCACTATTTTGGTAGGCAGATCATTGGCAACAACCTCTTTCCTTTTACGGCAGGAAGAATTATCACCTTGAGATGGCGACATTGTAGATGGTATGAAAGGAAAAGGTAATGGTAATGAGGTTTTGGGAAGATGAGACAGTAAAGGGAAAGGAAAAGAGCACATTATGAAGGAATGATGAGGAAAATAAAAATAAAGAGACTAAGGACAATAAAAGTGACGTGAAAAGAAGCAACGGGTCAACTATCAAAAGAAGCATCATATTAATGAAGTGAAGGTTGTGCTCCAAAATAACTACTAAACTGGGGAATTTGAAGAGAGATGTCTATTCATGGCTAGAAAGGAAATAAGGTGGGGTCCACTGTTTAAAAAACCTGTGAAAAAGAAATATAATAATAAATAAATAATAACAAGCATTCACATATGAATTGCAGGAGCAATCCATATGCTCAAGGGGCTGAATGTTGATGCCCACTTTTGACAAAGGGCCTAACAGCAGACGAAGACCAACAATATGAAGAAAGTGAGAAAAGGAAATAGTAAAGCAAGTCCAGCAGGCCGAAATGGCAGGATTGATGGCTAGCAGGCTCACAAGAATAAAAAGAGGTAAAGAGGGAGTAAGTGGGCCGAGAAAGCCTATGGAATGAAGTAGTAAGCTCATGGGAATAGTAAGAGGTAGAGAGAGAGAGTAAATGGGCTAAGGAAACCTAGGAAATAAGTTAATAAACTCGATGGGTCGGCTTAAAGGCCAATAAGCCTAAGAAGTAATGAGAAGTAGAGATGTAGTAATTGGGCCGAGGAAGCCCAAAGGATCTAGCAAAAATCCCATGGAAGTAAAAGAGGTGAAGAGGTAGTAAATGGGCCAAGGAAGCCTGAAGAATAAAATGATGAAATGGGCTGGCACAACAAGAATGTTGGCCAACAAAACCCAAGAGAGGTAAAGATGTAAAAAGTGGGCCTGGGAAGCCTTGAGCAAAAAATTGACAAGGAAATGGGTTGAGACAACAACCCATGATGTAACACGAAGTGAAAGGATGGTAAAACTATAGCAGGCACTATGAAATGGTATGGTAGGATCAATAGCCTAGGGGCCCATAGACGCAAGGAAGAAAAATATGGGCTCGGAAGGAAGATGATGACTCCTGCCCAAGTAATGCCTAGTCCAAGGAAAAGATGAAAGGCAGGCAACATGAGCCCAAAAGCCCATTCATCCTTAACACCACAAAAGATAAACAACAACCAAAACATACAATAGAATCAAACAAACACAGAGGCAACAGAAATGGTGTGAAGGCCAGAAAGAAACAAATTTAGACGGAAATGGAGCATGCATAGTACCCAGCCAATACATGGGAGGTGGGCCACGGGTCAAGGGTATCAGAGAGTGTGGTTTGGTGGTGGGGAGAAAAAAGGGGTCTATTTTGGAATTCCTGCTCAAACTTCTTTGGAGAGAAATGTCCTGCTGGGATAGCATCTCACCCAAAAGAAGTAAGTATGAGCTAGGACCACTTGATGCATGCCATAGAGGTAGGTGAAGGAGAGGCTTAATCCTTGTCCAGATGAGAGTAGTGAAAACAGAGAGGCAAAAAACAAGACAAGTCATTTTGTCTGGGAGTGAGGAGTGGTGCAACTAACACATTCAGAGCAATGGTAGTGGCTGAGTAGTTGAGGTGTAAAAATGGCAAATCTCATCATGACAGGTAGTATAAAAGGTGGTAACTATGAATAGTAAAGATAACAAAAAAAGGGAGGAAAAAAGAGGTGAAAAAAAAAAGAAGAGGTAAAGCAAGGAAGAAAAAAAAGGGAAAAGAAAAGAAAACACAAAAATCAAAGAAAAGCATGAGTGGTAGGAATAAAGACATGCATTAATAGACTACACATTTTCTCTCCCTCTTGATAGGCCAACTCTCTAAGAAAACGGAGGATTGAAGTTTAAACCATTTAGGTCCTTTTTCCAAAGTGCATAACTTCTATGGTAGAAGCCTTCTTTGAGGTTACCCACATTGGAGATCGGTTCCCTTCTTGGACTCATGTTTGCTGAGAAGTTAAGACATTTCCCTGGCAGACAAGTTTTTCTTTTATGATTGATGAACGATTAGTCCATTATTCTGTTATTGAATTGTCTGCTGTAGTGTTGTTTTCATAGTTGTATTACTCTGCCATAACCTTATTAGATCTCTCTTTCCCTTTATTTAGGCTTTAATGTTATTTGTCTAATGTCATATTTATTCTACCATACTACATTTCCTGCTATAACATCTGCAACAGTTGTTCCTGCCATGGGCAAACTGTACACTCAATACTTCTGCCAAAACTCATCCATATCAAGATGGCTCAACTTGTGCACAAACTGGCCTAAAGTGTGTTTCATTTCGGCTAGCGCTCCAACCCTCTTACCTCGGAATCATAGTCCACGGTACAATAGAAGAACCCAAAATCTAACAACACAAAAAGGCCCACCACATTTAAATTGGCGACTCCCCTTGGGAGTTGGAAAACTGACAAGGAAAGTAAGTAGATCCCTCATAAGTTCCCCAAGATCAAAGGCGATGCAAAATATGAGTGCCATGCTGTCACAAGTAGAATCAAGGCCAACCATGCCACACCAACCCAATGAAGCAGAGGATGCTAATGGTGCGGGGCTGGACCACAGTGGTAACAAAGGAACCCCACTGATAACACTAACTTTTTCATTAAAGTATTGCAATCCGTATAGCATTCCCAACAACAGCTAGTGGAGGAAATACGCCAGCTGAAGGCAGACAAGAGTAAGGAAAAAGGGAGCCAACATGAACCCGAACACGTAACAGACATGGAAGAAACTCCTATGGGCGGTGGCCCAAAGAACACAGAGTAGTATTTCATCACATTGGCTAATGTTGCAGCACTGTTAGAGCAAGAAAGGGCTAAAATGCCTAGTAAGAGATTCTATGCATGAAGACCTCTGTATCCCCTAAGGATACTCAACAAGCCATATTCCAAGAGATATAACCCACAAACCCTCGCACAATACGATGGCAAAGGGGGAAGTGCTATCGAGCACGTAAGTAAGTTCGTTGACACCTTTGGTCCTTATGCAGCAGACGAGGACCTTTGCCTCCGAGAATTTTCAAAGTCCTTATGTAATCGGGCATATACCTGGTTCATATTCTGCACCAAGTATTTCCACGGGGAAGAAACGGTAACGCTTGCAACTTTGCAGGGTACTAAACAGAAAAACGGTGAAGACCTGATGGAGTACATCAAAAGGTTCAGGGACATAGCCCTCAATTGCTATGACCACTATGAGAAGAAGCCGCAGGAGGAAATGTGCATGGGCAATATGATCATGGAATATAGAGCCGTCCTGGAAAACTTGGAAATTTCTCAGTTTGTGCAGTTATTGCAAAAGGCTAGGAAGACCGCCCAATCAGTCAGGCCCAACTCTGGCAAGCCCCCCCAAGGAGCAAAGATCCACACTGTAGGCCATGACAGTGTCCACTAGCGAGAAGAAAAGGAAGTTAGAAGGAAGGGAATAAAAGAGCCCTCCGCCAATACCATGCACACTAAAGGAGCTAGATGTGCTCCTAGACAAATGGATTGCGGATGGAGTTTTCAAACCCAATCAAGTCTCCAGAGAACCCACTAAAGAAGAATGGAAGGACCCACATTTCTGCCGTTTGCATAATTATGTGTAGCACGCCACCACAGAATGCTAGGCACTTAGCAAGCTAGTACGCCACAGAATCAAGGAGGGAACCCCTAAGTTGTCCCAACCAAAAGTACAAAGAAGCCTACTCCCCAATCATAAAGGTAAAGGGTAGCAACAGTTGTCATTTGCGCAGATTCAGTAGAGGATGAAGAAGAAAGGCTAGCTCTGCCTGCCGCAGCCATTATTACCTTACAGAAGAGCTCTCAGTTCAAAAACTTGTTTAACCAACTAGAGCTCATAGCAAATGAAAGAAGGATGGTCACGAAGGCTTTGGTAAGCATTGCCTTAGGAGCGGGAGTAGAATGTTTTGCTACAGAAGCCAGAGTCGACAAAGCTTTCTTGTATGACGCCAATGTGATTACTTTCAGCGATGAGTTCAACAACTTGTTTAACCAACTAGAGCTCATAGCAAATGTAAGAAGGATGGTCACGAAGGCTTTGGTAAGCATTGCCTTAGGAGCGGGAGTAGAATGTTTTGCTACAGAAGCCAAAGTCGACGAAGCTTTCTTGTATGACACCAATGAGATTACTTTTAGCGATGAAGACATGGAGGAAAGGTACTCAAACCACAGAAGGCCCCTCTACTTAACAACCTCCATAAACCAAATCCTCATTAAGAGAGCCCTGGTTAATATGGCGCTTCAGTGAACCTCATCCCACTCAGCACGCTGCAAGCAACAGGAATTCCAAAAAGCAAGATTCAAGGATGCCCAATGGAAGTAATGGGGTTTGGAGAAAGAGGCAAGTACACCGCGCGTCACGTACAACTATGGCTAAAGATGAGCCTGATAGCCTCTTTAGCTCGTTTCCATGTGGTAAAGACAAAAGTTTCCTACCACGTATTGCTGGGAAGGCCATGGCTACACAAGCATCGCCAAATTCCATCTACCTATCATCAATGCATGAAAAGGAGATTGAATGGCAGGAAATATAGAACATTTTCTCTCCCTTGACAAATCCCTTTTTACCAATATAAAAAAGGGGATAATTACAATTTACTCACCTGTAGTTTGGCCGAAATTTAAGTTGCTTACTTGTGCTTTGAAATTTGTCACTTTGCCTATCTAAGGTTAGCTCAGTTTGGGTTCTGTTACCCACATCTATTACAAATGAGGCTAAATACGTAATTTTGCTTTCTTTTATGTCTCTCTCCTCTCAAAACATAAAAAACATAAATGATTATGAGAAAGCAAGATCAAAAAGTTAGGATTTTATAAAAATTAAGAACAAACATTGCCACTACCATAGTAGCTTCTGTCAAGAATTATCTACCACTATTGTTTAGTTTTTATTTTTCCTACCTTTGTTCTTTTGAATTTTAGTATCTATTTTGAAAATGCTGGAACTCAATTAGTCCAATTATTGTTGTCAAAGAACTATTTCTTGCAATCTTAGGCACTAAAATCCAATGTCAAGAGACTTGGGCATCATCCCATGAATACAGCAAAAATTTAAAGTTGATCAGTATTGTGTTTTTTCCAAGTTCCGTAACTATACAAAATAAGTACAAATCCAACTAGGCCTAAGTTTTCCTTCAGTAAAAACTCCTCACTCAAACCCACCATTAACGAACCCCAAAAACCAAACACACAAACCCTGCCTTCTTCTTATATGAGCTATGGAGTTGCAACAAATTTGAAGTATGAATTTATTGATGGGTATTTTTTGGGTTTTTTTGGTTTTCCTTTGAATTATTATTATATATTACGTTCTTCTAGAGGATTGTAAACTTCACGATGAATTAGGTATATAAATTCAAATGAACAAGATTATATTGAAATTTTTAACATGCAGGATCCAACCACCACATCAAGATTATCGGCCAAAAAAATTATGTATTAATGAGTTCTAACTTCTACATTTAGTCATAAATTAAAGATATCACTTATGCGGTTGACATTGTTAAACCAAATGTTTTAGAAAATATTGGAAAGGTCTTCTATGGTGTTGGTAATGTTTGTTCTTAACTTTTATAAAACCCCTTACTTTTTTATCTTGTTTTTTTAACCTTTTTTTTATGCTTTGAGAGGAGAGAGACATAAAAGAAAGCAAAAATACATATTTGGCCCCATTATTAACAATGGTGGGTTACGAAATCGTAGCTAAGTTAACACTAGATGGGTAAAGTGCCAAATTTCAAACCACGGATAAACAACTTAAATTTCAGCCAAACCATAGATGAGTAAGTTGTAATTAACCAAATTAAATTAAAAAATTAAAAAAAAAAAAAAACTAAATAAATCTATCTTCTTTAAGAAATTCCTAATTACCAATATTTATATTTATCGAAAAAAGAACAAATATATCTTACATTAACTGGCTGCGCTGCGAGTCACTACTTGTTGTCCAACCTCCATTCCTCTCTACTATATCAGAGACCATTTTTAATTCTCTCTCTCTCTCTCTGGCTACGCTGCGAGTCACTACTTGTTATCCAACCTCCATTCCTCTCTACTATATCAGAGACCATTGTTAATTCTCTCTCTCTCTCTCTCTCTCTCTCTCTCTCTCTCTCTCTCTCTCTCTCTCTCTCTCTCTCTCTCTCTCTCTCTCTCTCTCTCTCTCTCTCTCTCTCTCTCTCTCTCTCTCTCTCTCTCTCTCTCTCTCTCTCTCTCTCTCTCTCTCTCTCTCTCTCTGTGTTAAAATTTCACAACTTACAAGTTTTAAGTTGCTAGAGTGAAAGACCTTTTTGTTGAAGTACTAAAGAATACCTTGGTCTTTGTGTATAATTATGTGTAATATACAAAATATATATATATATATATATATATATAGATATATATTTGTTAATAGTGATTTGAAATAAAAAATTGCTTTGGTGGTAGTGTTTACACTTCATTGTTCACATTTCATATTCCATAATTTTTTTTATATAAAAAAAAATCTATATAAATATAATTACTTTATAAAATTTAATCTTTAATGTTCAAAATATAAGTAATTTATCTATATTATATAAAAAAAAGTAAGTAATTTATGAGAAATCATCTACATTTGACACATTTTAATAGAAAAAGACAAAAAGTGTTTATGATTTGCAAATTGCATTGCTATTTTCAAATGCTGAAACTTGATGTATTGAACCCTCTAAAGATACTTAAAGATCTACTAGAAATCTCTTCCTATCATAACAGTAACCACAAAAATATATATTTTCAACCAAGAAGCTTGTCAAAATATGCAAGAAAATTTTATAGAAGAATATTGTTACTTTTAGCTTGCCTCCTGAAAAAGTTTTATAGCTCGAGCCACAACCACAATGATTATATTCATATATATCTTAAGTTTCAAGCGCTAGTGTTTGGATGCTTAGAGAAGTCTCAAGATTTCAATCTTGCCTCATTAAATCAAATCTTGATGGAAAAGTACTTTATATTTTTTTTCAATAAATCCATGGGTACTAAAGTTTTACACCCTTCAACCCCTTTTTATATTGTAGTGGGTCAAAATTAGAGGTGGCAATTAGCAGATTATAGGTTGAAATTTAACAAGTTTGTGTCATATTTAGGTTAATACAATTGACCCATTTAATAAATATGTCATGTTTGTGTCCATTCCACAAAATGTTATATCAATATACTATTCAAAACTCTAGGTATAATTTACTCCAAAAAATAAAAATAAAAAATAAAAAAGTTCTAGGTATATAAACTTATTAATTGTTGTGGTTATTTTCTTCGACATACTGTTAATTATTTGTGATATTGAAATATGTTTTAGTTTTGAATGATTATTTTTTATGTAGTTACTCATTAGTTTTGAATTTTATATTTAAAAAATCTTTTTATTTTTGTTTTTCATATTTCATATCAATTTAATTAATACTAAAATATTTTTTTTCTTGCTTTGATAAAATATGATAAATGGGTTGAGCCGTTTAATAATCAGGTTGTGCTATGGTTGGGAAATATTAGCTTGTTTAATAAACGTGTTGGGTTAGTGTTGAATCGTATAATCAAATACTTATAAATCAATATAACACGATTCAACATGCAAATACGAATTGCCACCCCTAGGTGAGTTGAAATTTATGTGAGAGGGTATGTGAGATAGCTTATTTTGAAGAGAAATATTATATCCACAATATTTTCACAACAAATCATAAGTAACAAGTTGTTATTGGTGGGAAAAAAAAAAAAAAAAGTAATTTGAATTGTGGGTTTAAATTAGAGTCAATAATAACTAACCACCAATGATATATTGTAAAAATGTTGAAAAAATATTATGGACGTAACATCTCTATTTTAAATAATGCAAGATTGTATCATTAATTATGTGTTAGTTATCTACTAGCATAATTAAACCACTCCCAAAAAAAAAAAAAAAAACTTTCATTTCCAAAAAAAAAAAAAAAAATACTCTTAAAATAGCTTCTTCCTTTTTTTTTTTTTTTTTCTTTTTTCTTTTTTAGTATTCTTAAAATAGCTCTTTAAACATGCAAACATTTTAAAAAATATTACAAACATTCAAAGGACAATGCAAGTGTAACTCTCAATAATGATTACCATTTGAATTTAAGGTTTACCATATTTAATTACTCAACGAAAAAATAATTTTTTATAATTAAACGTCAGCTGTTTTTTTTCTTTCAAAAGTTAGATAATGAAGGTTTCAATTATTTAAAGAAAAGATTTTGTAGTGTTATAATATCCAATCTCTTATTTCGGTAATAATATAAATCCATGCACAAAATTTTAATAAAAAATTTCACCTAAGACATTTCATCAAGTAAGGAAGCTAGTCATCAGTTAATCATTATGTATATGGAAGTTATCGGTTGCTTTAAAGTAATTTTTGTTTTGATCATGTTAACGGGTGTCCATAGAGCAACCATTAACAAATCATTTTAAGAAGTTTTTAACATAACTTTTATGAGAAACATAATTTATTTTTTTATTTTTTTTTTATATACAGGATTAAAATTCTACTCTACTATAATCTAAATGTATATGTGTGTAAAATTTCCTCCTGAAAACTTCAACCCCGGCTCCTACTCCCCACACCCCACAAACACTTATATTTGTGGAGTGATTATTACACCGAAGATGTGCGGTGGTGAAAAAATTGTTAAAACATTAATTGTTTTGTCTTTTTTCTTTTTTCCTATAAAACCTTTCTTAAAATGATTTATTAACAAATGTCCATAGGACACATCAGTTAACATTTCCCTTTTTTTTGTTTATATGTATTTGATTTCAGTTTTCTCTATATTTTAACCCTTATATATCTATTCTTTAATTGCAGTTAGATAGAAACATACTTTCTTTGAAATAAAATTAAAAATAATGATTGCATCGTTTAGTGTTTAAGTGACTATTTTGCTCTTTTCCTATTTCTATTTACAAATCATTCACATTTTACTTGTGCAAATACATAAACACAACACGCATTAGTAAATCTAAATCACAATGAGTGATGTAGGAGGGAAAGAAAATTATATTATTAACTATGAAAATCGTAAATAAAATAGGCTTGCAAGTTACTACAAGTTACAACAATAATAATACAATTAAAAGTATCATTCCTCACACGGTCACCGTCACAGCTCTAACGATATGTTAATTGAACTGGAAAAACAATTGCACCATCACCGACAATAATTGTGTGCGCACCAGATGGCAAGAGAGCATTACCATAGGAGTCTACAATGCCCAAGCCCTGGCAAGTATTTATGGCAAACTGAATAGTCTTACTCGTCCCAGCTGCAACAAAAACCTTCTGGAACGCAATCAAATTCTTAATATGAGTTCCAACAATACCAACTGGGGGCTGTGAGTAAACCAAAACAACTTCATCCCCATCTCTGTTGCCCACATTTTTAACTTCAACTGCAAGTTTAAATTTTTTATTACATCTCAAGTCATCTATTGCAATTGCCGGGCAGCTGGGCTTGAAGGTTCCATTTTTATATGGTAGGTCACGGCAGTGTTGAAATTTTGTCAATTTTATTTGCAGTCTATTTGTCGCGGCTTTTAGTGTATAGTTGAATTTTGTGTAGCTGAGGCCATAACCAAAGGGGAAGACAGTGGGGCCATCAAAGAACTTATATGTTCGACCTGGGTAGCCATTGCTATCATCTGGCCTTAATTGCATGGATGTTAGGGGTAGCTTGTCAACGTAATCGGCTTGATACCAAGTAACGGGTAATCTTCCTCCTGAAAAAAAAATTAATATAGAAGAATATGTATGTATTAATATGTATGTACAAATGAAATTAACCAAGGTGGATATGCATTGGCATACGGAATTAAAGTTGGATGTTACCTGGATTGTATTTTCCAAAAATAATATCCGCAATGGCTTGACCACCTTCCTCTCCAGGATATCCAGACCACAAGATGGCATGGATTTTGGGGTTATTCTTAGCAAAGGAGATATCAACACCTCCGGCCGACATGATTACAAGAACTACGGGGCCTTTTGAAGCATTAGCAACCTGGTTGATAAGATCAGTTTGTTTTCCAGGAAGGAAGAGATCCAACCTGTCTCTGCTCTCTGCCTCAATTGATAAATCAATTCCGGCAACAATTATAGTGGCATCAGATGTTGTGGCGACTTGCACGGCTGGGCCAATCAAGCTCCCATCGGGGCATTTAACATTTGAACATCCTGCTGCATAGTTCACTCTTCCATAACTGGAGAAGCCATTAAGTGGGGTTATATATCGACATGGAGTACCTTTATTCCATGGGTCAAATGCATAGTTTCCAATCATGGCAGTGGAAGCATTAGCATGTGGTCCAACCACTGCTAGGGAAGGGTACTTTCCAGTTGCCAATGGCAAAATTCCATTATCATTCTTCAAAAGAACAATTCCCTCCCTCGCTGCTTCTGCCGCTAACTCGATGTGCTCGTTAGAGCACACATCATTTATTCCAAGAGAATTGTATTGTGAGTGTCCATCAAATATTCCTAGCCTCATAAGCACAACATAGAGGTATTGTAGTGACCGGTCTACAAGTGCCTCCCTAACCTTCCCATGTTTCACAGCATTTTCAACATTATTGGTGTAGTAAACTCCACAATCCAAATCCAAACCTAAACCAAGAAGAAATTAAATGTCAGTGAACAAAAAAGCAAAACGAGGAAAAAAAGAGAGAAAGAAATGAATAGGAAAGGCACATAATTAACTAGCCTGCTTGTAGTGTGTATGAAACTGCAGTCTCATTGTCAACGTTTAGCCATTTGTGGTTCTTAATCATTACTTCAATAGAATCACAATCTGCAACTATATATCTGGCAAAAATTGTAATATTAGTCTTAATTACAAAAATAGCATCCTAATTAAAATTTAGGGTCTATTTGAATTGAGGAGTGGGAGGAAGTAAAGTAGAGTTAACTTAAAAAATGTTAATTTTTGGCCAATTCTACTCCCCCTCCCTCTACCTCAATTCAAATGGACCATAGTATTTTGATATTGAGATTAGAATTTAGATTGTACCCATGAAGATTCCAATCTTCTCTAACGGTTTGCTTCAAGAGTTTGGGATCAGCACAAGCAGGTATGCCATTAACACGGTTATAAGAGCACATGACACTACTAACATCACCATTTTCAACACACATTTGGAAGGGTCGGTTAAATGTCTCTGCCAAATCTTGTTCTGTCACCTTCAAATAAAAATCAATAAATACTGTGCTTTAATTTGTTTTTGAATCATAGTAGTATATCAACTTTAGAATTAGGATTTTCATAGAGTAGTTACCTTGGCATCAAAACTGTAACGCTCAACTCCTTTCCAATTGTCAACATCATAAGCAGTAAAGTGCTTGCAACATGCAGAAACTTTAAGCGGTCTAGAGTTTAAATCCTTATGGTGCTCTGTTCCCTCAACATCTTGCAAGCCTCTCACGTAATTCGCGGCATAGGTGCCAACTACAAATGGATCTTCACCAGGTGTCTCAATGATTCTTCCCCATCTTGGATCTCTTGCTACGTTAATGGTTGGACTCCAAAATGTTAATCCAGCATGCCCTAAATTGTACAATGCTCGTGCTTCTGTGGAAACAGCCTGTATCCAGCAAGGAATTTTAGCATATTTATTAAAAACGAATACTTTAATCTTTAAATACAACTGAACGGGTTAAATTTTACCTTCCCAATTGTGTTCCACAATGACTCGTTGAATGAAGCTGTTGTGAGAATCGGCGTGGGAAAGCTAGTTGCATGTGCTACTGAGTCATCGAAAAAGGTACCTGGACCGACATTGGACAAACCATGGAGCGCCTCAGACCACCACTCGTATTCAGGCAGGCCTATTCTTGGGGCTCCGTAAGCACGATTTCCTAGCTGTCGCACCTTTTCATACAACGTCATTTGACTCACCAAATCTCTTGCTCGGACTTGGTAGGAAAGTTTCTTGTTACAAAAGGGGAATGATTTGATATCCAATCCAAGTTGGGTATACCTGGCTGGATCACATATATAGGTGAAGTTACTTCGGCCAGGGGTCACAGCATCACGGCCTATTTTTGTGACTCTTTTTCTTGCATCAGTGTATATGACACAGAAAGCCAAAGTGAGATAGATGCAAAGCAGAAAAGTAAGTAGTGTTCTCGCCATGGCTTGTAATTGCTTTGCATGCATGTAATACTACTCGCCCATTAAGGCTCTTATATATAGAGGAAGATCTCATATCCAAAATAATAAAAAATTAGACTTGTGAGTTGGCGTATCTCTTTATTGTGAGGATAAGCTTACTTCTCGATTGAGATTTTATGTAGACTTCTGGTTTCGACGCTTGATAGTATATTTGTTTATTTAACAACCTAGACATAATAAAGTAATGGTATCTGTTATACTGGATTTAGTTTGCCCGCCATAGGACTTTATGTGTTTATCTATATATATAACAACCTTTTTGTTTTCTGAATTTAACAACCTAAATCTAACCAAATAATGTTCTCTATTAAACTGGATTTAATTAGTTTGCCCGCTACAGGATATTATCCATATAACAACCTTTTTGTTTTTTGAATAAGATCCATATAACAACATAGGGCTAACAAAACATACTTTTATGTCAAAATAATGATGTCATCTTCTATTCCAAGCTTGTCACCTCCAGAAACCAGTTCTGAAAGCAGTTGATATTGCAAGCTACTCCTAAAACTGACATTTGAATAATTCAAATCTTCTATTTTATTTTATTTTTCAGTAATAAATTTTACATTAAAATCTCTCTAAAAAATTATATTTTCTCTTTTCTCTTCCACATTTTATAACTTGATAAAATCTACAATAGTTTTTTCTGGAAAAAAAATAACCTCAATTTATACATATTATTATATACATATTAAAACATAGTTTTGATATCCTATTAAGATTGTCGTTCTGATTAGACATATGGTTTCTTCTGATGAAAAAAAATATATATTAATTTATACATATTAAGAAATAGTTTTGATACCTATTAAGATTGTCATTGTGATTGTGATTGTGAAAAAAAAGAATATAGATTGAAAGCAAAATTAATATGGTTTGACCTTAGTGATCCTTGTACTTAATAGTGAGATCTCATCAACTACATATTTGTTGTAATAGATCAATTAAAAATAATAATAATAATAATAATAGATTAAACTTTAGATTAATTAACTACCATCGACTAACTAAATATTACATTATTTGCACTATAAGTAAGATGAGGTACAATCAATGTTAAACTGGGATTATAGTTTAACATTGATTATACACAAACTTGCCTTTCATAGTTTTTGAAACCCTACATGCGTGCACAGGATCATGTCTACATTCGCATGCACCATGGCTACGCACGCAGGTTAATTCCTGCGTGCGCATGCCAAGAGCTTCTTTGGCCTTATTTTTTTCAAAATAAGATTTAATTGCTCATTAAAAGTTATATTTATCATTTTAACATTTTTCAAGTCAATTTAACATCTGATTGGGTCCTAAACCAACATTGGATTTCAGAATTTCAACATCATTGGGGAATGGGGGACCGAGTTGTAAGGGGTACAAAATGCGGTGTCTATAGATGCTCCTCTTTTGAGTCGTGAGCTTCGCTAACAAAATCAAAAGAATAAGAGACAAAACATTTTGTTTCGGCGTACGACTCGGGCCCAACCCATGCACACGACATACATCACGCATACATGGGATGGGGTGCAACTCCGAAGAGTTGCGTGGGATTCATATGTCCAAATTCCCACCTTTGTTGCTCAGCAAACGAGCAATGACAGGTTCACTATCCCAAAACCTGTTTTGCCAATTGCAAGGAAAAGACAAGTGACTCACTATCCTAGAGTCACTAAAAAGAAAAACAAATAAGGCCAATAGTCGTAACCATCAACCAAACAAATAAGGGTGCTCTTACAAGCTTAAAATGATATATATTTGTAGTATTCATCTGGGACTTTTGTCTCAAACTTCTCCGGGTAGATTGCGCCTCTAGGTAATAATTGTCTTCTCCATCTCAATCTCTACCTGTTCTAGTGAGGCTCTTGCCTCGAGATGACGATCTCAATCTCTATCTCTACCTCTTCCATTGTGCCTGCATATTCAATTCCCTTGGGATATGTGCACAATTTCTGTATTATGTGCCTACAAGTTCACTTCCAGGAGGATATGTGCACGAATTCTGTATTCTAACTATTTTTAGATGAAATATCCACCAGGGGTGCAGAAGGACTCACTGGGGAGTATAATTCTACTAAGAAGTGTTTGGTGATGATTCTGACCTATCATGAAGTTTTGATGGTGTACGGCCCACAAGAGAGGGGGTAGTTTATTGGGGATCTCTTGATGAAGTGTTTGCTCACTGGGAAAACTTTCCTCCACTGGGGAAAAATTATCTTCTTCTTTCTTATGATTCACTGGGGATTGATGTTGACTCCACCCTTGAGGGGGCTTTATTAACTCCATTAGGGAAATTTTATCTTGCAACTCTCAAGGGGGTTGCTTCTATGTCTTGGACTCACGGGGGAGTCCTCCTACGATACTGAAATTTGCTTGGGGATTTAGTTAATGATCTTGACTCACAAAGAAGTTTTCATGATGATTGCTAATCCATTAAGGGGTGTTTTCGATGCTTTCGATCCACTAGGGATGCTTTTGATGCTTTCGATCCACTAGGATGCTTTTTAGGGTCATTGTGTTCTTTGTACACTAAAGGCATTTCTGTCATTTTTGGATGTGTTTTTTTAATTTTCCTTTGCATTTCTAGCCTCCTGAGAACTTCATGGGGATATTTGAAAAAAAAAAATCCGCTAAACTACACATAATTTAGCAGGGAGGCCTAAACTACATGTAGTTTAGCCATTAGATATGTTCCCACATCTTTATCTTTTTTTCCCAACGGTTACCAACCGTTTATTTATTATTATTATTATTTTTTCATTCTCTTCATCTCCCTCACCTCTTCACATTCTCTAACTCCCTCTACAAAAACCTTCTGCCTTTCTCTCATTCCCTCACAATCTGGCCCTCATCTCTTCCTTCAATGGCACCCAAGTCCAAAAAGAGTTCCTACATCCTCTCTACTGATGCATTTCATCTCAACCGCTGGAATGGAGCGGTGAGGTTGGCTAAGGCTCCCCTCTTAACCTATAGATCACAACAAAATCTTCCTAAGGGTGCAAAGGCTAGATCGATGAGCTTTTTCTTTTTCTTTTTCCATTTTCAAGTTTTTCCTTTGATCTTCTATTTTGATATGTTTTTAGGCTTGTAAATGCTTGGGTTTTGCTGTGGGATGGGTTTAGATGAAAACCTAACACCTTAGGATGGGTAGGAACACGTTTAGGATGAGTTTTGATTGAGAAAACCTTGAAAAAGTCAAAGAACATCATTCGGTGGTTGTTCCTACGTGCGCAGATTTGAGCCTATGTGCGCAGACATGTTCTTGCATACGCAGCCTATACTCATGTGTACACAAGCTTATTCTTGCGCGTGTGTATCTGTTCTTGTGAGCGTCGACCTACGCACATGGGTAGAATTCTGCGTACACAGCTTCCTTCCTACACACGCATGGCACTAGGCAGAAACCTTAGTTTGGGCATTCGGACTCCTTTTTCATCTGTTCTTCATCTATTTGCAATTTTAACATCATTCCTCATCATTTTTACATCCCACTACATGCCTCACATCACCTATCACTTTCCCACCATTCTTTTCACCTAATCATGAATTTAATCTCATTCTCTTTTTGTAGGTTTTACCTCCATATTCTGGTAGAGGGAGTACTAGCGAGGCATTGGTATGGCACAACATCTATACCGAGGAGACTCAAGGTCACATTCGTACTGCAGGTTTTGAGCCCATCCTCTGCTTGATGCCTGAAAGGTCTGCTAGTGCTGCCTTGGCGCAGGCCTTAGTTGAGAGATGGTGGGACACTACTTACACCTTCCACATTACTGATCAGGAGATGACCATCACTCCCCACAACTTCCACCGCATGACTGGCCTGTGGTTTGATAGAGTCTCGATAAGTTTGGAGGACAAGTTGGGCACACAACTAGGTGTAGAGCTACTCGAAAGGAGGTACGCCACGAAGACGATCTACTACACTAACCTTAAGGTGGATTTCATGGGTTGTCCACAGGGGACAGCTAAGGAGTTTGCTCAGATGGCCAAGGTCTTTTTGCTATACCTGTTAAGGGCATAGTTATTTGCCAATGGTGGGCAAACGATGTCTTTAAGGTGGCCAGACCTTTTTCTGAACTTTGAGAGGGCTTGAACTGCCAATTGGGGGCAAGCATGCTTGGCCTACTTTTACTCTTCCTTAGACACGCTTAGCCAGGGGACTCTACGCCAACTAGTGGGACCTTGGAAGCTCCTCGAGGTTAGTTTCTTTCCCTTTTCTCTTGTAGCTTATCTATTTTCACCCTTATGGTCATATATCCATATGCCATTTAGGTTAAGACTATGTACCATATTCTTGCTAATTGCATTCATACCCATATCTTACAAAATTGTTATCCTATAAATTGCCATATTTGTGCCTTGCAAACTATCATCTTGCAAACTATCATATTTGTATCTTGCAAACTGTCGTGTTCTTTTGCAAACTGTACCATAACCTCTTGCACGCTGTCATCTTGCAAACGGTCATGTTCTCTTGCAAACTGTATCTCAACCTCTTGCAAACTGTCATCTTTTTAGGGCTAGGCTGTCAAGTATGGCCTCATCACTTGGGGAACTTCGATGGACTTGAAGAATGTCATCTTGATTCAGGCTCACCTCAATAGATCTCTCCACTATTTGCATGCTTCTTAGGATTCTCTTCCTAACCCCATGTGTTGTCACAGATTATGTGGAGTCCCTAAGCCGGTGTTGATCTTGTAGCAGATCTGAACTTGGAGGCAACTACTATTGTCTCTTCTAGGATCTCCCTGCCCCTTGAGGGCACTAGGTTGAGGGTGATCTATTTGGCAGAGAGGGTGTGCTACCAGCTAGCAGGTGAGGATGCGCCCTAAGTTCCAATGGACCTTCTAGTGTTCATGCTTGCCCCTCACTCCATGACAACCACGTAGTACGACCTATAAGGGTCAGACATGCCCTTCACTAAGCAAGTCACGGATGGCTAGACTATGAAGAGTTTATTGGGACTTGACTTATGCACACACAGGAACCCTCGGCATGCACACGTTGGAATTAGCCTGCGCGCACAACCATGATCATGAGCACACAAGCACGATCTTGTGCATGCATGGCAAATTCCTGTAACATAAATAAGGAAAGTTTTTTTCATTAATACTGAGGTTTGGAACAAATCCCACATCATTTAGGAGTCATTCCAAACCCCTATTTTCCTAATATAAGTAGCCTTACATGGTACCTATTTAAAACACACAGGAATCTCACGGGAAAACACTAAGATTCACTAGAAATAGTGAATCAAAGAGGGAGTTTTTCACAAAACATCCTTAATTCAATTTTCTTTTGATTAGGGCCATTTTTTACCTTGATCTTCGAGTTTAAGATTACTAATCACTCTTGTTTTTTATTGTGAATAGACTTGATTGAGGTAAGCGGTAAAAAATCAAGCCTAGGGGCTTTTGTTTTGAGATTTTAGTTCTAAACTCTTTTCTCTCTTTTTTTGTTTTAATTTTATTGTTTATCTTGTTTCTTTGTTTGTTTTGTATTTTAATATATTTATGTAGTTTACGTTTGTATAGTTTTTACAGTTTAAAGTATGTTAGGATGTTAGATTTAGTGTTTTGAAGTTTTGCTCTGTTTGCTGTGTTTCTAGGGTTTCTAGACTGAAACCCAAGTGCACATAATCTTGGCTGCGTGCGTAGGCTTGATTATGTGCACGCAGGCTTGTTCATGCATGCGCATGATCCTGCCCAAAAACCCTAATTTTATTTTATCTACTTTTGCTTTTGTTTTCACATGTAATACTTCTGTTTTGGATCCTTTTCATGTATTTATGGTTTTAACCTTTTGTTTCACATGTTTAATTACTT